>NC_090858.1:4580000-4890208 GCF_024217435.2 Syngnathus scovelli
CACTAGCTCTAACCCTAACCCTAGCTCTAACCCCAACCCTAGCTAACCCTAACCCTAGCTCTAACACTAACTCTAACCCTACCTCTAACCCTAGCTCTAACCCTAGCTCTAACCCTAACCCTAGCATTAACCCTAGCTCTAACCCTAGCTCTAATCCTAACCTTGCCACTAACCCTAGCTCTAACCTTAACCCTAACACTAACTCTAACCCTACCTCTAACCCTAGCTCTAACCCTAGCTCTAACCCTAACCCTAGCTCTAACCCTAACCCTAGCATTAACCCTAGCTCTAACCCTAGCATTAACCCTAACTCTAACCCTAGCTCTAACCCTAGCACTAACCCTAACCCTAGCTCTAATACTAACCCTAACTCTAACCCTAGCTCTAACCCTAACCCTAGCTCTAGCTCTAACCCTAACCCTAGCTCTAACCCTAACCCTAGCTCTAACCCTAACCCTAGCTCTAACCCTAACCCTAGCACTAACCCTAACTCTAACCCTAGCTCTAACCCTAACCCTAGCTCTAACCCCAACCCTAGCTAACCCTAACCCTAGCTCTAACCCTAGCTCTAACCCTAACCCTAGCTCTAACCCTAACCCTAGCACTAACCCTAACTCTAACACTAGCTCTAACCCTAACCCTAGCTCTAACCCCAACCCTAGCTAACCCTAACCCTAGCTCTAACCCTAACTCTAACCCTAACTCTAACCCTAACCCTAACTCTAACACTCGCTCTGACCCTAACCCGAGCTTTAACCCCAACCCTAGCTAACCCTAACCCTAGCTCTAACCCCAACCCTAGCCCTAGCACTAACCCTAACTCTAACCCTAGCTCTAACCCTAACCCTAGCTCTAACCCCAACCCTAGCTAACCCTAGCTCTAACCCTAACTCTAACCCTAGCTCTAACCCTAACCCTAACTCTAACACTCGCTCTGACCCTAACCCGAGCTCTAACCCCAACCCTAGCTAACCCTAACCCTAGCTCTAACCCTAACCCTAGCTCTAACCCCAACCCTAGCCCTAGCTCTAACCCTACTTCTAACCCGAACCCTAGGTCGAGTTCTAGCTCTTTTTCATTTTCTATGATAAAATTTTTTAGGTCCCACTGAGATTCGAACCTGGGTCGCTGGGGTTAGAGCCCAGAGTACTAACCACTACACTATGGAAGCCTCGCTCAAATTGCCTAGAATATCTATGGTTATATGGGGCAGCACACGAGCAACTGTGGTAAATTTTCCATGATAAAATGTTTTAGGTCCCACTGAGATTCGAACTCGGGTCGATGGGGTTGGAGCCCAGAGCACTAACCACTACACTATGGAAGCCTCGCTCGTATTGCCTGGAATATATATGGTTATATGGGGCAGCACACGAGCAACTGTGGTAAATTTTCCATGATAAAATGTTTCAGGTCCCACTGAGATTCGAACCCAGGTCGCTGGGGTTAGAGCCCAGAGCACTAACCACTACACTATGGAAAGCCTCGCTCGTATTGCCTGGAATATATATGGTTATATGGGGCAGCACACGAGCAACTGTGGTAAATTTTCCATGATAAAATGTTTCAGGTCCCACTGAGATTCGAACCCAGGTCGCTGGGGTTAGAGCCCAGAGTACTAACCACTACACTATGGAAGCCTCGCTCGCATTGCCTGCAATATATATGGTTATATGGGGCAGCACACGAGCAACTGTGGTAAATTTTCCATGATAAGATGTTTAAGGTCCCACCGAGATTCGAACCCGGATCGCTGGGGTCGGAGCCCAGAGCACGAACCACTACACTATGGAAGCCTCGCTCTTATTGCCTGGAACATATATGGTTACATGGGGCAGCACACGAGCAACTATGGCGAACGATTCGGTGACCGATTCTTTTGAACACAAATTTTGAGTGAACCGATTCTAAAGATTCAATTCACTTGAGAACTGGAATGCACATTACTAGTACAAAACAGTACAGACGACATCGACATCGCCGACTGGTTAGTGACACGGGCTCTTACTCGGTACGTGTTTGGTTCGATCCCAGATGTGAGAATATACCTAAATGTGCATTTATTGTGCAGTTAACCCTTTATTTATTTATTTTACTTTGTGTAGTGTATTGAAGTGTCCATGAGGTGTACCGAATCACAGGCCACGAAAGCAGTGAACCAAATGTCAGATTTTTGTTTTCATGCCCCAAAAAATAAAAACAAGGAATAAAACACCAGACAGGTTTTAATGTTTATTAAAATAGTAATAGAACAAGTAAATTTCAAACCAGCAATCTAATGTGAAATTTCAGTAGATATATTGGATAACAATAATTAGGCGTATATATGCATACACGTTATTTAAAAACTACTACTACTACTGTTTACACTTTAGTGTTTACCAGCTCAGTGGCCTAAGAGGAGAGTGTCCGCCCTGAGATTGGGAGGTTGGGGGTTCAAACCCCCGGCCGGGTCATACCAGTGACCATTATAACAATGGTACCCATTTCTTCCCTGCTTGGCACTCAGTGTAAGGGGTTGAAATGGGGCCCCCCCCCCTGCTGCTCACGATCATTGGGACTTTAATTTATAAAATCAAGATGACCCAAAGAGAAGCATAATCTCCCCCTTTTTGCATAACGGCGCAACTTTTTTACTTCGATGTGCTTTTAAAATTGGAACCCACTCACCCATTATCTCGTTCTGCGAACGAGAAAGTCAGGATTAAATAAATAAAGATATGGATAAATAAAATACTCTTTTTTTAAAAAAAAAGCCTTACTATACATGGTTATTTGCTGTTTTAAATCTCAGGGAAGCCTGTGGTTAAGGTTTAACATTATGGTTTGAAGCAAAGAACCAGGAAGCAGACGTCAAGTCTTAATTTCAACTTTATTGAAAAATGTTGATACTCTTGATCAATCTGGCAATGAAATACTGTAATAATAATAATGATAAGAATAAAAAAAGTCACTGAAAGGCACAGTGGACAGAGTGTAGTACTTTGCGTAGTTTGTCTCATCCGATCGGAAGCGCAAAAGCCCAACGTCACTCGGAGTCTTTCTCAAGCACACAAGTACACATCTAACAAACACAAGCAGCCGCTGGCATTTTGGTCCATCACAAACACACCACAATGTCCTCAAGAGACGTCTCATTTTTTTTCTTTCATTTTGGTCCACTTGGCAGAAGCTCCGACCGAGGAAATACAAAAAAAACAAACATTGACAACGGAATGTTTGCTCACTTCACATCGGCTGGCTCGCGGATTCAACAATCACACACACGGTGTTGATCGGATTTATTTGAGGGAGGCGTTAGTGCCCACCAACTATGTTGAGTTTAAGTTTAGGTTCTACTGTTTTGGTTAGCAAGAGTTGCAATGGCGTCCAAACTTGCATTTGTTCACAAGAGCGTCTGAATAGAAACAATTACAGGTTTCTTTCTATTCCCATTTGAAATTTATTTGAGGGAGATTTCTCAAGTGGTACGCAACAACTAATTTGGGCACAGTAGGTGCTACTGTTTTTGTTAACAATAAACGGTGACTGAATGAAAATAGTCGCTTCCCATTTTCCAGGGCTTTGTCTGAAGCGACACCCACCGACTAATTGGCTCATGGTAGGTGCTGCTGTTTCAATTAGCAATAAATGTCAGGAAGGCATTTTGTTTCCCTTGATAACTGGATACAAAATGGCGGCACAAATATTAGAGGGAGGGAGCACCTCTTTTTGAGGAAATTATTTTAAATCTGGGTCGATTTTCATCAGAGTTGGATTAAGGAGAATTCACATTGTCAAATTCATCAAAGTGATTTGAAAATATCAGTCGTATTTACACACATCCATTCGAGGACATCATAGAAAACACATGAGATCATTTTCTCAAAATGAGAGCAGCCGCCTCAAACGGTGGGAAGCAAGCGCTCCTTGAGTCTGCATAGTCCGTCCTCGCGGTGCATGCGGTAAACTAGAAAATACAAAATGGAGCCCTTTAGTTGATCCTGAGGAAGCCATTTTAGTGGCTGCTATCAAAGATTCCGCGAAAAGCCTCATGTTGAGCTCTTTTGAGGGTTTCAAAACAAAATAGAACTTGGCTTGCATGGGGAGCGCAGGTCACATGACACTGTGACAACACAAAATCGTCGGGACCGCGTCGGAAAAGTCGTCACGTTTCCAAAAAGATTCAAAAACTGACATTTGTTTTCCTTGGGACTCCTTCATTGAAATGCTTTTCAACCTACGCTTCCTTCAAGCGCCTGCAGGTGGCGCTTCAGCTGCATAGGACAGCAAGGGAAGGCTGTCGTTTGCATCTGGAAGCGCCACTGAGCGAGCAGCGAGATGCAAAGGAATATTTACATACTACCCCGAAATCAAGAGATGACCTCATCATTGTACATGTGCATGTACAGTCCGGTTTGTTCTGCTATTAAATTACGGATAAAAAATAGATATATAAATACCAGAATGTCTTGTGAGCGCTGCAGCGCGGTCAACGTTGAGCTGCACCGACGACAAGGTGTGGAAAAGAATCCTGTCTAAAGCACTACGTTCGAGAGCACGGGTGTCAAACGGGTCCAGTCCATTTTTCCTCCAACAAAAAGTTCTCATAGAAAAACTGATTCATGATTATTTTTTCAAGCATGATAGTAAAACCATTTTGGTTGCTATTATTGGCCCGTGATGACGACAAGTTTGACACCTCTGTTCTGGACTAACCTGATGTGAAACTAAAGGCAGTGTGAACAGCATCTGTAGGACCCCGTACGTGAACGCTAGGAAAGGAAGTCGTTCTCCAGCTCGTAGACGCTGGGCCTGGCCGGCGAGCTCTGGATGCGGCACAGCGGCACGGTGCAGTCGCGATTCTGGCCCTCGGCGTCCATGTCCAGCAGCGAGCAGGCCTGCGCCGCCTTCTCGCCAGAGTAGTGGCCCAGTGAGTAGCTCTTGCCCAGGCGGGCCACCAGGCCTCGAGTATGCGGCTTGGCCCAGAAGGAGACGGGCCGCGTGTTCCTGGTCTTCTTGGGGGCGGCGGGGGGCGGCAGGCTGGGGATCCCGTTAGCTGCACACAGACAGAAGAACTGGTTTACGGTGTTGCTACCGCTGAAGGCAAAAGGAAAAAAATAATAATTGGAGTTGACTTTCCCCACAGCTCCATTTTGTGCCACGTGGGCGTTTAACTCACCATCATGATTGTTGTACTTTTTTCTGCGGAGGCGTGTCCCCGTGTTATGGTTCATAACCTCCGACTGTTGACTTTGGGTTTTTGGCGTCTGCCTTTTTTCAGCGGGTGATGGCAAGGTAGGCCGAAGCGTCTCGACGTGATGAGTGACAGGTACAAGGTCCACCTTGGCGGGGCCGCATCGTGACACCTCGGCCTCCGACTGTAGCAGACACTTGGTGGACTGACACTCCACGATGGCCGACATGGAGACCAGGTTGGCGTGGGGGTTGGGGGCGTGGCCCGGCGAACCCTCGTCCTTACGGGGGCGGCCGCCGCTCGGCGGGGAGGTGCTGCGGCGGAAGCGGGTGGCCCTCTGAAACAGGCCCTCCTTTTTCTTCTTCTCCTCCCGCGGCGGCTCGCCGTCATCTTGAGCGTTCTTGAGCGCCTCGCGGATGTCGTAGCCCAGCACGACGGAGGCCAGCAGCGAGCCGCAGCCGTACAGCACGGAATCCGTCTTGCGGCGGACCGACACCCTCTTCAGGCTGTTGGTGGGCGTGAGCTGCGGGGTGGTGGAGGCGGAGGACGTGGACGTGGTGGTGTAGGGGTCCTCGGGACCGTCGGCCGGGCCGCCCTGAACTGCCGGCCCGGGTCCGCCCTCCCCGCAGGAGCAGGGAGGCTGCGGTTCGTCCCGCCACAGAGGTAGATCCAGGTACACCTGGTTGGGGAACTTGAGCTGCTTTGGTTTGGAGCTGCTGTCGGGACACTCCTGAGGAAAGGCCTCGTCTTTACTGCTCCCTGCTGGAGGTTAGCAATAATACATTTCAGCTGGAGACCAGACCAATAAATCCACCAATGATGTGATTTTGATTCATGGCTAATGTCTTGATTAAATTTAAAAGATTCCAAAAATGGATAATAAGCTAATTTAACACTGAGCGCACCTTGTTCGGCAAAGAGGGCGGCGAGGGGGACAGACTTCTGCGACTTCATCAGACTGGTGGACCAAGGATTGCTGCCATCTGAGAGGGGACGTACTCTGAGGACAATACACACAACTGTAAGGAAGACCCTCCTAGAAAAAAAATGGGGGGGGGGGGGGGGGGGGCAACAAATAAGAGCGCACCTCTCTGTGACAGCAGGTCTCTCCTTGCTCTGCACTGAGTTGGGGCCCCAAGTTCTCCCCTTCTTCTTGATGCCTCTCCTGACATCGTCAAACTCCTCCGGCCTTGAGGGGGCGCTGCGACCCCACGTGCGGTTGCTCTCGTCCTGCGTGACTGTGTGCAGAAGGTGCCAAATTCAACTCTCAAAATCACTGAGGAGAGCAAGATTGTATCCATTGTCTTGCTTTTAAACGCCTTCAATCTGGACGTCAATGTGAACACACCAGTGCTCAACGGTGATCCATGTCGGTCAGGCGGCATCCGCCAGAGTCTAATCTGATGGCGAGCGGTCAAGCGGAATTTGTTCCAGTTGTTACATGACTGTTGGTGCGTGACTAACAATATTAGCAAACTGTTCAAACAACTGGGCCGGCCCGCTTTTGTTCACATGCGCCTTGTCACCGCCAATGTTCCCCTCTTGCTTTTCCCCTCCGACGGGCAGCCGTGCGCTACGTGCGGGTTGGGCGCTTGCTCCGGGTCCAACCCGGCTGGGAAATCGCGGTTGTTTGCGGGGGTGGAGAGAGAGAGAGAGAGAGAGAGAGAGAGAGAGAGAGAGAGAGAGAGAGAGAGAGAGAGAGAGAGAGAAAAGAAAAACTCACGCTGAATAGCTCGTAGGCGGGGGATGAGTGTGGGACTGCTGGGGGGAGAGGAGCTGGTGCTGTGCAGGCTCCGCCTCTTGTCCATGGAGGGCGACGCCTGCACTGTGATCTTGTGCTGGAAGTCTGCGCGGAGGAGAGTCAGGCGCTCGTTACAATGTCGAGGGTGCGGCGAAGCCGGGTTAAACAATCCTTAACATGTTCCAAATACCTTCAAAGATGCCGACCAATGTGGTTAACCACTGAAACTCAAGTACGTGCCTGCGTAGGACCAACCTGAAGGCAAGCTGATGCGGTTGCCATCCTTGAGCTTGAGGCGGGAGCGCTTGAACTTGCCCTTGCGCTTCTTGACGTTGGGTTTGTCCTTGTTGAGCTGGAAGATGAGGA
This sequence comes from Syngnathus scovelli, assembly GCF_024217435.2. Taxonomy (NCBI): domain Eukaryota; kingdom Metazoa; phylum Chordata; class Actinopteri; order Syngnathiformes; family Syngnathidae; genus Syngnathus; species Syngnathus scovelli. The sequence continues at coordinate 4,587,284 of NC_090858.1, forward strand.
TGTTGAGTTCCCTCTCCAGAACGTTGATCTCGCGCTCGGCCAGCTCCTGCTCGCGCCTCTTCAGATGCTCCTCTTGGGACTTCTGCTGCAGGGCGGCCCGCGTCAGCTCCTCTTCACGCGAACGCAGCTCCTGGAAGTCCACTTCATTTATGCTTTCATATCTTTGTTGACGCTCACTTCCATTTCTCTCCGATTTGCTCCGTGACGATCATCATCGTAAGCGGATGACTGGTGGAAAGCAGCTTAGTGGCAACTGCAGCCCAGATTACTTGAGGACGCTTACGGGAAAATGTCGCCGCTAATTCACTTAATGATCGCACCCGAGCTGTCACAGGAATGTGTCAGGTCTCCGAGTTGACTGTGTGTAATTACATAACATTTGAAAAACACGCTGCCCGACAAGTATATGATCTGATCGTAGGTTGTGTCAAACCTCTGCTAGCACTTCCGTGAGCTTCTCCGCCGTACCTTCTCTTTGGTCCTGAGCTCGTCAAACATCTCCTGGATCTCCACGCGCCAGTCGTCCTGCATGATGTGGAAGGAGTCCTGCGGCATGGTGGCCATCACCGCCTCCTCGATGGCCGACAGCTGCTCCAGGATGCAGGAGAAGGAGGGGCGCACGTGCGGGTTCTGGTCCCAACACTCTGCAAGATTACACATGGGCAGATGTAGCTCATGTTGTGGCTGAAGATTGCTTTTTTTTTTTTTGGGGTCAATTACCTTCCATGAGCCTGGCGAAGGGTTCGGGGCAGGTGGAAGGGATGGGTAAGGTTAATTTATTGACGGCCACACCGTAAGCAACAGCCAGGCCATCGATTCCTCTGTAAGGCACCTCCCCTGTTAGCAACTCCCACAGCAAGATGCCGTAGCTGGGGACATAGAAAGAACATTTGGAAGAAGCAATGAACACAATGACGAGCTGAAATCTTAAACTGGTGTTTGGGAACATCACAGCAAAAAAATGGCTCACCTCCAAACGTCACTGCCTTTGGAAAAAAGGGACATCCTGATGACCTCAGGGGCCATCCAGGAGTAGGTGCCCGCTGCCGACATCTTGGTGGTCTTGTGCCACTCCCGGGCCAGGCCAAAGTCTGTGATCTTCAACGTCTTCCTGCCGATGTCGTCGTTCTCGATCGTTTCAAGTAACAGAACTGAAGGCGGAGAGACAAAGATTATTTTTTATTATTATTATTACAAAACCAAAACAAACAAAGAAAATCTCTCCACATTAAAGCGTGCTGCAAGGTGAACGAGAGTAAAAAGCCATGACGGAGTGGCCAAGGAAATGATAGTTGATATTCAACGTGGCCAAGAGCGTTGTGCGGCTCATTTGTTTGAGAGCTGACAGCGCCACAATGCGCCTGTCCCCGGGCCCAAAAACTGTTAAAACACATTAAAGTCAGAGGGAACCCTGAAAACCCGCCTGGAACTCGACACCTGGCCTTGCGTGAGAAGGACCGACTACAGCCCACGCCAATGGTTCAATACCAACATGCAGGAAAAAAAAAAAAAGTGAACCATAAGTAGGGGTCAAAACTATTCAGCCTTGTTATTTGTATGATAGATGCGTCGCTATAAAGTGAAACCAAGCAACGTTGAATGTCGTCGGAAGGTCACCAAACAGGAGAGGTGACAAGTTTTAACATGTAAACATTTTCGGATTCTTCAAAGCGAAGCACTCAACAGCTTCACAGTACTAAATTCTAGCCAAGTGACAAAAGCTGGCTGAAAGTAACACTTCAGTCCCTCTGACAGCGAGACAAAAACGTTTAGTATAATAAAATAACAAGGACATCATAAGCAAACGCCTGTGTGTGTAACAATGGTAGCCTGTGGAGGAGGAAGTCCAAGGTCGGTCAACGCAAGATAACATGCCCACGCGCACACCTTTCAAAAAAAAAAAAAAAGAATCATCTTGTTCCAACCAGACACGGCGGCACGTCCGCCAGGTCGGGTCTTGTACCACACGAGTGTGTAAATGGAATTTTATTGCTTCCGAGGGCCATTAAACGGTGCAATGGTGCAATTGTGAGCGCAAATGGTTTTTTGAGCGATCGTTAAATGAAGACACTGGGCAAACAGATTGAAATGTTTTGGTGCCGCTCCTGTTGGGAAAAGCCAGCGTATTGGTACCATGACCTGCCCGGGGCACGGCGGGCCGGTGATCCTCTACCTCCAGCTCAAACAATGGGAATTTCATTACAAACAGGTTTCACTGGAGCCACGCTATAGAAGGACTTTCCGTTTTCAAGTTCCCATGCATCCGACAGGTTCTTTAGGTCCAAATGACTTATGATGGCTCGGTTACACAAGTTGGGAGAGGGGCCTATACGACGGCGAGATACTTCCTTAATTGCATCACGGTGGCCTGTCATATGGCTTTGGTGTCAGTGGACATATTTTCATGCTGACATTATGCTCCACTTTGAGATTCTTATATCAAAGTAAGTTTGAGAGAATTCCGTAGAGGAAAAAAAAAAGTGTCCCCGCTGGCTATTTATGTTTTTCCGTCACCAAAAAAGTGTTTTTCCTCGCACCTCTGCGTAGTTGTGTCAACCATGATTTTTTTGGTATCCAAGCAACGGGATGTAAATGTAGCGAGGGAAAAGCAAATAGGACCTAGCTCTCTACTGTAGTCAATTTGCCAGCCGCCATAAAACATTTTAAGAAGAAGGCAACAAAACAGAGCAAAGTTCAGATGGGCCAACGAGCAGTTGCCTAAGCGACGTTATATGCATTGAAAAACGTTTTATTTAATCGCTAAAACTTCCACGGACGCCGGTGACAAATGACAAATGTCTGTAAACTTGTTAAACTATTTTAACTAAGAACGCGAGATGAGTTGAAGCTGCGGTAGAACTTTCTCACTCTGGGAAAAAAATGTTTGGAAGCAGACAACAGTGAACGCAATTGGAGATGGACATGGCCCAGAGGCGGACCCCACCCTCTGACCCCCCCATATAATTCCCCTTCCATCAAGGATCTTCAAGCAGATCTTTCGTGATGGGCTCGTTGCAAAGATCAGAAGAAAAAGGTCTGCAAAGTTGCTCCCACGCTTCTTCCCATTGCTCCGCCCGCCCAAGGTAAAATCTGGCAGGTTTGAAGAAGGAAAAAAAGTTGGGATGTTGTCATCAGTAGAGAGAAAGCAAAACAAATCTTCTCCCAGTGCAATTTTCATGTTTCTTCATCACTGACAGCCGGCCGGCCACACCCTGACGCGAGCGGCGAAGGCATCTTGTGTTTTTAGCGGCATAGCTGAGCACTGATGCAACGCGGCGGGCCTTGTCAAAACTACCAGCTAACTTGACCTGGCGCTATTTTGCTAACTGTGCCAACACACTTCAGCTCGAGTGCACGGCTCTTCCTGTCGTAAGCGGAAAATAAGGCTCCCCGACATTCCCCGACCGGGCATTCCAGCCGCTGGGAAAAGGATCAGGGCGAGTGGCCGCCCGAAATCCATCCGGCACGCTCGCTTGCGCTTTTTGTCTGTCCTCCACCCCTCCCGACTTGCCTGCGACATAAAAACGCCAATCAACCCGTAAGCGTGCTAATTATAGCTACGCAAACCGAAGAGGTACGAGGCTGGTACCTTTTGGATTTGGGTGCGTTGCAAAAGTAGCGAGCGACTGCTTGTTGGGCTCCGGGCCTTTTTCCTTTTCACCCCGCATGGCAACAATAGGTGCAGTCAGGGAGAGGTCGTAAAAGACGGAGTGAAAGCATCTCCACTCCTCCTCACCCCCCCACCCCATTCTCTTGTCACAGAAAAGACACACAGTAACTGTGTCACCGGGGGAGTTGTGGGAAAAATTGGCCTTCAACACCTAGCAGCCCCTTTCCTATACTTTCTCCACTCGGACACCGTGCACGTACACAGGTAGTTCGCTGCAAACATGGTTTACGGGGTTAGCAACATGAGTTTGGCCACATGACAAATAATTATGAAGTGAAAATGTATGCGATTGTCTCTCGACGTGTGTTGTTGCACCATTTGTGTTCAGATATTTATTGCTTATGGTGAGCCCATCAATGTTATTTTGCAATGTGAGTTAGCATTAAGCTAAAATGCACACATATGGAAGAATGTGGTCTTGCGTTCTTACTACCTTAAAAAAACAACAACATACAACCGCAAGCCTCTCCCTGACCTTGTTTTGCTTCCTCATACTGTGCATCTCGCACCATGGAAAGTGTGACATCAATCCAACCAATCCGATTTGAGCGAGCGGCTTGACTGTGAAAAATGTTGGTATGTTAATAGCAATGTCATAATCCACCTATTGTTTTCAAACTCATATTACATCAGTTTATCTCGGTTAGCATCTTGTAAACAAACAAAGGACGGGGGAAAAAAAAAAAAGGTTTTACACATCTGAGGGCAAAACGTTAACGGACGGAATCAAGATGCGAATGAGCGGCCCGAGTTAAAACGCGTGATGGCTGTAGGCCGAGTTTCAGTCTTCGCTTTGTGGTTTCTTATCTGGCGCGACGCAAATACCAGCACACCTTGCTGATGAACAGGCAAGCATGAGGAAGGTAGCAACAGCTGCACAATTTGGGATTTCTGCTTGTTGTTGCCTTTTTTGGGGCGCAATACACTCTGGCGGCCCCCCCCAAAAAAAATTCAATGCCCTCTTTGTGACAATCATGGTCAGAAAACTAAACTTACTTTTAAGGTTGTGAATTGTTGATATGTCAGCGAGTGTTTTAAACAGAGCCTTGGCCAAAAAGTAGCCTGACGCAGAGAAATAATGAAGGCCTGATGGGGAGGGGGAAAGGAGGAATGGCGAGGGAGGGCAGGAGAAAAATAAGCCAGTAAGGAGGCGAACCCCCTCGAGTTTGTGGCAATAAAAGAGTAGCGCTGCTCTCTGGGAGATTAAATATGAACGGAACAAAACAAAACCAGGGCTTTGGGACCCTCCGAGTCCTCGCCATTCTTTGGGCCGCAGTAGCCTAGCAACCGCTGCTTGACCAGTCCATTGTGCAAACGTATGTTAAGCTTTTATCCCTCATTAGCAACATTCCTCCCCGCCGGCCGGGATTTTACAGATTAGCTGCAAAAACACAAAAGGAGATTGGGCAAATCTTGCTGACTTTCAACATATTACTTTACAGGCTAATCATTGATCAAATAGCCACATGTTTGTCTAGCGTGCACACCGAGACACCGGGAGTCGATCAAATGACCAGCTGAGCGAGTGGACGGACGGACGGACGGACGGATGGATGGAGGCGGGCCTTTCCGTCCATCTCGTCCACGCTGAAAATACGGCGTGGTCCGAGTCAAATTATTCCCGCTTTTTTTTTCCCCCTGGGAAAAGCAGCCGACACACCGCAGGGGTGCGTTTGTGTGAGAACCTTTCAATGGAGGCCACGCGGCGGCAAACAACGCAAATTTCTTAACATACAACCCGGGCTCATTTTGGACTGGATGGAATACTCTGCGAATTGGTGGAGGTCGCGGTGAAGTGGCAGACGGCAGGACAAACACATTGACTTGTGTGTTAGCAGCTCAAGGGGGCAGGGCGGGACGGGCGGGGCGGAGGGTTTGTTTATATTCGCCAAACACTCGATTAACCGTGACCGCTTAAGTCTTTTCTCTCCTTCTGGCCTCTAATTAACGCAAGTCTTTGGTGTATTTTGATAAAGTCGAGATGGTGGGAAAGCAAAGTCAAAGTTCAATTAAGAAGGACCAAATGCTGCTAACTGGTCTTAAAAGCTGACACGTTGCCCTCGGAACTTGCGCCGACCGCTCCGCTCATGTGGCACGAACGCGCGTGTGTTTACGTTTGCCCAATCACTGCTTCTGTTTGAACAACATTTTCAAGTCGGAGTGGAGAGGGTGGGGGACGGACGGGTGCTTTGGGAAGGTGTGCTTGACTGAGTGTGTGTGCTGAGGGATAAGGGTGGGGGGCAGGGGGCAGGCATCCCAGCTGTGCAAACTAACCTTATTTCACATCCTCTTGAGGGGGCACACACACAAACTTCAAGTGCATCCACAGCTCATGTCACTAAATGAGTTTTCCAAAGCTCAATTTTAAATTTTCATCGCATTTACAATTAAGGTGAAAAAACTCAATGGGGATGATTATAATTTAAGGGAATGATAATTCATTGAGAATTCAGGATGCCTTAAAGGAAAATTTGTCAATAGTTATTCATTGCTGCACCTCAAGATAAAATATTTTATCTAAGCTTACCACCAACCAATTGTGTGCATTTCTCTTTCATTTCCATTTCCACCAATAGATTTTCAAACTTTGAAAAGTTTTGCAAGCAACACAATGACTTTCACAATGCGTGACATGTGCCTAGAGCGAAAAAGGGTTGGGAAATATTTTTTAGGATTAGCTTTGAAATGATCGAGGGTTGTGAAAGTGAGTTGAGGTGTGTTCTTACTGTTGCTGGACTTGAGGTCTCGGTGGATGACCACGGCCTCCTCGTGCAGGTAGTGCATCCCGCGTGCAATCTGCACGGCCCAGTTGACGAGGATGTGCGGCGGGATTCGCCTGCCGGTCAGCGCCCGGTTGAGCGTGCCCCCTCGGGCGTACTCCATGACCAGGCACAAGTTGGGCTCGTCCAGGCACACGCCCTCCAGCTTGATGATGTTGGCGTGCTGCAGCATGGAGAACAGCTTGGCCTCCTGCTTGACGCTGGCAGCCGTGGCCATAATGTCCTCGTCGGGGTCCTGCCGGGCCGCCTTAACGGCCACCTCTTGGCCCTTCCACGTGCCGCGGTACACTTTGCCGAAGCCCCCCACGCCAATGATCTCCTCCAGCACCAGCTCGGAGAAGGGGATCCGGACGGGCGAAGCTGGGACCCTCTCCCGCACGCTGGTGATGGGCAGACGGTAAATGGCCGGCTGGTAGGTGACATAGTTGGAGGGGAAGATGCCGACGCGGTGGTTGATTTTGCCCGTCCACCAGCCCTCGTCGCCGGAGATGGCCGCATCCTTGGACAGGACCTCCACCACGTCGCCGCGGCAAAGGCTGAGCTCGTCCTCGCCGCTCGCTTCGTAGTCGTACGCCGCCGTCCACAGAGATCGGGTCGGGCACAGGGGGGCCGAGTGAGCCCAATCGTGCGTGGGACAGTCTGTCCAGGCATGTGCCCTACTCCCTCCTCCTCCATCACCGTCGCCGCCGCCCGGCCGCCCTTCACCGTTTGGGAAAGCGGCCTGCGAGACATCCATTTCTCGGTGGCCGTAATGGCACCATAGGGTGCAGGGCTTAAGAAGCTAAATTAAAAAAGCAAAGGGTGACTCGTTGAGCTCCGCATGTTGTTGCATTGAAAAGGAGGGGAATTCCCCGCCTGGGCTCTTGACACTGACCAAAGTCCCTCGGCGAGGAGCGTCCCACACGGGACTGTAACTTTATCCCACACCACTCCGTCGACTCCCGGCTACAAGTGGCTGGCTCAACGCTCAGCTAAAAGTCGACTAAATGTCCCCTAGTGTAGTAGGCGTGAGTTTTTAAGCGTAACACTGCATTCCCGGCGTTAAATAGTTCGAACTTCGACGGGGAGAAACATTGACAAAGTGTCCCACTTGTGCTCGATGCTAAAGCTAGCACCGCCGAGGCTTCGTCGCAGGTGCCGCAGGGAGGAGGTGCACCTGCCCCCGGGAATAAGGATGCAGCCGCCGATCGACGGGTTTCTCCCTCAAAGTTGACGTTTAATGTCACGGAGCCGCTGTCCAGGCCATTACGTGGCTAGTTGTGGAGGCTTGCTCCTCTTTCAACTGGCGACGGATTCCACGGCATTCCACACACACGCGCGCGGCTAACAGCTTAGCTCGGATAGATAGATTGCTTGGTCAGGAGCGATTCGGTTGCTGGTCAAAAGTTGCTCCTCTCGACTTCATTACTCCCGAGAAGTTCTTGTCGATAGGCAGCGGGTGCGCTCTCACAATCCCATCGAACATCCTCAGTGTCAAAGTAACGGTAGAAATGTCTATTAAAACGGTCAAAACATTATGAGAGGAGGGGATATCAAAATAACACCCCGGTAAAACTTCGTCACTTGTCGGAGTTTGGAGGACGAACTGTGGCGGCGTCCTGGTGGATAGGAGAGGGACGCCGGGGGGGCGGGGCTATACTGGTTGTCCTGCTCTGATTGGAAGATTTTTTGGGCACGTGATCAGCACAACAGCGGGAGGGGGTGGGTGGAAGGGTTGAGGCAACCGGAACGTGAGTGAAGCGCGCCGAATTTATGGAAATGATTGAGATCCGGCCCACCGCATCATTTTAGAATTATCATAAAAAAAATATTAATCAAATGCAGGAGCAATCATATTACATCCTAAGGTCTAGTGCAGTAGCCTCAATGTAAAATATATGTTAAAAAAATAGTTGCTCTCCAAGATGAATATACAAAAAGAAAAAAATTAATTTGTTAAATCGAAATGAATAAGGGCATCAAAATAAAATAGAATGAAATACGCTAAAATGACATTTTAGTGCTGCCACTATATTCATTTAAAAGGCATTTATTTGGCTCAGGGGTTTTGGTAAAAAACAAATATATAAATAATTACCTGTAAAAACATACAATGCATCATCATAACAATTCATTACAAAAATGGACCAGTGAGGTATTTGGAATTCCCCGCCCCACAGTTTGTGAATTAATAAGACAAAAACAGACAAGCTAATAGCACTAAACATGACATGTGAATGCAAGCTATTATTGTGCCGAACAGTGAAGGTGGGAATCACATAATACGAGGGGAGAAGAGGAGGAGGGACGAGTGGGATGGGGAAGGGAGGCAGAGACTGAGGGGGGAGGAGGCGGTCAAATCTGCGCATCTGTCGAGCCAGCGAGGAAGAGGAGACAGAGAGGGAGAGAGTAAGGAAGGCGAGGCGAGCAGGATGAGGACAGCGGCGCTGGAGATGATTCTCCCGTTGACGCCGGGATGGGAGACGCCAGAACCGCCGCTAGCCAGACTCACGGGCCATGAGGGAGGAGCCGTGCCGCGGAGGCGACATGGAGGCGCGTAGCACCCGCTGAAAGAGAGAGAGGGAGAGACAGTCTCTTTATTTTAGCCTAGCAGCATCATCAGCACCATTCGTCCAACCGACCTGAGCGGGGAGGAGGAGGTGGAGGAGGAGGAGGACGAGGAGGAAGAGAGGGAGGCAGAGATGGGCTCCCACGTTGCTCAGACCCTGCGTCAGGGCGTTTGGGCGTCTCTGACCGGGGGCTGGTACCATGACCCGGAGCAGAAGAAATTCAACAACTCCTGCCACCTCTATCTGTGGATCTTCCTGCTCATGCTGCCGTTGTCATTGCATCTGGTGAGTTGGGGCCTTTTGTTGTTTTTGCTAGCGCGAGGTGCGCACCGTACCCTTCCGACATCCTCCATTGTGTGCTTGGTGAGAAAAGCAAGGCGGCATTGTCGCAGTGTGTTGCCTCCTCGGTGCGCACGGCAACTCGGCGCGTGGATGCTCCCGCGCGTGACAGCATCAACTGCTGCCATCACTGTGCACGCATGCTCATTGCGTTTGAGCCATGTCAATACTTTTGGCATTCCCAATCTGTGCTGGTGCATGCTTGAGAGAAGAAATAAACACCTGACTGAGAGAGTCAACATGGGATGAGCCTGATATAATTTAAAAATGGTGGTTGTTGATAGTGAACATACACAATAAAGTTATTTGTAATCTTCTAACTTTCCAAATCCTGCAATCAGTCAAGTATCAAAGTTACTTTTCGAGTAACTTTTGCAACAATTGGTGTCCGCAGGCCCTGCCTCCGACCACCATGGCCCTGAGCATCTACTGCACCTCCGTCACCGTCTTCTTTGTGCTGGTCAAGACGGCCAACTACCGACTGCACGTGCTGTTCGACGAGGGCGAGGCGGTGGTCCGCAGCAGCCTCTCGGACCTCAGCAGGGCCGCCGACAAGAAGAGCAATGCTGCCTCCGACGCCTGCTTGCCCGCCAAAATCAGGTGACTAGTAGCTGATCTTTGGGAACTATTTTAGTCACTTCCTCGTGTCTATTTTTTACTCCCACTGCCTTTTTTTAAGATCAAATGTGTGTATTTGTGATCGAGTGAATAAGAACGGAGCTCAAATTCCTCCCTCTTACTTTCAAGGATTCTCAGCACAATATTAGCAATAAAAAAAAGTCAATCTAAGTCAACGCCTCACCTTTGTCCATAAGGAAGAGCAGCACCGTCCCAGACAGTGTTGGCATGACGATGCTGGCTCAAAAGCGTCCCAGTCAGGTGATCCAGGTAACGGTCAAGCAGACGGAAACCGACGCGGGACTGATCGGGGTGGTGAGTAGCAGTCGCCCCGTGGACAGCCTTACACTTGCAAGTGAATTTCAACGCCATGTTTCTCCTCCATGCAGGAGTGTTCCAAATCAGAAGAGCCCAAGATGCAAGAAGGTGATGATCATTTTGAGGAGGGACATTTCTCACAGATGCTTCATTATGATATCATTTCTACTTTTCTGATTTCCTTCCACAAACGCAGTGGCCTGCAATGCCCAATGCAGCACAGAAGAGAAGACAGGGGAGGCTGCCCCACCGCAACAAAGCCCGGAACTAGCCCCAGGGCAACCCCCTGACGAGAATGCTCCTCAGAAGTCCCCATCCCTAAGTGAAAGACAGAAGACACCATCTGTGGAAGTAATTGACAATGTGGAGCCACCGGATATGCAGAAAGCCAACGAGGAGGAGGAAGCAAGCGGAGAAACATCTGAAGGTGTTCCTACCTGCAAAGTAAATGAAGACGACCGTGTAGAGAAGGAGAACGAGGTCCACAAGGAGCTGTCGGATGCCAACAATAACTCGCTGGAGACCGCTCGGGAGTGCCCTCACGAGTTCATCGACATGCCAGACCCAGTGACACAGGTGCTGTGATGTCACACCTTCAATGTGTGTTGTGAGGTCAGATGACTCACTTTGTATCTTGTGGCAGGACGAGCCAGGCGAGGAGACGTATTGCTCCGATGAAATCGAAGTGGTTCTCACCGACAGTTCCGTCCCATCGACTTCGCCTCCTCCTCATCACGCGGACGCCGAAGCGGTCAAGATTGTCATCACCATGAGCTGCGACCCTCGTACCGCCGCCCAGCTGGAGGAGAACGTCAAGCAGAGCCTGCTGGAGAATGCGCAGGTAAGATCGATGGCGGCGGGTTGAGCATCACTTATTTGAATGGCGGCGCTGGAATGTGTGTCAGGTCCAAAAGGATGCTGGCAGCGAGTGTCACATCAAGATCCCCGTCATCACTTTCGACTTGCCTGAAGACGACAAGCAGGAGGAAGAAGCGCAAGAGGAAAAAGAAGCAGACTCATTAAAGGAAGAGCCCACCCCGGGACGGATGGCGAGCCAAAGCGAAGAGTTCTACTCGTGCGGGGACATCGTGCATCCTGGTGGCGAGCAGGACCCGCCAAGCCCGCCGCACACCAACGACATCACCTCGTCCGGTGTGGACGTCCATTCCCACTTTCACCCCGATGACACAGACCCTCCGGTTTCCAGCGCGGACCCTCAAGGTTTCCTCCGTCTTCCGCCTGCGTTGGGCCGCCTCGGTCCTGGCGGACGGATACACTTACGCGGGCTGAGCATGGACAGCGGGAAAGATGCTGTGCTGCTTTCCGACCGCTCCCAAAACACAGTATGTCAAGTCACCTCGGTGTCTCTTCTTCTTGCTCTAACTTCTTTTGTCTCAGAATCAGACCACCATGACCACCTCCAAATCGGACCTGGAGGCAAAAGAGGGCCAGATTCCGAACGAATCCAACTTCTTGGAGTTCGTCTCCCTCTTGGAGTCGCTCAGTGCCCGAGCGAGCGCCAAGGAAGAAGAAGGACAGGACCCCCGGCTGCAAGTGGGAACCTCCGTGGAGACAGAAAATCAACACACGGGTTTGTTATTGTATCTTATCTGTCTTGAGCCCTTCATGGATTTTTCTAACCAACACAATGCACCACAGAGAACGTCAACGCATCTTCTGGAGCAGATGACCCCAAAGAAACCAAAACGCACAGCAAAGCGGAGCGACCCATCCCACCCACCAGTCTGGCTCCCGACAAGTCTATCCTGCCCATACACATTCCCATCGTCTCACCAGACAGGTACCAACAAATACCTTTTATACACGAGGGCAACACCAATTTGGATTTTTTTTGATGGGCAGGATTAAATTTCAGTAGCTGATTAATCAGCAAGTTGATTCAAGAAATAAAGAACGCCTTTGAGCATCACAAACTTGCATCTCCAGTCCGCAGACGGAAAAAGATCCCGACTATGACTCACTGCCTTCCCAAACGTCCCAGTCAGAAAGCTCCATGCTGCAGGTCATCTGTCGGCCGGAGGCGACGAATAAAGAGGACGCGTATACTTTCCACACTGTGCACCGTGAGCCATCTCAGATTTAAAGATTTTTTTTTTTTTTTCAATTCTAAGTCATGCGTTTGTTTACCCAGGAGACAGGCCACGAAAACTGTACGCGGAGCGAGCCCTCAACTTGCCGCTGGGAGCCGAGCTGATCACTGGCAACATGTGGTATGAAGACAATTTTTTATGTTTGGCATCTACTCAATAATTCCAAAACTGTCGCATGCGTGTGTGTGTTCAGTGACCTGCTGTCCACTTCGTCCAACTCGGAGTGCCAGGACAGTATGGCGGGGGGGCACGCTGACTGTCCTTTCCAACGACGGATCATTCCTTCGCACCGACTTCGGCCCCGAAGGACGCACCCTGAGATCTTCCAGGTGGGCATAAAAAAAAAAAAAAGTTAAAACCAGTATAAAAAGCCATTTTGTTCTCAACTATGCAACATCTTGCTCAGGAGGAAGACTCTTTAGATGATTCCTCAGAGACCACCACGGAGGAGAAGCCCACCAGGAAAATTTACTACAAGCTCAAGTTGTTTCCAGGAAAGTGGGTGGATATTTTATACGACCGCCTCACCTTGCTGGCTCTTCTAGACAGGTAAGTGGTGCTCATGGAAAAATCCCAATCTAAAACTCTACCTAGCAGGTAACTTCATAATCTGAAGGGTTTCGGTCTGCGTAGGAACCAAGATGTTCTGGAGAACCTGGTGGCGGTTTTCATGGCTTTCCTGGTTTCCTTCCTGGGCTTTGTGCTGCTCAACGACGGCTGCTTTAAAGACTTCTGGGTCTTCCAGTTTTGTCTGGTCATTGCTAGCTGCCAGTACTCCTTACTGAAGGTAAACAAAGCAGAACACCAAACAGAATTTGTACTCAAGTTGTTTTTTCTTGCTTTGCAGAGTGTTCAACCAGATGCGGCTTCACCAACACACGTGAGCATTTATCTTTGAAATCATTTCTTGGATTATCGACGTAGTAGTATTTGCGTGTACTTTTGAACAGGGTCACAACCAGCTGGTGGCCTACAGCCGCGCGGCCTATTTCTGCATCTTCTGCTCGCTCATCTGGACGTTGGAGCAGCTCCTGCGGAGGAAGGACCTCCCCGTGTCTACATTGTACGGCGTCACCATCGTGTGCCGCGACGCACTGCGCTTTGCGAGGAATCTGCTCGTGGGTACGGGTGGATCTGGACGCGCGCTTGAGCCTCAGGCCATTTATCTTTTGATGGAGACATTTTTTTGATGGCTTTTGATATCAGGTTTTACTCACTGCTTCCCCATCACATTCCTGCTGGGCCTTTTTCCGCAAGTCAACACCTTCACCATCTACCTGCTGGAGCAGATTGACATTCACTTTTTCGGCGGAACAGGTCAGCCGAGGCAAATTCTGTTCATTCGTGTCCCGTTTTGGAGGGCTGCTATGGTGCATGATTTAGATTTGTGTTTCGACGGTGCCGAAATGGTTCTTTTGTTGACATTCCAGCGGCTACGAGTCTGATCTCGGCGGTGTACGGTATCCTCCGCAGTCTGGCTGCTCTGTCTCTGCTCTACGGTTTCTGCTTCGGAGCTCTTAAGGTAGATGCGGCCAATGTGCCAGGGGGCACTTTAAAACGTTTCGTGTTTGTCGTAGGAGCCGTGGGACGAGCAGCACACTCCGGCCTTGTTCTCCGGTTTCTGCGGCCTTCTGGTGGTCTTTTCTTACCACCTCAGTCGGCAGAGCAGCGATCCTTCCGTTATGATGTGAGTCATTTTTCGTAATTTAATTAATAAAAAAAAATATTCGACACTCACTTGTGCTGTTTTTTAATTTCAGCTCGCTGATCAAGTCGAAAGTCATGCCCACGTTGGCAGAGGGCGAGGAAGACGAAGGCCAAGACGCCGACATCGAAGACCCTCTGCCCAAAAAGCTTCAGAATTCGATGGTGAGCAGCAACACTTGATTTGATATGGCTAAGTATTGTCTATCAACATCTGAACCATAAATGAGATTAATAATCACACAGAAGGAGATTCTTCTGTCAGATGTGATCGTGTGCTCGCTGGCCTACATCCTGACCTTCGCCATCACCGCCAGCACCGTCTTCCTGTCGCTCAAGGTGAGACGAGCTAAGCGCTAGGCGGCCTCCGCTAATACATATTAAGTCTTTTTTTTTTTGGTTTCAGCCCTTCGTGACCATCGTGCTGTACGCGCTGGCGGGGACGGTGGGCTTGGTGACGCATTACGTGATCCCCCAGTTGAGGAAGCATCACCCCTGGCTGTGGATCTCGCACCCGCTGCTCAAGACCAAAGAGTACCACCAGTTTGAGCCCAGAGGTCAGACATTTCATTTCAAATGAAAAACCTCCAAATGCTTATTTATTTATATTTATAAAAAACCGAATGTTTTTGTTGAATTAAAATCATAAAATGTCATTTGATTTTTAAATTTGATTTTCTTTTATGACTTAGCTGTAGTCACTCCATCATATTTTTGTGGTGTGTGCGTGAAAGAGGACGCAGTGCTAATGTGGTTCGAGCGTCTGTACGTGTGCCTGCTGTGCCTGGAGAAGTACGTGGTGTACCCCGCCATCATCCTGAGCGCGCTCACCAACGACGGCTTTGCCCTGAGCCACCGCAAGAGGCTGGGCATCCAGTAAGACGTGCCTTACCTTCGCCCGCCTGCAGGGGCGCTTCCGTGATGCATTTTCCTTTTCTCCCATCCTGCTGCAGCTGCGACGTTCTGCTGACCATCGTGGCCGGGATGAAGCTCCTGCGCTCGTCCTTCTGCGACCCCAGCTTCCAGTTCATCACCTTGCTCTTCACGCTGCTCTTCTTCCACTTTGACTGCCCGCGGGCCTCCGAGAGCTTCCTGCTTGACTTTTTCCTCATGTCTATCCTCTTCCACAAGGTGAGCGCTCACACCTGGAAGCGCAAATAAAATCATTAAAAACAATCAGTAATATGTGACTGTTTCAGTTTGCTTGTCAGCTGTACCTAATGCAGTGTCTTCTTTTGATTCCAGATGCGTGAGCTGCTGCTGAAGCTTCACTTCATCATGGTCTACATCGCCCCCTGGCAGATCGCCTGGGGCAGCGCCTTCCACGCCTTCGCCCAACCCTTCGCCGTCCCTCGTATCCTTATTCTATGTATGCGCTAGCTCACCGCGAGATCCAAAAGTTGCTTCTTGACTAGCGCGCGATCAGACTCGGCCATGCTGCTGCTGCAGACGCTTATCACCACCGTCTTCTACACCCCGCTGGCTCCTTTCCTGGGCAGCGCCATCTTCATCTCCTCGTATCCGCGACCCATCAAGTTCTGGGAGAGAAACTATAAGTAAGGCAAATGCGAAAGGAAATATCACCAGCTCAGTGGCCTTAGGGTTGAGTGTCTGCCCTGAGATTGGGAGGTCGTGGGTTCAAACCCAATGACAACACCAATGATATTTTTATTTAAGATTTGGCAATGGAGAAATAAATAAATTTACCTTTACAGTTATGTCACCTGAGTAGTAAAAACACAAAATTGTCACCTGCAGCACAAAGCGCATTGACAACTCCAACAGCTGCTTGGTGTCTCAAGTTGATAAAGAGACAGGTGAGCTCTCGGCCGCTATTTACAATTTTGTTAAAGTGCTCCATCCAGTGGTTCTAAATTTCTCTTCTCGCCGGTTGTGCTCTATTCCCGACCATCTTCCACCAGGCTGCGATGACAACAACCTCAACTCCATCTTCTACGAGTACTTGACACGTTCCCTGCAGCACTCACTCTGCGGCGATCTCATGCTAGGCCGCTGGGGCAACTACAGCGCCGGGGACTGTTTCATCCTGGCCTCGGACTACCTCAACGCCCTGGTGCACCTCATCGAGATCGGCAACGGCCTGGTTACCTTCCAGCTACGAGGGCTGGAGTTCAGAGGTATCGAAATTCCTTTGCAATGTGGCGATACATCGAGACATCCAGTGAAACAAGTGTTTCTTTGCTTTTTGTAGGAACATACTGCCAGCAGCGTGAGGTGGAGGCCATCACGGAGGGCGTGGAGGAGGATGACGCCTGTTGCTGCTGCGAGCCGGGCCACCTGCCCCACATGCTGTCGTGCAACGCCGCCTTTAACCTGCGCTGGCTGGCGTGGGAGGTGACGGCCACCAAGTACCTGCTGGAGGGTTACAGCATCAGTGAGAACAACGCCGCCACCATGCTGCAGGTCTACGACCTCCGCAAGTTGCTCATCACCTACTACCTGAAGGTACTTGTCCAAACAAGAAGATTCATCTTCAGGAAATCTCCCACTCATCCATCTCTTCCTCTTCCCAGAGTGTTATTTACTACCTGGTGCACTCCCCAAAGCTGACCACCTGGCTCAAGGACGAAGCCATCTATGAGGCGCTGCAGTCCTACACCAAGTGGCACCACATCGAGCGAGACCCTCAAGTGTTTAGCGTCAAGATAGATGAGGACTACGTGCACTGCCTGCAGGGGGTGACGCGGGCCAGCTTCTGCAACGTCTACCTGGAGTGGATCCAGTACTGCGCTGGCAAGATGGAGACGGTACGGAAGACCGAAAACTAAAACCAAAAGCTGCTTGGATTGGTTCCATTCGGATTGTGGAGGCAAGTCTTTTTGTCTGTCCAGCCTGTCGACAGCGATGAAGATTCCCCTCTGGTGACTCTGTCCTACGCTCTGTCAGTCCTGGGAAGACGATCACTCGGAACGGCATCGCATAACATGTCCAACAGGTATAATCTCTTTTGAGCCTATTAGATGAATTGATCATGGAGAGAGCTGCACCACAAGGGGGCGTTAGAAGCACCTGAACTTCCACTAGCTCGTTTGTTCTTGTTTTTTTCCTACCCCATCAAGCTTGGAATCCTTCTTGTACGGTTTCAACACACTGTTCAAAGGAGACTTCCGCATTGCTACCAAGGATGAGTGGGTGTTCGCCGATCTTGACCTCCTGCAGAAGGTGGTGGCCCCCGCCGTTAGAATGAGCCTGAAGCTCCATCAGGTACTGACAAACTGCCGTTACACACAATGTATTGCGACATCCTTCAAGACAATCTTGGCTAAAGCCATCCGGGCGTGTTGTAGTCCGTCAGTCTTCTGCTTTTCCTCCTCCCAGGATCACTTCACGTGTCTGGAGGAGACAGAGGAGTCGTCCATCTTGTACGAGGCCATCACCAACTACCGCAGTAGTCTGGTGATTTGCCACGAGAGCGACCCGGCCTGGCGCAAGGCGGTTCTGTCCAGCCGTGATACGCTGCTGACGCTGCGCCACATGGTGGACGACGGCACGGACGAGTACAAGATCATCATGCTCTACAAGCGGCACCTCAGCTTCAAAGTTATCAAGGTAACCACAGATTCCTTACATGGGATGTCCGTTTGGATGCTTTCTGTGTGCTCCTGCGCTACTTCTGAAATTCTCTTGGCAGATCAACAAGGAGTGCGTGCGAGGCTTGTGGGCTGGCCAGCAGCAAGAACTGATCTTCTTACGGAACCGCAATCCAGAGCGTGGCAGCATCCAGAACTCTAAGCAGGCGCTGAGGAACATGGTCAACTCGTCGTGCGACCAGCCGCTCGGCTACCCCATGTATGCGTCGCCTAAAGCCGTGGAGAACCGAGAGGTTCAGAGTTTTGACGTGGGTTGTTTTGTGCTGTCAACCCAGGTACGTGTCGCCGCTGACGACATCATACGCGGGAACGCACCGTACGCTACGTACCATTGGAGGAGGGGCTTCCAGCTTGGACGCCATTCGTTCCTGGTTGTGCTCCAAATGGCTCAGGTTTAACAGAACTTCAAGTCAAACAAAGAATGGGGTTACCCAAAAACCTGCCAGTCTTTAAATTCGTTTGGTATCTGTCACATATGCCGACAGAGTGCGGAAGGACAACCTGAACAGTTGCAACAGTGGCGTAAACGTGGATGACGGCGACTGCGGCACCGGCAGATCCTCATCTCTGAGTCACAACCGGCCGTCGTCGGTCACCTCCAATAGTCTGAGTGGTTATCAGCAGAGAGCACCCCGGACCACGCGAAGTCACCGGCACCACAGCTCAGGTAAAACAAAAGACAGGGGACTTAGTACAGAGCCATGGACAAACAAAACTAAAGTTTCAACTGATTCACTTCTAAGATTAACATTTAAAGTCTATATTTTTTTAACAGACAGAAAAAAAGTATAGCTAGTAAAACCTCGGAAGAGTTTACCTTTAATTCTTTCAGCTTTCTTCTGGGATTTTTTCTGTGAACCCAAAAATAGTTATATATATATATATTTTTGTTACAATGTGTCTTGTTGTGTGCAGCCAGGAGGGAGTATCGCAGCAGGTCGGTCCAGCCTCAGACCCAGCGCCCGCCGGTCAGTAGTCAATCGGGGCCCATCGTGGACTCGGCCTCCAACCACGGCTTGGTCCAGCGTCTTTCCAACAGCCAGCTGTCTTTCAATACCTCCATAGCATCCATCTTCTCCCAGGTTAACACACACACACGACACAGATGACTGACGGTTAGATTTAGCTTTTTAACCGACAAAGCGCATTTTTCTCAGGTTCCTCGTCTCTCGGGAAACGGCGGGATCAGCTCTCAGAACCAGGCGGCACCGAATCAGCAGCGTTCCAGTCAGGTACAAGCTCGCTAAACTTTGCATCAGCATTCTGTAAAAACGGAGCGGCTCCATTACAAATTCCAGTACATACATTTGAGTGGCACCACAACGTTGTGCATATTTCTCATCAGGTGTCGTCGTCTTCGTCCACCTTGAGTCTGCTGTTCGGCAAGCGCAGTTTCTCCAGCGGATTGGTGATCTCGGGACTGTCGGCCGCCGAGGGGGGCAACACCACTGACACGCAATCGTCGTCCAGTGTCAACATCGCCATGGGACCCTCGCACCGATCCGCCAGCAGGGCCACACAGGTACATGCTTGGTGCCAAGATACTTATGTTGAAGAGTGCTTAGGAATTTCATTTAGACAAAAGTAGTGCTCCTTTGCTAAGCTAAACTCATTAGCTTGGCGTTTCATTATTGTCTATTCCATACCTTTCAACAGTGGACATCGGAGCCGTACGAGAGCATCGACGAGACAGTTCCCAATGCCTCCGTCGAGCAGTCACATGACCAGAGCGTCAGCCACGGATTGGACCAGACCCCCTCGAAAGACACCCCCGCGACAGCTCCTGATGCGACGGACCAAAAGCCTGCGTGAGAACGGTCACACTTACAGAGAGGACTGTATTACGTCGGTGACGAGAGCCACCGAAATGCACACGGACAGACTTACCTCCACATCACTCAGCATGTGTTCTCACTTTGTTCTCTGAATGTCAACACCCTCATGGATACTGGTAACAAAATAAAAACTAATGTGTTTTTAACTAAAGTCTTTCTGTTTTGTAAAAAGTCTCAAATTTGGCACGGTGAGACTTGGTAATGACGGACAATTAACGGCATTCTTCTTGAACATTGTGACTTTTCTTGTTTTGACAAAAAATGTTAGTATAGCTTCAAATTTTATTTTGAATTCTCTGATTTTTTTTGTTGACTTTTTTTGTATGTCCTTGCATTGCTTTTTTAGCAACATAATTCTTAATTATTCAAAAAACACAGATTACATTTGAGTAGTTTTTTGCATAGAAAAAACATTGCACAATACCTAACAATATAAAAATAAGAAGCTCACCTACACACCCCGTAAATCAATAAATCTAGCTAGCGTTACACAATTTTAATTTCCCAGTTTAACCCCAATAAAGACACCATGACATTTGTGAAAAAAACTCTAATAAGTATTTATTGTAAGTTGTTACACTCTCTAGCAGCACTATGCAAATGACAAGATATTCAAGGGCAGTTACAACAGATTGGCCTTTTGTCATAACGCAAAGATGGTGAGTGGTTTTCCGTGTAAACAGAGACCGAGAACCGGACCACAGCTTTCATACAGCAGGCGAGACTCATCGCAAGGCCTCTCAGAGAAATGAGAAATAAGCCCCATTTTTAAGAGAAACCAACAGAATCATAAAAGTGATTTTTTTTTGTTTGCGGGTGACAAAAGTTACAATTTCAGTTCTGACATAATAGCTCTTATTCGTCCGTCATCAACCAACATTAGACATTATCGTCTCTTTACAAAATCTTTACGTGTTGGTAAAATTTAAAGACGACAACTGTGAGAAATGACAATGAAATGAAGGGAACACTTGGAGCGGGTTTTATAGTCCAACCGGATGATAATGAACATGTTTGGCACATGGTTTTTTCTTTTGTTGGAATTCACCAGTTAGAAAAAAACAATTTTAAAATGGACATTTAGATGCAAAAGTACCGTTGTTTCGTTACATCCGATTTGAACCGTCATGCAAAGATTTGCGGAAAGCAACACTATTCATTATCAAAAGTCGGTCACAATGCACACATTTGCTTTCTCGAGGTACATAGCGAGATGAGGGGTCCACGACAACGTTCGGACGCTACACTTGAGGCCTCCCTGCATCTCACGGCACTTTGGACAGCAAGTGCTTGGCAAGGCTCGACCGTCAATCGGATCCTTTCCGGGCCCTCGGTTGTTCTATCAAACTGGCAGCTCTTGCGCTTCCTGAAATCCCAATAAAAGTCACCGTTGGACCGACTTTATTAAAGTTGCGGTTGGGGTCGTCGTTTGTGAGCAATCGTTTTGTTGTTGTTGGTCTTATTTTCTGCTTGTTGTCTGACTTTGAAGAAATCGTGTTTATCGGTCCTGAAAGAATTTTCCGATTGTAGAATTTATCTCGCAACCAGTGGACTAACTCATGCTAACGGACCAACTGCTGACCTTCGCACTATCATGTGACACTCAAGAATCAAGTATGCTTCAGTGAAAAAAATACGAACCCCTCAAAAGAGTTTTTTTTTTTAATTTTCTGCATACTGCAGTACTTGAATACATACTCATACAGTATCGTTTGTAGCAAATAACTGAATTATTTCATTTATTTAGCAAAAAGCATGCTCAATAGAAAAAAACTTTTTCCCCATCAGCTAAATGTTGAAATTCCCAATTTCCGCCTGCGCTTTTTCCATCATCTCTTGACCTTGAGGCTTAGGCATCGAAATCAATAAAGAGAAAAGTGATCGCCTAAAATCCATTAGTCCCACACCAGCTAGTTGAGCACGACAAAACTGTAACGGCGGAGGAGTGTCGCCGCTCTGCCAGCAAATGGTGGTATTGCATGTCAGAGAGAGAGGAAGCTGGAGCACGAGAAATAAAAGTGACGGATTTTGAGGATTTCTTGGGAAAACAAACACGAGGCACCAATGTTGAGGAATCGAATTTTGCGCTAATCGATAAAACCTGCCGGAGAGATCTCTGGCGTGAATAAAGGCCAAAATCGAACCTCAACGCAAATCTTTTTAAAAAGTGGCTCAAATTTGCTATGTGAACATTGACGCATTTTAGGAATTTGTTGGAATAAAAATGGGAAAAAAAATGCCCACTTCCCATGGATGACGTCATCCACACAGTGATTGTTAGCGAGGATGTGGCTACAAAAATGAGACGTTTGAAGGTTGGAAATCGACGACATGCTCTTAGTTTAGGTAAAAAAGAAACACCTTTTCACAGACAAAATCAAAAGTTCACAGGAAGTTGATTTTACAAGCTTGTTAACACATTTCAGCCCTTCAAACCTTTTGTGGATGTAAAAAGGACTGAACAGAGACGGACGGGCTGGAGATGGGTACTAAGAAAGTCATTTGTTTTTGTTTTCATTTTACAAAATTGTACACAATAGCTAGCTACTTTTCTTCGCAAGATGCCAGCACACAGCCACATAATGTCAGACAACATTTATTTGTTTTTGTATCATCACGAAGGCATATACTATTTTCTCTGTATATTACTTTTTTATATAGATATTTATGTGTATGTGAGTGTGTCTGTGTGTGTGTATATATATACACATACATATACGTATATATAAACATATATATATATATATCATATATACATACATATACATATATATATACACACTATATATACTATATATACACATAAATATACACACACTTACAGCTAAAAACAAAAATAATAAGCGTACATTTTTGCTGAGTGAGATTGAAGGATTTCAGCAAAGGGCAATGTAAACCATGGTCCATCTTTTAACGGGTGCGAGCGGAACCTCGCCCTTTCCCAGCAATACATTTGCATAGGCAAAAATGGGATTAGCCCTTAGACAGTGGTTTCCTGAATTATTTCTCGAGATGCAAAAATTGTAGTTGAAAATCAGAACGAAATCAGACAACAATAAAAATCATGTCTAGGCTAAGCTCTCTCGAATGCACCCCCGTGCCCGCATGCCGCCACTCTTATACATTTTTGTCTGTGCACATTTTGTAGTTTACAGTGTTAGGCTTCAAGTATATCTACAAAATAACAAAACAAACTGAAAAAAAAAAAAAAACTGACAACTAGATGTGAAATAAATTAACCGACATGAGAGGTAGTGAAAAGCCTACGGAGACGCTCGTTTGTTTTCATCAAAGGAGAAACGATAATCATCATCATAATAAAAGTGTCAGTAAGGCCAAAGCTTCGCAAACCTCCTCTTTCTCATCAGGACACTTCAGCTCTTTAAAAAAAAAAAAAAAAGAAAAAAATCAAATAAAGTGGAAATGGCTGAGCACCGCCACCACCGCATTGCTTCACATGTTCATTGCTTGTAAAATCCACAGTTATTCAACACAAAACAAGCACCTTGGCTGCGTGAAAGTCACAATAAATTAAACGGGGAGGGGAAATGGACACCGAGCGGGAAACACGCCGTGCTCCCGGTCCAACTCTCCCAAGTCTAGAACCTTCCGGCTCGTCTCCCATACGCTTTGAACACGGCACCACCAAGGGCATAAATTGTTTTTATTTTGAAATGTAAACTTGATTTGAATTGCACCATGATGTTTATTTTATGTTTTTATCTGAGTAGTGTGAAACATTCTCGTAACTTTAAAATAATCATTTTTTTACCTAAAAACAGTTGCCGATGTGACTCAACTGGGCGCATGCATCCACAGCGAAGGAGATAATAATGTGGCCGCCTGCATGTGTTCTTAAACTCGTGGGAAACAAGGAGGCCTTTGTTTTCATTTGACTCTGGATTCAAAAATATATTTTGTTGTCAAGATTTTTTTTTTTCAATCTCCAAAACAATGTTTCTATTGACTCCGCTGATTGATAACATTGACTACATTTGAATGTACAGCAGAACCTCCAAACTTGAACCCAATCTGTCAAAGCAATTTTGCAAATGTTTTTTTTCCAGGCTCAAAAACCTTCAGGCTATGGTTTAAGGAACAATTTAAAGTCCTTAAATGTTATACAAGAGACTTTAGCCACAACCAAAATAAAGTAAATGTACTCACCCTTTGAAGGCTGACAAGGCAGGAAGTTATCTGCAGAGCGATACCGTCACCGAGTTTAAAGGTATTGCTGCAATTGATTTGGTCTGGCAAAAAGAAAAAGCTCAAAAAAAGAGCAAAGGACACTTATCAGCTCAAATTTAACATTGTGGGCTGTCAACAGCATTTTAAAAAAATCATATCTATTGCCAAAACATACCCACAGATTTTTTTTGTATTGGGGGATGTGGTTGAACTTCAAGCTGTTCCACTTTTGGAGGTTCCACTGCAACTCATCAACTATCAAACGTAGTTTTGATCGGCATGACGACCCGCGTGTTGAGCGTCGGGTCGGTGCGGAATTGAAAAATCATCAGAGGTGCTTTATATTGGCTGGCAACTAGTTTGCCGGGTAAAGAATGTGAACAACAACAACGTGACATCAGCTACGACCACTCAGAACGCTTCTCAATACGACACTGTCATGGAAGCAGGAGTTCAGAACATTCAAATTCTCCTGTCACATGACTAATATTTTTTAAAAAGTTAATCAATTGTCCCCGGAATTTATCAAGGAAATTTCGTGCCTATCCCTAATTTTGACTCCGGCAGTTTAAAATCTAGCATAGCAATAAAGAGACATGGTTGCTAACTAGGCTAACCACAGTACATCCAATTGCACTTTTTTTTTTTTTGCTAGCCTTCTCTTAAAATGGCTCTCGACCAAAACTTGGCACGTCAACGTCAGGTAGTTAGATATGTAGGTGGCGATACAGAGTGCTCCCATGTATCAACAAGTAGTGGCACAGTTTTCGCAAAACACTTTAGGATCTGATAGATACATCATTCATCTATGTAGCAATCAGTAGTATTATCGGAGTGAATTCGACAACTAACAAAAAAAAAAATATATAGCATAATACTTCAGTCATGCACTTTCTACTGCATATCAACAGGCCGGGCGGGCCGAAAAAAATTAGTTATGGGGACATTTGGCAAGACCCCGCCCTACATTTTGTCCTCTAAATTCTTTAAAGCGACACTATCATGCGTTTTAAAGTCAGATTTTTTTTCTTTTTTCTTTTTTTTTTAGAAAAGTAGTCCAAAGAATGTATGTGTGGCGCAAAGGCATGCTAACTTAGCAAGCGGCTCTAGCCTAGCGCCCACAGAGTAGTGTTAGCATTGTCGCTAACGGACAATTTGCTGGCTAAAACGAGTTCTCTTCTCCTCCGCGCAGTTGACATCATGTTTGGCACCCGCTTCACCTCACAGAAAAAGGCCAAGGGCCCGTTATCCTAACCGCGTCAGTGCCTGAATGTAGACGACTACTGCTGTGTTATTATTATAATTTATTTTGGACCTGTGCTTGTCAGGCTATGAGGGTACGAATGGGAAGCAGGACGAGGGGAAAAATAAAGGGATGGGCGGGATTAACTGTGGTTGTTTTCCATGGGGGGGAAGGGGGGGCTACAGCAGCGCCACTTGTGCAGCCAATATTTTCTCAAATCATGTGTGAAGGCATTGTTGAGTTACATGTAGCTGCCCAACCACAAGTCTAGCCCTTACTCCTCCCACGCGAAAGAAGGAAAGTGCTCGGATGGACGGATAGATGGAAACGTGGACGGGTGCTGCTTCAATGTGGACGCCTCCCCTTGAATAAAACGACTTACTTTCCCTTTCCGGAAAACTAGTTCAGAAAAAAAAAAATTGACACGGTTGCAGTCGTCGGCGTGAGATAGCCTTCCTTTCGTTAGCTCAGAATGACATGGGGGGGGGGAATGAAAAGTAAGGTGTCATTATTACAGTACAGGAATAGTTGGCGTGTCCATTCTCTCTCTCTCTCTCATGTTCTCTCTTACTTCCTGGTCCTGAGGAGTCCAGTCTAACATGACCATCGAGACATCTGCGCTCGCGAAAACAATCAGCAGCCGGAGAAGGCGGCCTCGTCAAATTTGACCTAAAAGCAACCAGCAAATTCACATCACCGGCTAGAAATTGCTTAAAAATATAAATAAGAACAATAACCAGCTATCTGGGATTTCATTCAGTCTTTTTGCAATCAAGAAAGAGTTTGTTTTTCCAAACCGGACTTGTGGCACCATAGTTGACGACGTCGTCGTCGCGATGGAGGGTAAGGTGGGGTGCGGGCGGGGTCTTTAGGTGTCCAGGCAGGTGCGCCTCCTGTTGGCGAGGAGGTCTCTGTAAACGCTGGAGTTGAGGAAGCGGGGGAAGGAGTCCCGGTGCATCAGCGTGTAGATTTGGAGCTGTGCCTCCTCGTACATCAGGCTGCTGGGCTCGGCCAGGCTCTGGTTGATGCCCTCGCGTACCCGTGAGTCCAGACTCACCTGGGGCCACAGATGAGAGATAGAAAAGGGCTGACATTAGGCTCAGTAAACCTCTAAAGATGAGATTCTCCATCAGCACCACCAGTGATATGCAGGCTCCCTCTAGTGGTGTGCAAAATAATCAGTTTAGTTATTTTTCTATTGTTTATACTTTATAGACTCAGGTAATTAAGTACCATTTATATTTTTATCACTGTTCATACACACAGCCTTATCAAACAAAGGACAATTAATTGTCAGTGGTGTGTTAATCAGCTTTCAAACAAAAAGCCAAACCTCTTTCGGCGACAGTATGGACACGTAGTCTTCGTATATGATCCTGGCCTTCTCGTCCACCACTGAGGGATCCGTCTCCTTCTTCAGCTCGTCGCAGGCCAACCAGAAGAGGAGGTTGTCCTCGCTGTACTCTGACCTGAGGAACTCCCGAAAGATCTCCCTGCCCTCCAGCGAGCGCAGCATCATCTCAAAGCTCCGAGACCACGACAGCACCTCGTCGAGGCTGGGGTGTCTGCGGCAGGACACGCTAGAGATCAAGACAACGCGGTCGTGACTACGCAGCGTGGAGGCCGACGCGGGCTGAGGACTTACTGTTCTTCTGCAGCTTCAATACTGTCCATCTTGGTGCAGGTCTGGCGTTCGCTTCTCTCCATCCGGTCTTCACTCCTGCATGGGAAGCAAAAAGCAGTCTTTGATTTACATTCATTACATCAGATTTTTTTGTTCTGAAAATATATCCAAGTATATATTTTTTTAAATTTTCAATATGGGTCCAATACTTGTATTGATTTTTTCCAACATGTAAGCTAGTCATCTTTGTTTAGAGGAAGTATGACATGGACAAGTACGTAAATGTGTTCCTACACGTTCTGTATAGTTCTGCGAATATGCAGATACAAGTCAGTCCGTTAGCTTGTGACCAAGGCAAAGACAACGCTTGCATTATTTGTTGTTTGCTATTAATGCTAGCGCACAAAGCTAGCATTCATTCAGACTTAAATTTCAGTAGTTAAAAAAAAAAAAAAGGAGGGGGGAAGACAAAAAAGTATCCCGTTGGCTTATACGTATGTGCATTTATAGAGCGCTGCATTTATTTGACAAAATCAGTTTCAGTCTAGTAGGGATGTCCTCGTCTCATTCCAATTTTTTTTTTTTTCAAGTTTTGTCCATGTGACAAACTTTCTCGTGACATGAATGGTGAGACAGGCCGTGTTTTGAGTCTTTTGGCAGAAAAGAAGAATGCTGGGTCTCGGTTTCTTTTATCATCCACAATCTAAGGGACGAAATAAAAATGCTGCTAACAATTCGCCGGCGACAAAAAATAACAAAAATAAAAGCGCTGCCATCATGAAATTCTTAGTTTGTATCACGCAGCCATTAATCAAACTGCGTGCGACCGTCAAGCCAGCAAGACGATCTCCACTAAACATTGCCACACATGCAGTGAACAATGGCCTCCTGTCAACACACTAAACACACATGCTAGCTTAGCTTCCCTCCGTCCACTGCCGCTCTGTCTCACTCGCCCTGGTCCATAATGCAACAGACACTGCGCCGTCTATTTTTGTCCTACCATGGAGGATCTCTGCTTCCTCTTGTCAAAGTCCCCATTGTGCTGCCTCTAATAGGGTAAGCGGGCCACAGCCCCCGGGCGCCCTCACAATAGGGCTAAATATACAGGCTGTTCTTCACAGCTGTTTTGCATGTGATGAGAGGATGGAAATAGAAGAGTATTGTATGATGGCGAGTGAGCACCGGGTTAGAGGGGATGAGCGAGGAGGGGCCGAGCGAGATGGGGAAATCTGATAGACCAGGAGACGAACACGTAAACATCACCACAGAAATTGGAGGGGGGGGGGGGGGGTCAGAGCCGCATGGAGACTCGGGAGACTCCTTCCAGGCTTGACAAGCTGCCAGCCTGCCGACCTCTTCAGATGGAGTGCTGCGACAGAGGCGACATTCACTCACTGCTTTCTTGGCCGAGCGTGCGGCGGCTGCCGTGTCGCTCGCAACCGGATGAGGCGGGACTTTGTGCAACTCGGGCTGGATTTTAATTAATTTTTGGCCCCACGTGAACTTGAATACACAGCCGATGATGTCCTCGCTAACAGCTGCCAGATTAAAAGGAAGCCCCCCGTCCACAAGCTTCGAATAGTTTCTCGGCTATTTTGCTGGGGGGGGGCGCAAACGGAGAACCTACCAGAGACACTTGCAGCAGCCGCACCAGCAGAGGCAGCAGGTGTTGGGTCGGGGTTGTCCGGGGACCTGCGGTGGGGCCTCGATGTGCGCCGCCTGCCTTTTTCTCATCTCCACTCCACTCACACTCCGGGGCTGTAGAACACAAAATACACTTGTCAGTTGACACAACTTGCAACTTGCATTTACTACCTTATCATGCCCATTTGAATTTGATTAATCGTTCCGTAAATCCAATTTAAAACATTGCGGTTACGAAAGGTTTCACGACGGCAACAGTTTAAGCCGCTGACAGATTTGTGCACTGAACATCCAATCCGATGTTCAAGGATGATTTGCGTGCATGCCGTGTTCCACCTTGGAGACGCCGTGGAGCCCTGCCATGCTCGCCGGGGGGGTTCCCCTGACATTTCACATGCTTGGAAGGCGGACATGAGCGAGGCCTTGGGTTAGAAGTGTGTGTGTGTGTGTGTGTATTGCAGATAGAAGCCGAGGGGGGGGGGTGTAGAGAGAGAGCCACTTAACCATCACACTGCAGCCTTTCTTTACGGCAGCGAGCACTGCGGGCTAATCTAAATAAAACGCCTCGCTCTAAGAAGTCATTTAAAGTGCCTCAGACAATAACGCACAGTGCAGCCTTGTCACTTGATTTCTTAAACGCCCGGCGAGCGAGGCGGCCAGCTGGCGGGCTGGCTGCGAGTTAAACGGACCTGGGAAAGCCTGCTCGCGCTGCTGAGCAAACGGCGCTCTCGCAGAGCCAGCCTGTTACATCACAACTCCCGACATTCGTCTCATGGGGGGGGGGGGGGTGAATTGTCGCAGAATGCAATCAAAGTTGCAGCCCTGAGAAAAGAAAAAAAAAAAGAGAGAGTGCCTACCTGCTCATATCAAACCCGTCATTAATACCTCCGATATGAAAAAGAGCAGCAGAGAGGCTCGCAAATCTATTCCTGGCGCAGCATCTCGTCTCCCGCGTCCTGATCCAGCTGGTCTGCATATGGACATAGGACGGACGGGAAACTAAGGCGACGGGCTGTGTGATATGCAAATGACGTCGCCTGACCACTGGAAAGTGCATCAGTTATTCAGCAACCAGGCAACCAAAATAAAACTGGATGCAAACGAGAGTGGGCCGCAGCTTTGTTGTGAAAGCTGGAGAGGCCAGGCTGCTTTGACAGCACTGCTTAGCGCCGCCGTCTTGAAAATACAAATTGGGCCGCGGGAGCACAAAAGGGACACTTGTGGGAGGTTTCTGGAGCATCAACTAGAGCTCCGAGAGGAAATGGACTCTCAAAAAGGTAGACAGATGACCGTTTTGGACATTCTTGACATTTCAGCCAGATTGGTTTCTGAAAATCTGGACTTGACTTGAAAGAAATGTGTTTTCCCGCCACGTCTTACCATGAATTAGTTAGTTGTTGAAAGCAGGTCAGACAGAGTGTTCATGGCGTGAGGTAATCGGTTGCCAGACGATAGCGGGGCCGCTCGGCGGAGGGGCCGATAGCGGCTAATGGACTGCCTCGGTAGCTGGCGGGAGGCTCGGGGCAAGGCCAGGTGGTCCTTTTTTACCAACGGCAGCAGCGCTTAGTGCTTTCACCATCCCTGACCAGAGACGCTCGTGGAAATCTCCTCCCTCAGCTCACAACCGCGCCTTCGGTTTCTGCTCTCGCCCTCTGGGCTTCCTCCAATCTCAGCCAATGGGTCGTTTGTGGACTTGAAAGTACAGCATCTGGAGGGGGGGGCAAAACACATGAGCTAAATCACATTTGCCAACCAATATGCTTATCAGACTAGGCAATCAAAGACAGTATGATGGAGACTTGTAACCAGATTGAGGCCAATCTGTTGCGCAACCAACGTGGTTCCTTTGTCGTGGCTGCTTGTTCGCTCAAACACAAAAACTCCAGAACAAAAAAAACATTATACTCGATGGTTTGCGACTGCGCTAATGCTAACATTGCTAAACTCTAGCGGGGGAAAAAAAGAAAATAAACCCTTTTTTGTTGTGGACTATTTTGTAATTTAGTCAGAGGGCCGTTATGACACTGAAACCAAATTTTTTTATCTCACTGCATTACAGATACACAGCAAATTAATGGATTACTCGCTCCAAAATCACAAATGAAGGGTTTTCAATTATTGTTTCTTATTGTAAAAATTAATAATAATAATTGGATGGCTTGGATTGGATGGCAATAGCCGCATATTTGTGACATCAAATTATCATTGCCTAAAGTTAAGCGCTTTGGAGCAGCAAAACAAATTGCACAGTGTAAAGGAAGCGTTGTAAAGCTTACGCTTCCGGCAAGTTTATCAGCGTAGTTTATTGTCACTCTGCTTATTTTCTGCTATTCACGAGTGTTTCTGAAAACAAATAGGAACTTTCTGTCGAAGAGGACGTCCACTGTTAATCGACATAGCAACAACAACAAAAAACATCCTAAACATCAGAATCCAAGCAATCTTTTTTTTTTTTTTTTTTAAAGGACATCATGAAAAATAACCCAGGCCGACTTTCGCTGCTTCAGCCAAACACCCGAGCCACAGTCAGTCATGCCATTTTGCTGCATTTTCTCCTCGGAAAGGAAACTGACTAAGCGTGAAACGGCCTCCCAGCCTGCCTACCCGTGTGTTGATTTGGGAAATTGTCTTTTTCAACACAATCCGACATAGACTGTGAAAGGGAAAGAGAAGAGACATTCGTTTGAATGTTTAGCAGTATTGTGGGACACATTTTTTTTTCAATAGCCGTTAGTTACATTCGGATCTTTGTTGTTGGTGGGCCGGCCCACTCCTCTGACCACTATTCACATCAGCCTCATTCATTATTTTATTCATTTCAGTGATGTTTTCCTATGCTCACAAAAAAAGCCAAGATTTGAACCCTTTCCACCATTTCTCATTCCTGCATTGACTTAGTCATCTTTCGTCCACAAACTGCTTCTTTCTGGCTGCCATCACATGACACAACATGCCAGCCCGATACGGTTGCGAATCTGCAGCCATTCCTTCTGAACTTTAAACCAAAAAATACAAGTCGTACTTGTATGCCTTAACGGTCCTTGACGAAGGATTTTGCATAGCCTGCATTAAAAAAAAAAAGAACCTTTTTCCTTTGCGAATGGCAAAAGTTTCCAAGAGGAAGACAGGCCACAAGCAAAATGCTTCCAAAAATAAAAGATTTTCACATTGTCATGCATGGCTTGCCAAATTTAGGCCCGAGGCCCTAAAAGTAGAAGTTTGTGTCCACGTAATTTCCTCGGAACCCGTCATTTGATTTTCAAAATGCCCATCCCAAACATAACCAGCATTTTGACAGATAGTCATTTTCCGTCTAATTTTGTCATGTTGCTACTTAGAGATTACTTTGGTGGATATTTTGTAGCAGTATTGTGTATTTATGAGCCCCAAGTAAATTGCAGAAAGCAATAAGTGACTGAGTAGAACAATGAAGCATGATTAGAACCTTCAGCGGGGAAGTCTGGTGACACTCAACACGGAGATGGTGCTCTCGTTTGCTAAACCAAGGAGCTGAAAATGGAGGTTCTTTGCACTAGAAAAAGTGCTGTAGGTTGATATGTTGCATCTGCCTCAAGGCCCCCATCTGCCGCTTTTCTCCTGAACCTGCTCTCATCGGGGAACTCCAACTATTACTATTAGCTCCACTGGCTAGCCGCTGCTGCGAACCCACCCGAGCGCAGCCGCCAGCCGAGCCCAAACGCAGTCAAGGAAGGCGGCGACGAACCTTATTCCAACGACAGCCCTATCGCTGTCGCTCGCAAGCCGCCCAAGAGTCGCTATCTTCGGAGGGAGCCGCGCTAGCTGCCATGCTAATCACCAAGCTAGCTTCTCCTCCTCCGCTGCCGCGGCCGGTGAGTGTGCCCCCGGATTCGCAGCGCGCCCAAATCAAGCGTCGTCTTACCGCTTTGTGTCAGACTGTCAGTGTCCCAGGGTGGTGGGTGCGCACGCCACGGTGTGTCGACGCCTCTCGGAGGGCATCGTTAATGTGGATTCGGCCGCGGAACGTCCATCGCCGCCGTTTTTCCGTCCATCCGCCCCACTTCAGCACCGAACGCCGCCGAGCCCCTGGATGCACTGCGCATGCGCGCTGCTCTCTGCCTCTGCAGCCCATCATCAGGAGGGCTCGTCCCAGATGTTTCGGACCGGTACCCTTGCACTCAAACAAGATGGATGAGGGTTACAATGATTTTTAAATAGTCCATGACCATGACATTTATCTCAAGTCGGCACCAGCGGGTTCACCTATAGAATGAATGAATGAATGAATGAATGAATGAATGAATGAATGAATGAATATCTAGATAACCCAAATTTTTAAAGTAAATATTGAATAGTGAAATACCACTAAACAAGCAAAGGAGAACAATTCCTTCCAGAAATCCTTAAAAAGATTATCGTATGTTTCATATTTGCCTTCCTCAACATTTCCTGTGCTTCACAACTCACGGTCCACTGCATTTTATATATAGTAAGACAAGATGAACTCGAACTATGATGCGAAAAAGCAGTCAAGCTGTTCATTCATCAATTTTTTTTAATTCTGGTTGTTCTCTACCATAGCACAAGGGGGCGCTAACGCTCTTTATCTATTTCAAGTACTTAAACACATCTACCATCCCTTATTTGAATGGGAACTATAAACTATCATTGTCACCGTCCCCCTCCCAAAAACACAATTACCAACAAGATATTTCATAGCCAACAATTTACACAAAAAACAAGCGGCGAGGATTGATTTTGCTATTTTTTTTGTCTTTTCATGTGATGGAAGATTGCGTGTGAAAAGGTCAAGAGATCCCAAATACTCTCAAAAGTAACCTCCAGATTCACCAATTCATATTTTACGATTTATTTTTACAAATGTTGCTGTATTTTTGTTACTGGGGACGAAGGTGTTTCAACATCCCTCCACACTTCCAGATAAAATCACCACCTACACTAACTTTTGAAGGCCCAAATAAAGATAAGAATAAAGTAAGGTCTTGTGCGCATTTAATTTGAATTTTTCTCCAGGACACCAAATGTAATCTATGGTGTAAACTGGAGCTGAGTAGCCCCCAAAGAGTTCTTCTTACTGATGTAGGCACACAGACAGGCAGCCCTTTTTATGAAAAGCCAATTTTTCTCCCCGAGTGGCTTTTTCTATCATCATAACACATTCTTTATGTCTGGCGCCAAAGTGCATGTGACTGATGCTAATGGCGTCAGGGAGGTGAACGACAAATACGACCGATAAATAGACAAGATGGAGCCACTAATCATCCTTAATCGTCTTGCTGGTCTGCAAGAAAGAGATTGTAGAACATCTGCAAGTACATAGTGATCAATATTTGTGTGTGGCTTCTATTTTATTTTTATTTTTATATTTATTGTAGTATCATTTACAAGAGTAGTTAACTGTTTTTCTGAAATGGAAAATGTATTCTTATTTTTCAGTACCTAATACAAAACAGACAACAATTGGCTAGCATATGCCAACATTTTCATTGGCCAGAGGAGCATGGAGGATTGTGCCCCACAAATTCTGCCCAGCAACAAGTGACTGAGGGGAAAAAAAAAAAAAAAAACATTACAACTGTGATGTACATCGCTGCGTATACTGAATAATTAAAATATTTTTTGTTATAAAGTTACCCTGTATGGTCTACATAAAAGAAACATTTATTTTGGATCAAATTTAAACCATTTTTTAAAAATCTGATAAGTGCAGTCTGAAATTTCTGGCATTTCTGATTAAATTTAAGATTTTTTTTACTCATTTAGAAGTGACCTCCAGCAGTGGGTAGTTTAATGATGTGATAATATTTTTGACATTATGGCGTTTCCCAATCATGCCTATGCTAAAAGAAATAAAATGAGGAAAAGAAAAAAGTGAATGAGTCAATTGTTGAATCTGCAGCAGCAATCTATTTAGGCACTTCAGAGTTCAATCAGAGCAATGGATTACCGTCAAAGGTCCCCACAGAAACTGCGGTGGAACCCAGAACGTCCAATCAGCAGCCAGGCTACCCAAGCCTGTGGCATAGGTCAACTGCTCTTTTGTAAAAGAGCAGTTTGGAAGCATTATTTATCTTTTCACTTGGCCTTTGGAAAACCTGATTAAAAAAACATTATAATATCCCCAAAAGTGGCTCCCAGAGCTTCTCCGGGGACTTGTTGGCACTCAAACAAAGAGTGAGTAGAATATTTACAGGCTGAGATTACCTCAATAACAAAAGTGTCAGTGTTGCTTCTGGCCAACTCAAAGGCAAACCTTTGCTGTGTTTGTATAACACGAGTCTACTGCGGCACAACGGGAAGGAATAATTCACTTCCAGACATACAAGTGCATTTAGCGTATGACATATAATGTATTGCGGCCGAAGAGCAGAAACAAAGCGTCTAGAAAAGGCTCAAAAACACACTATAAAAGCACACGAAAATCAATTAGAAAGGCACATTTGCTATAAATGATTTCTCTTTTTGTTATATCGAAAGGAATCGAAAAACCTCAAGCTGGCAACCAATGCGAGCAAACCCCAACTTGGTCCTATCTGGAGAGAAGCACATTTATCTTCCTCTAAAAACACATCTACATACGTATATCAATATTATAGATATTTTCATTTCATTGTGTCTTTATGCTGCGGACGTGGAAATACAAGGTTATCACTGGACTGTTTTGAAAAGAACTGCTGCTATGGCAACATATATTGTCATCTCTCCGGGGCCCGCCATTATTTACAAAACTTGCTTCCCTCTTGAGTGATTCCCAGCTGTGCCTGCCTGGCAAAATCTCTATGCAGCTCAAAAAAAAAATTGATTACTTTATGAGATTACACATGCCTTGAGCAGTCTAGCAAAACCACATTGGTACATTTGAGCTCATCGCAGGAAAAGGTAGCAAATCCAAACTGACATTCTTATCGAATCCCGCAGCAGCGCTCTGCAAGTTTGACATTTTGAAAATTATTGACTGACGACAAACCCGGAAAAACACAAAAGAAGAAATGTCGGCGTTATTAAAGCAAAAAGTTTCCCGGCTGCTAAATGTCAACTTGTCGAGAACTCACAAGTGGGAGACAGAACAGGGAGACGACACACAATTAACTGTCATGGAACAAAAGTCTTGGGGGTTGGCTGGTGCAGACTGCATTTAAAGCTCTCCACAAAAAAAAAAAAAAAAAAAATCTGTGGGTGGAAAAGCAAGTGATTGTGAAGCTGTGAGAAGATCTTCTGCTAACTCGAAAGTACTTTAATACTTTTGCAGGGGAACTGTTGTGTCGATTCCCTGAAGAATTGGCATCAGTGTTCCAATACTTTTGGAAGTACACCAAGCGTCTGTGTCTTTCGCCCCAGAGAAGGTCACTGGGAGGATTTCGCTTTCCAGTCTGACGGAAAATTGATGAGGCAAAACACGAGCGTCGCCCCCCCGGGAGCATCATTGGCAGCCGTTTGTCAAGACCATTGTTTGTAATATTCATGGGACTCCTTTGAGAGAGAGAGCGTTCAGAATGGCATCCACCAAGACACGGTTAAATAATTCAGCTGCGCTCACTTTTTTATTTTTTTTATTTCAAGTAAGCTTCTTCTCCACTTTTTTCCCTTCTCCATAGCTCTAAAGCCGATAATGCAGGCCTTGACCTTGACTTTTAATACGATTCAGCCGTTTGTGCAATAATTTTGGCTCATGAATATTTTGAGCGTGGCTGCTTTAACAAAATTGGAGAGTTCAAGCAGGGCCTCTTAAGTGTGATGTATTCGTAATAACTATGCCAACCAAATTTCATGTTACATTTGAATGACCACTCTCACCAACTGTTTTTATTTTAGGGTTGGAAAAAAAAAAAGGAATCCAAAAGACTCCAAAGTCCTCACCAATACTCGAGATTATAGTAAAACCTGACATGAGGAGCTTTCCTTCACCTGGATGTCACTTTTCTTTCAAGCCTCGTCTCCTGTCTGTAATTAAAGACAGCTAATTAAAAGCGTTCCCATGTGCCCACTCGGCGCTGTGACGGCGTGCCGCACCGGCGGGAGCCCACGCCAGACAGTAGCTGCAATCACGAGTTCATTTAGTTGATGGCAGGTTAAGAAAGGGCTCTGTAAAGTAAATACCTGGCAATTGGAGAGCTGCTATTAAAAACAAAAAACACTCAAGAGGAACAAGCTGGTATTTGCGAAGTACATTCCCCAAAGGCTAATAACTGTACTCCAGTTACACTCATCAGACAAAAAAAAACCCCTCAAAAGGTAATAATTAATCTTTTTTTAGGTACTCATTACTATTTCACTACTGCCGGAAGGATTTTGTCCCTACTGTAAACAAGGGAGACTCAGTGGATTCATTTGCTCACACGCTCGAGTCAATGAACTTACATCAGACTCGGACGAGTCGTTTGAATCCACTGGGTCAAGCTAGGTGACTGCCGGAAACACTGCCGACTCAGATGAATCGTTTGAATCGATTCATTGAGTAAGCAGACTCAAAAAAAAAAAAGATTCGGTTGATTCACTTAAATTAAACACACTGACTCAAGTGAGTGGACTGCAGACTCACTCAAGCAAACCAGATGACTTCAATGAGTGACTCAAAGACAGAAAAAACATTTTAAAAAATCTTGTACTTCATTCTGAATCAGATGTTATGAAATAAGCACTCCAATGATGGAATAAATTAGCAGAGGCACTTTACTTTGTTTTGGAGGCCAATTGTCATTGTTTGCTTCACTCAAGTGTGTGACTAATTCTGCAGAGAGCAGTACGCAGCGTGACAACAATGGCGCCGCAAATGGCCTCCTCCTCATCATCATGTTGATTAATGTCAACAAAACAAACAGCAGATTTAGCGCAAAAAAAATATAATCAATATATACAATAAAGTCATAATATTATATCCTTTCTGTATCAAGCTATCTTTTATGCGATTCACATTATGTCCAATTATATTGCCATATGACCACAATCCTTGTTTTATACTTTTACTTTGGAATCTGTTTGCCCTTATCAGATGAAAAGTGTGTTTAATCACGTCATAAATGAAAAGGCGGGAGTGGAACGCGCTATTAATTAAGAGCGTCCTTGGTGCTCGGCGGCCACAACACACACAAAGTTCCGAAAGGTCAGTCAAGAAAAGCCATTAAGACAAAACGCAGGCCAGGGGAGTCTTCTTTTGTGCGTGTGTGTGTGTGCACAATCACAGGAAATGGAAAAAAAAAATCCAAACAGGGTAAATTTGATGCTCAACAGATTTTCCATTTTAAAGGCTATAAAAAAAAAAAAAAGATATTAGTGATTAAAGGTAACAACAATGGCGCCGGCCATTTACTGGATATGACACAGCAGTCGTGTGGTAATTAATTTTGTTGAAGTTGGGGCCATGATATGTTAGCGTGGGCGTTTTGAGCATGTAAATGTACACATTTGAACGCATCTTGAAACACTGTCAGGTGCATTAATTTACTCCAGCTGCTTCTTGTCGTCTTTCCATGTTTATGTCACTTTCACGTGTTCTTTTTTTCCCTATACTATAAGATGGCTGCACACATTCGCACACGCACTTCCTCAACTAAGAGTTTATTCATCATATTGAATGAATATAAACATTTTCTTTTGTGTACTTACGGATGACTTTGACAAAACGCTGCAAGGCCATCAGCGGAATTGCAAGTGATGCATGTGTGTGTTTGCTTTTGTGTGTGTATGTGTGCACATCCGTGCAAGTGCTATCAGCACGGAACATGTGGCTTGAATATTTTCCGACGCGTTGAGTCATTCGTCACAAACTGCTGTTTTGTCTTTTTCCAGAAGCCTAGCATTCCGTATTGATGTCAAAGGACACATCCATATATATATATATATATATATATATATATATATATATATATATATATATATATATATATATATATACGCAAACAGAAAACTTAATAAAGCAACCGGTGACGAGACGTGACATAGCATAATATTAGCATATTAGCATTATGCTTTAATCTCATTGGCATAACCATAATGTGTAATATTTTTGATGTATGAGTAAACTGTATTGAAGATAATGAAAAAGGTAGTAATGTGACATTATAACTGGGTATTATTAGCATGCAATAAATTCATATTTCTAGCTGCCCTTTCAATAGCTGAAAAAAATTTAGGTTGTGATTAATTTGCTTATGGAACAGGCTGTTTCGTACTAACAATTATGAAATATGTCTGTGGGATATAATTAACACTGATTTTCCATTACTGCGGTAAATTACACAGTGCATTGATAGCAATCACGACCACATTAAATGCGGAGCGAGAGAGGAACCTGCGCCAGGATGACAAAGCGTGATGATATAAAGAATTTTTTTGTTTTTGTTTTCCTGATGGTAAATAATGAGGTGTGTTTTTGGGTGTGTTAGTGGCCTATGCACAAGAATGTCAAAATAGATTTCAGTTTTTTTTATATATAATTTTGGGAGTACTACAAAAATCTGTCACTCGTTATTGTTGCGGTGAAATGTTGACAATTTGGACAACTTCGAATGTCAAAAAAAAAAAAAAAAAGGCGTCTAAACGATTAACTGGCCATCAAAAATAATTAGCGATTAATTTGATTATCACATACTGAATCGACTAGATAAAAAACTATTGTGACCATAAAATGTGACATTGGTGAAGGGAAACGGCCGATTGGTTGATTAACCAAAGCTCTTTTTCCTCACACTCAATTAGACAAACTGGATTTAGTATTTACTGATTTACTGTCAGTCCGACAATGATCTTAATTACAGTATACTGGTAAAACAGGATGAGCTAACTATTGTGACAAGTTAACAAGCATCATGCTACATGGCACACACATTACAATGATTACCTGTGGAGCACACGTTGCAACTATTAAAGGAGGCGTCGCCACGGCAACAGAGGATGGAAAGACTCCACTTGATCCAAATGACATAGCTGTAATGTCTCTTTTTGCCCTGAAATGAGAAAGCGGTTCATAATGAATAGAATTATTCGCAATTAAACATAACAGCGTATTGCCGGTCCCCGTCTTTCTTTTTGATTAAAAGCTCTAAATCTGCTCAAAATCACCCAGCCACGACGGGACAGGAGCTCATCCGTCCCACTAAGTGGAATCTCTCGCTCCGAGGCGTCAATAAATCAAGCAGCTAGCTTCTGAAAGTTATTTATTAGCTCCAATCCCACGAGTCAATCTTTGCTTTTTTTTTTTTTTAGATGGTGAAACTCTCTGAAAAGGTCATCGGTTCTTGTTCACTGTATTTACGTTCAAATGCTGGTCGAAATATTTTTGAAAGCTCTTTTACTGTCAAATTTCATT
The DNA here is from genome assembly GCF_024217435.2 of Syngnathus scovelli. Taxonomy (NCBI): domain Eukaryota; kingdom Metazoa; phylum Chordata; class Actinopteri; order Syngnathiformes; family Syngnathidae; genus Syngnathus; species Syngnathus scovelli. Next base: position 4,626,826 of record NC_090858.1, read on the forward strand.
GTGTCTCAAAATATTATTTTTAGCATTTACACTTTGAGTGTGCAAGTGTAACTAAATTTTATTTCCACCCTGACAGGCTCCTTTTTAGTATTCACTCCATCAAGCACACTTGCATTCGAGGGAGCTTGTTTAAAAGAAAGGAACAGCTCCAATCCATGCCGCCGCATTGACTTTCACCTCGGAAATCGATCAGCTTTGTTTTGCTTGTCTTAATTTAATTGCACAAAGTGTAAATACGCATCAATGTCACTGAGGACTGGCGCCGCTTGTCGGGTCGGGTGCAGACATGCCTGCGACACGCTTAATAGGTCCTCTTTACCCCGTTTGGGACTCTTATGCTTCGTAATGAGGCAAGGAGGGGCATTATCTTGATTAGAATCGATCCTGATTGGATTTACACTACGGGCTGCATTCTCACACTCGCCCCGTGCAGGCCAGCAAATGAAAACAACCGACATGATGTCAACAAATTAATCTAATACCATTTCACAAGTGTAGGAAATTAATTTCCACTGTGATCATGTTAAAGCTTATATTTCAGATTGAAGGCAAATGCAAAATATGGATCAAATCCAGATTCAACTCTGATGCTAAACACACAAGAGTCAATTTGCTATGTTTTGTTCATCAGTGTGTGGAGAATACAAATATTGGCCTTGGGCACAAGCAGATTTTTTATTTTTTTTTACCTCCCTTAAGCATTCATCAGCCCATTATGCTTTTGGACTTTTGTTTGTTTTGCGGGGTGACGTCACACAAGACCTCAGCTCAGTGCGCATCAACATGATTTGCTCTTTCTTTTGTTTTTATAAACACTAATTTATCATATTAAACTTTAGTTCTTTATTTTTTTTGCACTTTTTCATTGGCCATTTATTTGTTATCGAACACTTTTGTTTCCAGTGCGATTTCTTCGCATTGATTAATTTTTTCTGCGAGTACAAAAAACATCACACCTGGTTGCTGCACCTTGGTGGAGGTGGCAAAAACCGATGGCACAAAATTATACCGGTGATAATGCGAAGAAGGTGAGAGTAAATTCAAGGATGGGAAGAACCTGAATAAGGAAAAGGAGAGAAGACGCAAAGGGGGGGGGGGGGGGGGGGGGGCATCTCTCCCTTGATTGCCCCCCCGCCCATATCCCCCGCCTGCCTCACTCCAACCAGTCCTCCTCTTCCCTTTAGTCCCTCGCAGCTTCGGACCGCAAGCATTTTCCCCTTCCTCCACTGTGCGCTCTTCTTTTTTTATAAGAACCATGGAAAGCGCATCAGGCAACCTCTCAGACGCGGATTACCGGAGCCAAATGGCCGCCTTTTACAACAACAGCGGCTTGTGCTCCAACGGCAGCAGGTGCGACGGGGAGCGCGACCCGGGTGGTCAAGCTGACTACAGCGACGCCAACCCGCTCATCATCGCCATCGTCATCACGGCGGTTTATTCCGTCGTGTGCGTGGTGGGGTTAGTGGGGAACGTGCTGGTCATGTATATCATCGTCAGGTACGCACACGCACGCACACGCGCGCGTCACTTACAACGCATAAAGTGTGCGCTTCCTCTTGTTTGTTTGAAGCTTGTGCGTAAAACTCACTGGGTGTTTGCGCGCCGACTGGACGGGGAAGCATGTCAGCGTCCTCGCTACTGGTTCGAAGACACGCGGGTTGTCAGAATTGCACATTTTAAAGCAGCGCAAAGGGGCAGACCTCCGCCAAGGCGAAAGTGACAACTCTAGCAGTCGTGCGTTTGACGTCACAGACTAAACTTCCGCTCAGCGAGAGTCAAAGTTTTAAATGGCTTTAGCTTATTTTTTGCTATAATTATTCAGGAAAAGATGTGGTTACCTTACATGTGTTGCAAAAAGCTCAGTTCAGCGAGCAACAACATTTTGTACAGTCCACATCACGTGCTAGACTTCAGTTCAGTGAGTTATCATTTCGCAATAACATTTTTTTTCCATAGCAAAGTCCCTCTTTGGCCTCTTAGGGAGGTTCAAATGTTCCTTCAAACATTCGGTTCGATTGTGAAACAGATCATTTCAGTGTCAATACAGTTTGCCTGTAGAGGTTCCATTGTATTATTTTAAATAGGATGTCATTTGAACGTTTATGACTTCATTAGCTGGGCTATAAAGTTGGCAGATAGCTTTTCCCGCTATCATGAACACACTTCACCATGTGTTTCCGCTCACACACACATGCACACGCACACACACGCAGTTGTCTATTGGAATCAGCACCAACGCTTCTTTCATTATGGCGGTGGGCGCGTCAAGTGGCAGGTGGGCGGACCTGAGTGTGTTCCCACAACGCTTGAGTGATGGCCTCCTAAATGTCCTCCATCCTCATCCTTCAGCTGCTTTGCTGAGCTTTGCAACAAGTCAGAAGCTTTACAAGCTCCTCATCTTCATCTGGGTTTGCAAACATCACTGCGCTCTCTTTATCTTAAAACGGCTCGCTGCTTTGTTTGCTCTGCATCATGACGCCTCACTTAGCTGAAAAAGGTGAGTGAAGAATAAAAAGCATAGGGACTTTTATTTATATATATATATATATATATATATATATATATATATATATATATATATATATATATATATATATTTTTTTTTTTTTTTTTTTTCCCACACACATTTGCCTCACCAGTAGCGACAAAGCTCCAGCCACGCACAGCTCATGCACCTGCCAAATTAACCTGGTGTAATCTGCCGCCACGCAGATTTACGCTGCACGCCAGCCGGCCAAAAAACAGAGCCCACAGTCGAAAAGTTGGACACGAACAACTTTGTAAAGTGATCACATGTCCACAGAATGTCAACATGAATCCTCACAGCAGTTTAGTCATCAAAAAGGTTTCCCGCCCATTAGAGCATTCGATAAATAAAGGATGTGTGCTAATGTGGGACACATCCTCCTTGTCCTTTTTTCTCTCACGCTCTTCTACAATCAGTGTTAACAGCCATTTCGCTAATGGTGCATTGACAACAATTCCTTCAGATGAAAGGAAAAAAAAAAAGTGGTGCTCTCCGTCCTCACTTTTATGCTAGTGGTCTCGGATGCAATTTGGCTAGATTATATAGAAACGGAAGTGGGTGAGTAAGGCGTTCCCGTGGCAACCCCTCAGGTCATAAAGAGTAACGATTGCCTTCTCGCTCTCTATCTCTTCGTACTTCCTCTCGCGCTCGTCCGCAAACTTCTTTGCGAGTGAGCCTTGAGTATATCTATAGAGATATATAAAAATCTGATTTACCTATGTGCTAATTTGGAGTGGGGTTTCTTGTTACCATGGAAACAGCGGAAAGTATTTTGAAAGAGTGTAAAATTCTTGAGCTCCCCGTTATGGCGGCTATTGCAGTCATAATTTTGGTTGAAAGTTCCAAACGCAGCTGCTCATGTGACTAATTTTGTAGAATTTTGCACTAAATTAATTTTTGGATTTATTGTTGTTGTTATGATTGATCTGTTTGAGTTCTGCCTAGCAACAAGGGCCAAAAGCCGAAGACAGTTTGAAGAATTCTACCAGCAATTTTGGAAATTAGTCTACCCAGAACTCTGGCGCGTGTTTTTGTAGAGAGTAACAAGCCTCATCTGCGCCACTCGTGTGCGTCATTCTCGTGAAGCGATCGTAGGAGGTCAAGGTGTACAACCTTTAGCTGTTTTCTTCACGTGCGCTTTGTTACCGTGGCAACAAGCACTCCCCAGCGATTTCTACTGGCAGTCAGCACTGGCTGAATTGTCTCTCTATGAATTTCTCCACGTAACAACATCAAGCTTTGCTTTTTGATTACGTGATTTCAGTTATTCGCTTGGAAGAGGGCAGTGTAGCAAAATGCTCGGCAGCGTTTCAGGCATTCGTGGCCAACCGTGTCGGATAATGCCAATTTTTTCGATTTAAGGCTTGGCGTCAATGAGTGCTGGCCGGAAATGAGCTTTTGATAGATTTTGCTATGGTCTAGTGAAACCAAGCTTGAGTTTTGTAGCCGGCGTCATGCTGCAGGGCTGATTTTCTCTTGCTGGAACTGACAAAAGGAAAGATGTAGCTGTCAGTGTGAGCACTTCAGGCTTCAGCTAGGAAGCAAAAAAAAACTATTTCTTCATCTTTCAGTTAAAGTCAAAGAAGCCCCGCTTCAGCTTCTCGCATTCACGTGATCACATGCGTGGCACATATGTTATATACGCTAAACGCAAAAATATGCTAGCTTAGTGCTAATGGAACGACAAAATCTAATTTGCTGACGTTTCTTCAAGTCGGGCTACTCAATAACGAATTAAATAGAAACCTACACGGTTGGCTCGTGGCTCGCCGACCTCCACGATCCGTCACAGCCGCTCGGGGTGCGTGGAAACTGTTATCGGCGGAGAGAAAATATGATAACAGCAGCAGCAGCGCTCTTTCCCAGGCTCATGACAAATGATGTTTAGCTCGCTGCATAACAGCAGTTCGCTAGATTAATGGCGCCGCCGCTGCAAGATGTTGTGCTCAAGTGGCTTTGTGGGAATTACTCCATGATGGCAGGCGTGTCGAGGTCAATCAAAGGGACTTTATGTGAAGATCCTCAAGTCAAGTCAAGTCAAGTCAAGTTTATATAGCCCTAAATCACAGGCAAGTCTCAAAGGACTTCAGATATACAAAAAATCAACAATTATTCTCAAACATCCCCTGATCTTAAACTCCCAGGAGGGGAAGGAAAAACTGTAAAGATGTTTTTTCTCTCCACGATGTCAGCGGCAGCTAAGAAATTCAAACTCCCTCGTAAATAATCATTGCTTTGGCTAATTAGTCTGCACGTGTACATAATGTCGTTACTGGTGCCGCGACATTAGCAACCCCCCTGCTGAGCGCGTTTGTTTTCGCAATATCGTGGCAATACTTCTAACGCCATCATTTGGCTCATCGTTTTCGTATTTTCATAGCGTCGCCGCCCAGGAGTATTCATTTATTAACAATGTTTGTTATTGGATTTTTTCTCTGGCTTGTTAGCAAATTCCTCCGAGCATTAATATCTTAGCTGTCACGCTGGATGGCATCGAAACAAACAATAACAAAATATTCCGTCCATTCTAACCGCCGTCCTTAAATTATTTGTTCGTTTGCTTGAGCTTGCCTCAGCCCCTGGCTAAAGAATTAATTTCACACTTGAGGACTCAATAACGAAGCGGCTTTCTTTAGTAAATAAGCCACGCTGGCCGTTCAAGCTGTGTGTCACTGTTAAGAACCGCTGCTGTGTTGTGGCATTTTGCCCAAAAGACGCCACTTGTAAGCTCTTTTAAGGCAAAATATACACAGCAAAAATAAATATATGGCGAGTATGGGCACTTTATTTCATCTTCCCACTCTTTTTGGGTCAAGGCTCACTTCAGTACCAACTGGGCCTTTTATTTAATGACACATGATGTATCTGTAGGTTTTAAATGAACATGTACTGACCTGTATCGACCCTTTGCTCAAAATCAATAGTGTTCTTGCTGTAAAAGGGGAAAAAGAATTCATAAAAAACTTTCAGAACTTTGCTCATCTGGAATGGTGAGGCCCGTAATGGCACATAAAACAAACATCCCTCCTGCCGCTCTGTGTCACGTGACTCGGCTAACCGTTCCCGGACCAATAAAGCCGGGAAATGACGAGCCTGGCAAGCTGTCAGTGTTGCAGTTAATTTGAATTTAATGAACAAACGTCATCATGGACACTTGTTAAAAAGATTTGGGATTATTGAGAATATAAAAACAAGGAGGAGAAGACGACCCATCCATCCATCCATCCATCTATCCATCCATCCATCCATCCATCCATCCATCCATCCATCCATCCATCCATCCATCCATCCATCCATCCATGCATCCATCCATCCATCCATCCATGCATCCATGCATCCATGCATCCATCCATCCATCCATCCATCCATCCATCCATCCATCCATCCATCCATCCATCCATCCATCCATCCATCCATCCATCCATCCATCCATCCATCCATCTGCTCAGTTATGCTGTGTCAAATGAAACCATTTTTTAAGCCGTGAAATGTTAAATTCGAAAGCTCTATCTTCCTTTCCCACCCGCTGCCTCTCAAAGTGTTTTTAGTCACTCTCTCAAGTCAAGTCAAGTCAAGTCAAGTCAAGTCAAGTCAAGTCAAGTCAAGTCAAGTCAAGTCAAGTCAAGTCAAGTCAAGTCTATTTGTATAGCCCTAAATCACAAACAGTCTCAAAGGGCTTCACATAGCCAAAATTGACAATTATTCTCAAAGAATCCCCTGATCTTAAGCTCCCAAAAGGGCAAAGCAAAACTCAAAAAAACCCTGCCAGGGGAAAATGAGAAACCTTGAGAAGGGACCACAGATGGAAGGATCCCCCTTTCAGGATGACCAGGTTAAGACCTGGCTCTCTCCAGACCTTCAATTCTCTTGCTTTTCATCTTTTCTTTGAAAAATAATCCTGGAATGGAAAGAGGAACTGCAATTTTTGCTCTCTTGCTATTAAAAAAACCCAAGATGAGACTTTTGAGTGCACTTTGAAGCAGTCTGAAAGGAAATTGTTTGAAAGAAAACTCTTTCTTAGGTCCCTTAAAAACCTGGTAATTCAGGCTCATCGTAGTAACAACGCCGACTCTGATTTCCAATTTTGTTTGCGGGCAGGTACACTAAAATGAAGACGGCCACCAACATCTACATCTTCAACCTGGCTCTGGCCGACGCGCTGGTCACCAGCACGCTGCCCTTCCAGAACGTCAACTACCTGATGGGCACATGGCCCTTCGGCGACATCCTGTGCAAGATGGTCATGTCCATCGACTACTACAACATGTTCACGTCCATCTTCACGCTCACCACCATGAGCATCGACCGCTACGTGGCCGTGTGCCACCCGGTCAAGGCGCTGGACTTCCGAACGCCGCGCAACGCCAAGATCGTCAACGTGTGCAACTGGATCCTATCGTCCGCCATCGGCCTGCCCGTCATGTTCATGGCCTCCACTGTCGTCACTCGTGAGTCTGACTTGACTAAACGGCTCCGTAAAAATGTGTCTTTTTATCTTTTGAGTTTTTCTACATTCAACTCATTTTATTTTGCACTGAAGGATAGACTTATACAGCCTCGTTCGTTTGTGTATTTTGGAAATCTCAGCTATTTCTGACATCATTTACATGGGTAAATGTTTCATAAAATTAGCTGGAAAATGAATCAAATCTAAATAATGAATCAATTTTATTGTTAAAAATGTTTCCATTTTCAATTTTGCGGACTACATGCAACACCGCCACGGACCACTAGAGGGCCGCGGACCACCGGTTGACAATCCCTGCCTGAGCCTTTTGCTGCAGCAGAATCACGCTTGGCTAACTTAATTGGCCATTTTCTCTCCATTACCTCCTTTGTAAAGGCGACGATGCCGGCGACTCATATAAATGAGTCACCGGGAAGCCTTTTGCTGGTTAATAGTGCTCCTTACATAAGATCTTCAGCAACCCTTCCGAAGTTTTCAATACACTTAAATTCGCTTGAATTATATTAATGTGGATGCAAGTAGCCTCCTCGATCTGGAGCTTATTCTCAACTACACCTCATTTATGTTCCGTCGTTGTCCATTTCATAATTTATATGTTACACGGCTTTGTTTTGGATTAGTCATACACAGCAAACCAACAGATGGACAAACATGGCGCCAAAACGAAAAGCAAACGACCTGTCTTGTGATTTGGACTTTATAGCCTCGAGCATCGTGGACTGCAAGCTGATCTTCCCGCACCCGTCGTGGTACTGGGACATCCTGCTCAAGATCTGCGTGTTCATCTTTGCCTTCATCATGCCCGTGCTCATCATCACCGTGTGCTACGGCCTGATGGTGCTGCGCCTCAAAAGCGTGCGAATGTTGTCAGGCTCGCAGGTGCCCTAGCCGCTCGCTTGTTAGAATGCATGAGATAAAATCCTAATTAGTTTTAAGGAGCTGTGCTCCATTGTGATCTTAATTCAAATAAAAAAAACAACAAGGCTAAATAGAATCAAGTGGCAACCATCTTGTATTGATTTTGTAAATATTCACTGTGCAGTGATAGAAAAAAAAATGTGGGAAACCTTATGATGCTAATTGGTGTCATTTGATGCCAGGAGAAAGACCGAAACCTGCGTCGCATCACCCGCATGGTGCTGGTGGTGGTGGCCGTCTTCATCGTGTGCTGGACGCCCATCCACATCTTTGTCATCATTATCGCCCTGATCAACATCTCCAGCTCCACCTTGCAGACCGTCACCTGGCACTTTTGCATCGCCCTGGGCTACACCAACAGGTACCGGCCGATAAACCCGCCAATGCCATGCCGCCATTTATGGACGCCATTTATGGACGCCATTTATGGACTCATGTTGCACACTTGCAGCAGTCTGAACCCGGTGCTTTACGGCTATTTGGACGAGAACTTCAAGCGCTGTTTCCGCGAGTTCTGCTCATCGGGCCCCTCGCTAATGGAGATGCAGAACTCCACCCGGGTGGGCGTGGTAGGACGCAAGGCCCCCCAGCGCGAGCCCAACACCGCACAGTCGGGAGACAGGTCCAATCAGCAGGTATGGTGGAGCGAGTCAACTCCCCAAGTCCTATTTTGCTGTAGCAAAAATCGAGTTTGCGCTAAATTTCACGCTAGCTCTGCACACAGCTAACAATAATGCTAGCACGACAAATAGATAAATACAAATATAAATAGCCGTTTTGGGTACGATGTTGTTACTTTAAAGCGGCGGCCATTTTGTGTCTTTCAATAGGTATGACTAGCCGTGGAGGAGGAGTCCGTTGACTGCCACTGTCGAGGCGGCGGCGCCAACGACGACCTCATCTCGGAAGTCACCCAAGTCACCACAGGGCTCTGATTACGAACGCACTCGAGCCACTACACACCTACACACAGACGGCGAGGCAAAACGTTATAAGTCGGGAAATGGCGCAGGACCAATTGGAAATCAAGTGTGCGTGCAGCATGAACAAAAAGAATGCTGGCGAGATTATTATCATTACTATTATTATCATTATTATTATTGATAGCTCGTCAAAGTGAATATCTAGTAGGAGCTCAATTGATTTTCATTGAGTTGCTGCACCTAATGTTTTGACCCCGGAATGCTTTTTGTCACATTTTCTACCATTTTCTGCAGCAGCAGTCACATGCTTATTTTCCTGGCTGCTTGATGTTTGACCAGCGACAGCTCCTGGGATTTGTTTATTTTTTCTGTTACACGCTCACTTGCACACACACACACACACAAACTGATTTGTTTCCAACCTGTGCCTGGACTGAGACGACAGACGGGCTCTGGACATCGTCTCTTACACTATAAAGGGGGTCTTACGATGTGTGTTTATGACGCCGCCGCCCCGTTAATTGACACATTTTTAACGGCACCGGCCTGGCGGCCATGTCGGAGGCTCACTTGATGTATTTTCAACACGAGAATGTTCTCTGCTGTACGTATTGCCGCTGCTGTTGCTTTGGTGTCTGTCTTACGTTTTCTTGTGTCGTCGCTGCCTGGTTGACAAAAAATGAGGATGGACAGATTTCCGTGTGAAACCATATTTGGTATAGCAGGAAAAAACTTTCTCTCTCTACAACTTCAAGCTACTCCCTTTCATGTTTATGATGCCTTCGAACCCAAACGCACTGGGAGGAATTGAAATGACTGTGCTGTATCACCATTAGAAACGACATCTTGCGACGGCAAACGAATGTGACTCTGTGGGGAAATAAATGTTTGCGACATCGCACCGAAACTTAATGAAAGAACACCGCGGTGCCATTGTTAGCTCATCTTACGCGACTCGATTGGATTTAAGGGCCGGGCGCTGCGCTCGCCAGCTGCTTTTTCCACTGTCGTCGTAAAACTCGATATTCCGTGTGCCGCCATTGTATTTTCGATACAAAGATAAATTGAGCCACTGAGACCTACCATGGACTAAGATTTAGTCTAGAACATAAGTGGATCGTCCTTCTACTGTGTCATATCTACTGCTCTTCAAATTGTATATTGACAAAACTCACAAATAATATATAAATACATTAATGTATTGCTGTTATTGTCTTGTTGTATATACCTAGCATGGACTAAGATTTAGTCTAAAGTGGATCGTCCTTCTACTGTGTCATATTTACTGTTCTTCAAATTGTATATTGATAAAACACACAAATAAAATAAATAAATCATATAGATAATATATAAATATATGAATGTCCTTGCTGTTATTGTCTTGTATATATTGTATAGATCCCTCTGGTGTTGTGTAAATGTGTATACATTTCAAATTACAATAAAAGTTTGTTGGACTTTGCTGCTTTGTACAACCACAACGATTATTAAATGATAGTTTGTTAGTAGACATGAAATTCACTTTCATAGGACTTCTAATTTGGCATTGTATTGCAAGTATTTCCATAAAGAAAAATCATATGAAGAGTAGAAAATGCAAAGCAAATCAGAAATTTAAAATCCTTCAAACTAGGGTTTCAAGCTAGGGTTAGGGTTTAATTCAACAAGAGGTTAGTTCATCTTCTGCTCTTATCATTTGTGATGTGACGATTTAATTCCATGCATTATTATTTCAATGTCTGTTCTTCAGCATTTGACGCACATGCATTTTCCAAGGTTCTTTAGTTATTACTGTTAGCAAAATGGATTGTGACACACAAAGGAAACAATTTTGGCAAAGTTTTCAGTGCAAAAAGAAATAAATGAGATTTTACATGGAATCTCTGCAGACAAATTGAGGTGGCTGGCTACAAGTGGATTTGCTGATGCCATAAATTCTGATTTAGAGACCTTTTTTAAAATGAAAAAAAGTGGAGAATGTGTATTTTCATTCAGAAAAAAAAACACTCAAAAGAAATCAAGCTGATGTTTGCAGGGGAGCACATTGAAAAGTTCAATAGCGGACTTGTCGTGGCGGCGGATGGTCGAGGCTGTAAATGCGCCTCGTCCGTCATGCTTTCACATAAAGGGACATTTTTTAGCTTTCTTTTTGTCAAGCGGGATGAAGGAATTTATTTCTTACACTGTCAAAAGCTGAGTTTCATGGCCAGACGATATTGAAGACAATGTTGATAAGGGAAAATTGAATTGTGGTGAGAATTGATGGCAAAGATGAAATGTGAGACGATAACTCGGCCAGGGCTGGGTGATATGATCTTGGAATCCAATCGTAGAGTTTATTAATCCCATTTTTATCAACCGCATAGAATAAAGAAGACATTCTGCAAAAGATTTACCAAACAAACAACTGTACACAATGACAAGAACGTATATCTGTCAGCACTCTGACATCAGTAAATATGACATATTTGCACAAACAGTGAACGTAATGACACGCTCGGAAAGCCTTCGCGAATGTTCGTTGCTCTGAACTCTCCGGCGCATGCCATCATTTCACACTCGCGCAGATTGCCCCCAAAAGTCATTAAAGTCATCGTGGTTGGGCTTTCACGCTTCCCGCTCTAAACTTCCGCTTGTGATTCTCCAAACATTTGTTGCGGTGAACTTGCCTTCTAGTTGTTATGAGGAAAGAAAATAAGTTTGTAGGGGGAATAATAATTTCCAGACAGATAGAGAGATGGAGATAGTAGATGAGTTGACCGGCGGCTAGCACAATAGCTTGTTAGCTAGCTGTTAGCTAACTTACTCATTAAATAGGATAGTTTGGATTTATTATCGTCATTAAGCAGGTGGGTGCTAAAGCTCCTAAAATCCGCTGAGTCACATTCTGTGACATCAGTGAGGTATACTCGCAACATAAACTCGATTGATTGCATTTCTTGACGGATTTTAGAGGGCCTATTTATTTATCCGAGCATTGGTAATGGTCCTTCGTTTCTAAGTTCCACGAATGAGGCTAAACAAGTGCAACGCAATGAAAGGAAATGGAAAATGGAGACAGGGCCAACACAATGAAAGGAAATGGAAAATGGAGACAGGTCTTCTGAATATGATTCATAATCAATCAATCAAACACACACACACACACACACACACACACACACACACACACACACACACACACACACACACACACACACACACACACACACACACACACACACACACACAGAGAAAGGAAAAGAATAATGTGATGTTGTTGCTTTCCTTTTACGTATTTAGTTTTGGGCGGACATCAAAGGCATTGCAACATGAATCATGATTGAATCATCTTTCTTCTCATTTTATGGGACTGAAACATCTCCTCCACAAATTGAAGTTCATTTTGCCAGTAGCCACACGGAAGACATGCTCCTCTCTTTTCATTTCTGTAATTTAACGTCAAGCTCGTAAAAGGTGTGGCTCCGCCAATCGAGTAGCACGGCTTCCCTATAGAAAAGCAATGAAGTTGTTTCTCAGTTGATCCTTTTTTCACTATTTTTCTTTTCCCGCACAACAGCCTCACAAAGAGCTAATCAATAATGACAAAGTGCGCTAGTTCCGGGGGACCCATTTCAACAACATGGGGCATACACACAGATTGCCACCTCGGATGTCATTTGCTGGGGATGCATGTTGCTTTCCCTAAATCTCCTGCAGCGATGAGAACATTGATGGTGACAATGAGAAGGTTTCAGCCACAGTTGTTTTATTAATCTACTCCTTTCACTGTAATGATCCTATCAGGAGTTGTAATGGCACCGATCCCTCAGGATGAAAGGGGGTCAGAAACAGTATCACTAACATACAGTCCTTTCCTAATTGTAATTTACAAAAATGTCTTTGCTATTGCGCAAGGAACAAACTCTCACAAAACAGTCACACATTTTGATATAATTAAGAAAACTCAGAGAAGAACACGGGTTGAAATCCCTCCCACATGACATTTTGGTGCAGCTGCAGCGTGACAGATGCTGGATGCGGTTACCGTAGCGACAGCATGCTCATCTTTAGCTTCTTCACGATGTCAAGGTGCTTTCTCGAGTCAAAACAATAAAGCTGATTCTGATTCTGACATTCACACGCGCACACACTGACATAAACACATACTTGCAATTAATTTTTAAAGTTATAGTTTGTCACTGTAATTTGAGGAAGATTCTGATGTACTGTAGTGGCAAGACATCTATTGACCCTTTCAAAATGAAAAATGTATATTTTCTAATGCGTCGGTTATTTCACATAAGTCTTATTTTTATGATCATTATTGTTATTGATTAATAGTATTATTGTTATTATACATAATAATAATAATACTGATGATATATTAATAATAATTATTATCATCATTATTATATAACCTCACAATAACATTTAAAACGTTGATTGAAATTGGCTTTGAGACAAATATAAAATAAAAAAAATCAGTCACTTGTTTCGAGTCGGAACCAATTTTTGAGCGGACACTGCGGAAGCGTACAGGCGGCTATCATTGGAAAGCAATCGGCAAAGTTAGCTTCACCAAGCAATCTTTAAGTAAGTTTAATGCAAACAAAAAACTCTACTTCATAACACATCAATAATAGTTAGTTATAGCAGGTTTATGATTGTTCGCTTCACTTGAAATCAAATACACTAGCTTAGCATGCTATCCTAATCCATCCATTACTGCTTGTTTACGTTATGCTACTATTAGCATAGTTAGCTTTACTTCCACAATCGAAAACTATAGTGGTTAGCCTCATCATTAGCTCCGAATGTAATCTGCATTAACCGAACGTGCGCGTTACCTTACATTTTTTCCAGGATGACGGACCGCTACAACATCCACAGCCAGCTGGAGCACCTCCAGTCCAAGTACATCGGCACCGGCCACGCTGACACCAGCAAGTGGGAATGGCTTGTAAACCAGCACCGAGACTCGCACTGCTCCTATATGGGCCACTTTGACCTGCTCAACTACTTCTCCGTGGCCGAGAACGAGAGCAAAGCCCGAGTCCGCTTCAACCTGATGGAGAAGATGCTCCAGCCGTGCGGACCGCCCGCAGACAAGCCGGACGACGCCTGATTGGGGACACTTGATTTTTCCCGTCTTTTTCTTTTACACATACAAAAGACGCTCACACTCTTATATTTTTTATTTTTTTTATAAACATGTTGTTACTAGATTTATTATAGTGCATGTTACGAGGGTGTCTGTTGGTGTATTAAAAGTTTCGTTTTGCGTCTCTGCAGCATTGTCCTTTCAATTACTTAAATATGCAGGAAAAATACTAACTTCATCATGCACACCCCATTGGGGACCCCTAAGAGACATCTCTCAAAGTGATGCACATTTATGTATACACATGCTCTCAATATGCCCAAAGTGACACAGTGAATAAATAATTCATGGTTCTTCATAAATGTAATAGTTCATAGTTCTTCATGTGGAGAAATACAAACCCCATGTAAGTGGGATACCCTCATTGTCATTTATTCGACATCAAATTCTGCTTTAAAACCCTAATTTGAATTAGCATATAGGTTTTGATGGTAGGTTTCAAATCTGGTTTAAGGGTTTGATAATAGTATAATACTCCTTAGATGATTTTTTTTTAAAAGGTAGATTTTGCAACCTAAGTAATATTCCACAAACAGTCATAATGTCCATATTGTGTTTTGAGGAGAAAAATTTCTTTAGGTAGACGAAGTCTGGCACTGCTGGCAGTCAAGTGGTGCTTGTCTCCAAGTTGTTGATTGCACACACACACACATGCCAGAACGCTGCGAGTGACTGACTCATTGTTACCGAGTCGCCCCCATCTTTCCGAGCAAGGTGTGTCCTTGGCATTGTCCTCGCCGGTGGCAAGCACGTTGCCACACTCTCATCAATACACACAAAAATCTTTATCGCTCTCAAAATGAATAACTGCCACACACACTGAGGCGTGTTGTGCTTGAGAGGAAAGCATTTAGAGATCAGCAGAGCGGGGCTCACCTTATTGCAAGGTAATTGGCTGTGCAGGTGAGCTGCTGTGAGGAAACTCAAGCACATAAAAGCGTGTTAGGAGATTATTATATCATCAGCCAGCCAGTACTTTATTTTGATTTGGCATACAAACACCTGCAATTCAGAACCCCAACTCAAAGAGTTCAAAGAATATATAAAAACCGAGTGTGGCTCAGACTTTTCAATAGTGTGTCCAATTGGACCCAACCGAGTAATAAGCAGCTCCAATCTGTGATTACGTAATTGCAAAAAAAACAACGTGCTATGCAGTCATCTTTGCCACCCACTGCCTCGCAATCTGCTTATCCCCCCCCCCATTGTTGTTTGTTGTGCTTTCCCTTCTTGAAGTATCGGCCGCTAATGCGAAGACCGGGCCGACCTGCCAATAGCGAAAAGCTGAGTATAATTGACGCCCATTACAAATGCATTTAAAACACATACACTGCCAGCCCGGTTAAAACGAAAGCCTTAACCTTTATACGTCCGTCAATCGCAGTGAATGAGTTTGGAGGGAAAAAAAGATTTTTAATAATCAACATGTTCATTCTAAAGTAAGGCATACATCCAATAGTTCAACAATTTCCAGTAATGAAATAAATAATTTATTTCCAATGAATGCACATAGGGGAAAATACAAACGCTATATAAATATAGCATTATCTGACCGCGACATGTACAAAAACAGACAAAGGACTACCACTTTGTAAAAACTGCAAAGTACTTTTAAGTCATCTGCAAGAAATAATGAGGAGGAGCGGTGGAATAAGAAGCACGCCACACGTCGTGACTCCTAATCAGCTTCAGAGCGGCTTAGCGATTCATTTGCTTGCTCTCTCATTTGCGAGAACGACCTGACTGTGGCCGACACCTCCAGGGTGGAAACTACCTTGTCATCTCATAACCAAACTCATTTTACTGTTGGGTATTTTACGGCCCTGCTGACTCCCCCGAGGAGACGGACTCCTTAGACACTGTAAATTCAATGTGAGTGTGTTTACGACGTTGGATACTTTGACATTCATCACCGGGGTATTTTTTTTAAACCCCCCCCAAATTCATGAAAATGATAATAAACATTCAAAATGTAATTTAAAAGTTAACTTAGTTTGAGAAAAAACAAAACTTTTCAATACTTGTGAAAAGGAATTTGCAGTTATAATTCACATTCCGCTTTTGGAGTCTACAACAATCCCACGCTCATTTTCTGCTGGTCGCGCCACCACGCTAATGTTAGCGAGCTGGCTAACAAGGTCACTTGAAGCGGAAGAGATTTAACAAGCCGTTGGCCCGTTTAATCGACAGTGGCCGTTAAGGACGATGAGCTTGAGCTTATGGCTTTGTCCTTTAACTTAAACCAAAGTGAGTAACTCAATTGAGCGCTAATCAACCGAACAGCACCACATTAGCCCCCATTAAAGAAAGACAAACATGTGACTAGTTTAAAACATTTACACCATAGCTGTATTGCGGCATAAAATTGATTCTGTGTATGCACATGCTCCATATACATTCTGTACAAAATAATCAATATACAGTACATCATACATATGATAAAGAAGAATACTGTTAGACTGTACATGACTTTAGGTTATGTGTACATACAATGAAGCAGCAACAAAACACACACACGCACACACACACGCAAGAGACTGTCAATCACATTTAATAGCGCTACTACGCTAGCGGAACATGACAGAAACTTTGTATTTGACTGCTTTTGAGATATTCAAGAATTTGTTTGCACATGGGTGAGGTTTGCTCATCCCAAATATGTTCCAAGCGGTGAGAAATGATTATAATCCATGTAAACGCAAAAGCACAATAATTGAGCAGATATTGGTTGTGTACGCAAATAGTCGGAAGGCCACTTTACTATTTAATACTTTTGCTTTAGTAATTCACAATTTGAAGTTAACTAACTTTGGTTTTAGCTATGCTTTGCCTAGCGTAAAAGACAGAACAAGCTAGTTGACTTAATGCTAACAATTTAGCTTATACTAAAAATACTTATTTTAGCGGCTATGTCCACCTCTCGCTTTTATTAGCACATCGTAACTTGACAATTGTTTATTCTAGGAATGCAAGCAGCATAGCGTAGAGACATAATTTAGATTTTTAATGTGTTTGATAGAAGATAGCCAGAAGGCTAGTGCAGAAACTTACAAAATAAAGATATTTTTATTGGACTGCAACAAAGTGCCAATAAAATGAGGATTTTTTTTTTTTTTAATGCATAATGCAAATCTTATCCAAATCTTAGCCGCCATGTCTGCCTCCTTCCCGCGGTCTCTCATTTAATAGCGTGTTATAAAAAGACACAAAAATAGCAATTTTAAAGATGTAAACTGCTTGGCATACGTTTTCAACTGAGCGAGCCGCCGCTTAGATAGATAGAAATAGAGGCCAAACTGCTCAGGAGGAGCAAACATTAGATGGAAATAAAAAATATTTTCAGAAATGGTCATGGAAAAAAAAAACGCTAGTTGGTGGCGAGCTGCTTTGGTGCCGCTTTTTGTAAGGTTAATAGCTTTTTGGCACCAAGACGAGCTGTGAATAAAACTAAAAGGATTGAAACAAATTTGAAAGCTTAAAAAGTGCAAATCTGAAAGAACATTTTGAGCACTTGAGGGATTTTTTTTTTTTTTTGAAGCACTTATTTAACTCAACTGAGGTCTCGTGGTACTTGGCTCTATGGCATCCGGGGCAAGCGGCTAATGTGCTTATGACATAATGCCCCCTAGTGGCCCCATCACATGACAACAGCTCCTGATGGTCCATCGGTTGGCAGTCGGAACATACAGTATCATACGCTTCACAATGAAGTTATTGTTCCCTTGAGCCACATTCATACCGGTAATAACACTCCATTTTACATCTCTCAGAGTGACAAGAAAAACAAAAAACATATTCCAGCAAGTCCTCTTCGCACGCCGTAATAAATAAATCACTCTTAACGAGCCACCACTTTTCCGAGTATAGGTACAGTATGTGCAACAAAGTTCCACGAGTGGGCCACAGAAAGAGCCCAGGCCCCTTAAGACAAACCTGCGTTTGTTGTTACGGTGCGAGGAAGTACAAAGAGGGTAGGAGAGCGCTTGCTCGGACTGAAGAACAGCAGCAGGTATGGTGGCCTGGTGGACTTTTCCTCTTTTGATGCTTGACGTCCAGTTCACGTTAAGGCCGGTGGAATCTGAAAAGGCATGCAGATATTTGAAAATGTTATATGGTGAGATATATAAAAATGCAAGCTGTGATTACATTTAAACATTAAATAAATTCTTGAACGTTTTCATTCCAACAGCCGTACGGGTGAGAGTGCTGACATTATTAAATAATCTAGATTTTTGTTTTTTTTATCATTGAAACATTTGGAAAAACAATAAATGAAATTGATTAAAAATTAGGAATCATTTAATTCGAAAATTCAATGAAATTAAAAATGAAATAAGCAATTAACTAAAATAGAAAATTGGGTATTACAATTTAATTAATTCATAAAAAAATAATATTAATAATATTAATAGCTGCAATTACAGGAGTGAAGATTCCATTCGAGTGTACCTGGTAAAATGTTTGCTGTCCTCATGCACCTCCATCTCCCTGCTCTTGAACTCGTTGAGTTCCTTGCGGATGGCTGCCTATATAGCGCGGACACACAACAACACAACACTGAATGAAAAGCTTGACGGAGCACTTAGCCACCACTTTGCCCGTTTACCGGCCTCGTCCATCGGCCGACCTAATGCACATTCCCACTCGAGTTGCCCCGATTGAACTCCCGATCTTGCCGAATGCCCAACGAAAAGCAAAAGTTTGATCATTTCTAGTAGGCAAATTTTGCTGGGGGTATGCTTGAGGACAAGTTAATGTAGTACTTGATATGACCAGCAGAGGGCAGGCTTGACACCTTTAATAACCCTTCAAATACCAAACCATGCTGGGATTTGCTTTTGGTGAGCTGTAATAAATGAGAGAAGGCTTAAACAATCGTTTTTGTAGAGGTTTGATAGAAATTAAATTGTGGGCTTAGCTCACCTTATCAGCAGGCGTGAGTCGCGTCCAGGGCTTGTCGGCCCGCCGGTCGTAGTCCTTGGCGTCTGTGACTTCCACGTACTCGTTAAAACGCAGGATTCTCCGAGCGATCAGCTCTGCTACCGTTGGCCGCACGCTGAGCTGCACAAAAGGAGAGTTTTACTCATCACGTTCACCGGCCTAGTGGTAGAGTGTCCGCCCTGAGACTGGAAGGTTGTGGGTTCAAACCCAAAAAATGGGACCCATTTCCACTCAGCATAAGGGTTGGAAATGGGGCCTTACATCACCAAATGCACATCCTGACTTTATTGTCTCACCTTTCTGGAGAGTTTTCGTTTAATCTCCTGCTTGGCCTCATGCTCCTCCTCTTCGTTCTTTTCTGCACAGAGACAAACGCAGTGTGGTTATTTCACACCTACTTGGATTTGTACTTCTATTTATACCAGAGGTGATCTGGATCTTATTAAAAGCATTCCGGCAGATATGAAAACACTCGTCGACGCTGGCAAACCAAGGCAAATGAGATGCAGACAAAATGTGTAATATAAAAATGTGCTAGCCGGATAGCATCAGAGTCAAAGTCTTTTTTTTTTTTAACTTTCTGTCACAATAGCAATAAGCACCAATGCACTTGTTAAAATAAAGACGCTTTATGTCGTGATTTGCTGCCCCCTTGTGGCAGTTTTAAATCAAGACCCGATGATGTTTTGTTGACCTACGTCGGAGGATGTTCCGTTGCTCCAGCTCCTCTGTGGTAGGTCTTTGGCTCAAACGCCTGAAATGAGAAATACATGCGACTTATTTTCTCCTCGGATAAATCAGGTGCGTCCGTCACACTCGCCCACCTGACGAGCTTGGAGCCGATCTGCTGGCGGAGCTCGTGTCGCTCCGTCTCGGAGCTGCGCGGCAGTATATTTTTCTCCTCCAGCTCCCTCTTGCTGGGACGGTTGCCCAGTTTGATGTTGAGGGTGTCCCGCCGCCGAATTTTGCTGGCCAGTGAGCCTTTGGGGAAAGATGCTGGCTCGGTCAAATCAAACCGTCAGACATTTTGCCATGCGTAATGGGAGCGGTAGTGGCCTACTGTTGAGGTATTCATCGTCCTCCTCTTCCTCCTCGTCATCGCGGTACAGAATGGGTCCGTCCGAGTCGGAGTCGCTGGCTTGGCTCTCGCTCGGCCGGTCGGGGATCACCGTCACCTCGATCTCCTGGATGCTCACGCTGAGGCCCTGCGGCTTGATGGTGTCCGCATTAGCAGGGCTGCCATCGCGACAAAGGACACATGTAAGCACAAAACTGGAATAAAAATTAAAAAAAAGATTCCAGTGATGGTTTTACCTGCAATGTGTGTCCTCAGCAGGTACTCCGTTTTCCTCTTGCGCCTCTCCTCCCTCCCCTCCTACCCTCGGTTCTTTCTCCTGCTGGGCGTCGCCCTGGGCATCCTCTTCTGTGAAGGAAGTGTCCTCTGTGGAAGTGTTGACGTGGTGGGAGTGGACGGCGGGCTCGGGGGACGCCTCTGCGGGGTTTTCTTGGCTTGCCAAAGATTCCACCGACGGGGCTTTGTCCTCCGGGGCGGCTTGGGAACCGACGGGAACCTCCTCAACTTCGGGGAGGGGAACTTGACCAGAGCTCCCGTGAGCCTCAGAGGAGTTGACTTCCTCCGGCTGACTGGGAACCTCCGCAGAAGCCTTCTGAGAATTAGCTTCGGCTTTCCGGCCGGTCCGCGTGTCGGCCCCTTTGCTCTGCGCTTCGGCGTCCTTGGGTAGATGAGAGCGAGGGGGGATGGTGGAGTAAGAGGTGGTCGTGGTGGCTTTGGCTGAACCGCCTTGCGTCTTCTTCGGATGAGAGGACTTGGCTGGAAAGAGAAAAAGAAAAACAACCCCCCAAAAGAATGAAGCAAATCCTACGCACATGGCCTAAGCCAGTTGAGGTCATCAATACTGATCAAATTAAATTTAAAAAAAATGAGATACAGATTCAAACGATGGAGAAAGTCCAATGACACCATGGCGGAGTGCGTCCATTTGCATGCAGGCATGCGAGAAAATCAAAGCAGCCAAACTTACCGATGGCGCGACTACTGTTGTTAGAGTTCCGCGAATTAGTTTTAGCTTGCGCCGCAGACCCTGACTTCCCGGCTGCTTTGGTGCTCTTTTTAGCACCAGAGGAAGCGTCCCTGCTGTGCCTGGCCGTGCCAGCGGCGCCACCCGCAGGCTTGGAGGAGGCAGGCGCAGCAGCGCTGTGATGCTTTCGAGCTTGGGCTTCCCGCGGCCGGGCCTGAGTTGCCCGGGCGACGGGTTTAGTGTCGCGTGTCTCTGAGCGGGTCACAGGGACGGTTGAGACTGAATGTATATTAAGAGATGCAAATGGACAAGCAGTGAGTTGTGGAAAGGTGGAGGACAGGTGAAGGGTGACATTTAAACCTCTCAGATTGTGTATGAAATAAACACCGGAAGAGTTTCTTTTGTGATGCCACAACAGAACCATGGCAAGGATGACAAAAGAGAAAAGTGGAAATTGCCAACCAGAGAAAAATAATTGAAGAGCGTCAACGAAAGAAGCCCAAAAACTTTGTCAGGTTAGCTTCAATGCTAACACAAACACATACAAGACCCAAATATAGACGCAATATAAAAAGTCACCTGTTTTGTCCTCTGTGCTGTCAGGACCAGGAGTCGGGTGGGCAGGTAGGGTCAGTTTAGTTTCAATCTCAACTTTGACCTGCTCCGGTGACATGCTAGATGTGGCATGACCATTCTGGTTTTCCCTACTGACGGGCTCATCTGTATGAAGAAAAATCCGCTTCAGTTCATTTTGCGGATCTTCGCCAATGTTGCGCAACAAGTTGACCGGACTCCAGTCCTGTAGGTGGCGCTAACAGCAACGTCGACTAACCTTGTTCGGAGACGAGCACTCCTTTCTTGATGAGCTCCTCTCTCGTTTGTCTTGTTGAGATTTTTCTCTCCAAAACTGCAAAAAGCAACGACTCAAAGGTCAAAGGTCGTCGGGCCGCTTGAAGATGCAAAGCCGCCTAAGACCTCACCTTTGGAGAGATCCTGGAATCTGTCGCTGCTCTTCTTCTTCCTCCATTTCCAGGGTTTGAAGAGTCTCCCTAGACTGGACAGCTTGCCTCGCTGCTGCCGGGACCCGGGCACACCGTGGCCGTCGGAACCGCTGTCCGCCACCATGTCGGAGCTGGCCAATGATGACGATTTCTCCAAACCATCAACTGGACAGAACATAAGGACAAAACTCATCAGTGACTTTGTTTTTATATTATATTAATAGTACGAAAGGAAAGATGTAAATTTTATTCAAATTGCACTAGGAGGAAAACAATAAAAACTGTAAAAAAAAAAACAAAGTGATTCAGACAACTGGCTGTGGAATAAAGCGAGGGAGGAGATAATGACAGAGTAGAGCGTGTGCAACCACATGCACAACGTGGCAATTAAAGGGCAATTAATGAAGACATGAAAAGTAGACGGCAGAGCTTGGGCCACTCCCCAGACGCTCATTTTCGGCATTCGTAGATTTTATATTGCTGAAGAACGTGGATGGTTAAGTTTCAAATGGGTCATTTGTGGATTAGCTGTTACATTTTTTTTTTAAGAAAAAAAAGAAATCAATATTTTTAGAAGTTAAAATGTGTAATTACAATGTATTATTTTAATGAATGTTATTTTTTATAGTTAATTTCATTATTTAAAATTAATTTGGCCAACAAAAGGCAATGACTGGAAAGCACAAAAAAAAGGCAAAGCAGTTTCCAGCCATTTTAAAATGCCTCAAATTAAATGTCCATCAAAGCGGCTCGCTATTCTCCCAGCTTTTTTTTTACAACTGCTGACTCGACAGCACCATTTCACAGCGGATTTCACAACTGGGGGGGCGTGCCACTTTAAAGCAGATGACTCGCATACGTCGCCACATGGCTGAGTCGGGAAGTGGTATTTGTGTGTATGCATGCGACCACGCGTGTGTGTGTGTGTGCGATGAGCGTTCACAGGCCCAACTTGAAGCACAACAGATGCTGCAAAGTGAAATCGTTGCACGCCGGATTATGCTGCAAACCAAATTGTGCTTGTCAATGTTAACTCTGAAAAAATGAAAAGTGCTGACAGAAGTTAGATTACAGGGAAAGCTTTTATTAGTACGCAGATAGTGAATGAGGGTTAAGTGACGTGAAAACTGGGCTAAACAGCACTCCAGCAGTAGTGCTAATTACAAGGGGATGGAAAAAAACTATTTCAATCAAGTAATTATTTGCTAAATGTGCTTGGTCACTTCTAAAATTGGCCAGACATCAAGTGGACCAGTAAAAAAAAACGTAATCAGCACTTTGAGAATCCCTATTCGTTATTAGTCTTCGCATGAGTGAATTAGCTAATTTGTGGGGTCCTCCAAAACACATATTTTTAAAGATTCAAATATTTTGCAGTTCCATTCCTTGAGTACATGCATGTACATTTCAAATTCAGAAGCCAATGGAAAAAAATTCTAGCTCATTTTTGAATAACACCTGGGGAGAAAAAACAAAATGGCTGACTTCTTCGGGTTTTCCACACACTGCTTCTTGGGAATTTTTGTAGGCCTATTCATGATAGACATGTCTACTAAATTCTACAAGAATCACAAATTTCAGTGTGTTTCTGAGCTCAAGAAAGCCCTCAAAATAAAATGAGGTCATTGAAAAAGATTTGAACAGGAACATGTCCCGATGAGGACGACGACGACGAGTATGAGGAAAGGGAGAGGCTTCCTTCCTCCGCAGCGTGACATTGGGGGGGGGTGCAAGGACCACGCGTGACAAACAGGAAGAAGGATAGAAGCTGGGAAAGCGTATAAACGTTATTATGCAAAGAAAAACTTTGACTTTGACTTTGAAAAAAAAAAAAAAGTAGGTCACAGGAGGAACGTGAACGCTTTCATCCTTCCTCAGACAATAAAATCGCTTTCAACTTCAACTTGCATTTTCCAAAAACCTTCAAGTTTGAATCAAGTCCACGCTAGCGTGTACGTGCCAAAAATTGTAACTGAATGAGAACAAATCATTTCCTCTTGGTTGCATAGATGAAACGTTTTACGAATGTGGCAAGATGGTTACGCAACGGTGAAAGTACATTACCAAACAAGAAAGGAGAAGTTTATTCAGTGTAAGCGCTCCCTGGATACCAAATACTCCCATAAAATTGACAGTGTGTTTAGTTTTTGATAAGCATGCAGGCTATAAAGAAGCTTATGCAAACACTGCAGGGCTTTCTTTCCTTTGTATGAGTTTGTCTTGCCAGGCGTAATTAGAGGCTATCTAGAATGAAACAAATCACCTATGGAATTCTCAAAGGGGAAATATGCGACAAGCTCCGAGCCCGCCTTACCGTACAATGAAGCCACAGTTTATCTAGCGACTCAGGTTGCAAGTCGCTTGATGCTTTTCAAGAGCAGTTGTGAATGGACTAAGCTGTCAGAAATCTCAATTCTATAAGAAGCCTAAAATGATATTATTTTCTATTTAATTCCGTGTTTGGTTGCTGACAGGGGCGGAGCTATATGGTGGCCCTTACAAATTTTTTAGGGGCATCATATCTATTTGGCTAATGATCTTTGCTTGTAATAAGACTTTTTTTTACCTTTTCCAGTTTGAAACATTTGCCATTTTGTGGTGGGGCGTGAGGTTAACTAATGACAACCCACGTAAGCGCAAGTAAAACATGCATATTGCACACAGAGGAAATTCAAAGCCAGGATTCAAACTCAAAACCTCACAAGTGTGAGGCGTATGTGACCGACCGCTTGTCCACAGCGTCTTTTAACATCTTTGATTGACACATGAATATTGTGTGATCTATTAATCAAAGGCCCAGTCGATTAGTTCATATGCAATTGAGAACTGTCAGATCAAATCGGTCAATATTTCTACCTGTGTTTTGCACAGCTGAATACTTTGCTACGTTTCCGGTGTAGGAGCCGCTAGACCGAATGTTTGCTTTGAAAAGAGTCGGTCAAGTCCAACTGGTTCCTCCGTGTAGATGCTACTGTACTGAGATCCACATGGTGCACAAGTGAACCTATCCGGTTATGTGTTCTTTGATAAGGAGCCAAAAATAATGAATGTGCTGTGTTAGCTAACAACAAACGTTGAGTCAACTCAAGCTTTATTAAACACGGTTCATGACAAAAAGGAAGAGTCGATTTTTTTTGTGTAAACAATTCCACAGGCGTCCACGCAAGCGGTGTCACGTTGAACTAAATGACGAAAGTGCCGAGTTTAAACTTCATTTGGACGCATTTAAGCGATCTTAAAAATTGTGCATGGGTGAAGATTGTAACCATAAACTTGCATAAGTTCAAAATTGACAACAAGAGGGGGGGAAAAGAGAAGTCACTGACTTAAGTGGGGGAGGAAACACTCACCACTCGATGTGTGAGACACGGCAGACACAGCGGTCTGGCCCATGTTCGGCTTCACCGGCGGACCTCCGGTGGAGGAGGGTGCCCTCCTCAATCCTTAACCCGCGATCTACGCTCCCTATCGCCGAGTAAATCCTGTGCGGGGCCGCCTTGAGAATTCATGTCGCTAGCCTGGAGAAAACTTTTTTTTTTTAGCTCGACTGACGGCACTGAGTTGCTGCTCGATCGTAACTTCCCCTCCCGCCCATGTCCTGCTCTCCTCCTCTCTTATGGTGGATGCTTCTCATTCCTCCATGCAGATTAGAGTCGCTGTTGGGGCCCAAAGGTGAAGGCTGACACCTTCAGGCACCATCATTTGACAGTGGGCACAGCATATTTTTTTTGTGGGGTAGCTTGATTAAGTGTTTTTAAAAAATATATAGTAACTTAGAAAGTAAGGCACACCATGAAAAAAAAATCGTGTGACTAATATAACTCAACTGTTCAATATTTCGGGTAGAAACGATAATCTATCTGGAGCTTGTTTTCAGAATCAACCAATCACATTCAACCTCATGTGGCAACCCAAGATGGCCACCAGTGGCCTCAATTCTCACTACAGTAAGTAGCATTGTTAGTCCGTCATACATAAGTCCCATAATAAAGACCCTCTGATCCTCAGGTAAAGTTCAGCTGTTCTAGGAGGTGACAAACTTAGTGACGTAATGGTTGGAACAAGATGGGGGCATTTCAATAGAGACAATGATTTAATATGAGTAACTTGAGTTAGGATTGAATTTGTACATCAAAGACACCATCGTACAGTAAATCACAGTTGTTTTCTCTCATAAAGGCATAAAGGCTTTTACTGAAGAACTGAAAGAGGAACAGCCAACCACGTGACCTAAATGTCCCCATATCGGGATTTCTGGTGTTCTAACAGTTCCACTTACACATTCTATTTGCTTTCAAAGCGAATATTCAACGTGGTTATTTTCATCTTTGATGGTCCTTTTTTTTTTTTAATAGTCATAGCACAAGTCAATGCTTTATAGAAGCTGCGTGACCTCAGGGTAGCTAGCGTGGCTGATCACACGCTCCTGCTTCCAGCTGATAGAAAGCAAATAAACAGGAGCGTCGCCTGTGCACGCGCTTGCGCGTGCACGTGAGTGTTCCGCCTTCACTGTTGACAGGGCGTGAGGTGAGATCTTGCAGAGAGCACAACCACGCTCCAACTCACTTTTAGCTAAGACCAATAGTGCCATCTAGTGGTAAAAAACATTGCAAGTATAAAGAATTTGCCCTGAAGCTGTTTATGTCAAAATATCATATAATTCCAAAATATAGTAATACAAACACAAAGAAAACTATTTGCAGCAAGCCAAACATTTTGTTTAACACGTTTAGATGTAAATACCATGAAATAAAAGCTGCAATTCTGAACTTTTATCTCATCTCGTATTCATCTTTGGATCTCAAACTCAAATCTTCAGTACACACATAAAAAAATAAACAGGTTGACACTTCGGCATCAAATCGATTGTGGTCAAGAGGACATGCCTTCCGATAACAAGCACGGCAAGGTGACATTTTTAGGGACCGCGTCGTGTTTTTAAATAACAGCTTTCACCCGAGGGATCCTGACCTTCTTATTGACCGGAGGAGGAAAGGGCTGAGGGGAAAAAAGGCAGTCATCAAATATTTAAACGGTGGCCTCAGCGGAACAAGGGGCTAATAATTGTTTAAGTGCTACTTTTCAGAGCCCCCGACCCCGCCCCTTCCACCTTGACTTATTTATTAAACTCGCTCGGTACAATCTAATGTGTTCAAATAACGAGTATCAACTGTTTCCTTGCAACGTGATGATTTTGACTATCTTTTAAAGTCTAACCTGCAGTGTTTTGGCAGTATTACAGGACTGGTTACTGTCATGTCTCTCGCTCTTCCCATCCGCTCGGGCCTGCAACCCGATCTCCTGTCTGTTGTATACTGTTTGGCACGAGCCATAATGCTAAAATGTTGCCTGTATTAAATCAATAGCTGACATCCTGCCAGACGGGCAGTCGGAGAGCAGGAGCGAAGGGCTGATGATAGAGAGCGAGACGGCGACAGAGCGCCGTTTGGTAACCGGCGCTGAATAAAGGCCTTCGCTTTGCGGGGAAATGAAGCAAACTGTCAGGAAAGTTACAGGACTGGAGCTGTTTTTCTTGACCAGGAACTGTCAGATGCTCAGGGCACTGTCACAATGACGCAACCATGAGCGGTGTGATTTCTGTCTTTTTCTTGGTCCTGGAACTTTCCTGACACACTTTGTATGAGATTTCATCCATCAACACTGAAAATACAGTTTTACGCTGAAACGTATTTTTTTTAAACAAATCAAACTGATCCGTTCATCACATCCAGAGAACGGCAAGCCGGATATTTCCTTTATGCAGAAGCAAAATGAAAGTAAACAACAGGTATGTTGCTTTAAGCACAATAAATAAAGCCGACAGGTGAAACGTCCTGACATGACAGGTTGAACCGAACCTTAGTTACTTATGTAACGCTGGAATGTCGCTTCTCAAGCACCCCGTAAAACAGACAACATGAATCATGCGTGAGATGAGAATAAAAGAACGATTAAACAAAGCCTTTTGATTCTTTAAAGGTCCCCAACAATCACCGTGGGTGGAAGGAGGTGGGCGTGAGAAACAAAATTACAACGGCCAAACATATTTTCCCACGTGGCCCCATTAAACAAGCGACACATTTTCACATCATGAAATCTACTAAAGACACATGAACACAATTTAGAATGATTGTTTACCAGAAGAGGAAAAACAAAACAACTAAGTGTCTAAATGAAATCACATTACCTTATGCCACAAAAACAACCACAGAGGACTTGCTTGTGTTATTCTAACACACACACAAACACACACTATGCCCACGAGCAACACCCACCTGAAATGAACGACCGCTCTTAAAAGTGACTAAAAATCCAGCGCAACATTTCAGCTCAACGAGGACACCAAAAAAGTAAAAATAATAATAATAATAATAATAATAAGAAACGCTTCTGGTGGACAGAAACTCACCATCATGTTCCATGACTTGACCCAAGGAATATTATCAGCAGTATGAGTTGATCCTCGCCTCTTCCCGACATATCGCCCTCCTCCTCCATCCCTCCATCCCTCCCTCCCTCCTTGCTCCTCCCACCTGCCTCCCTCTAGTAAGGAGCATTAAAACTTAATGTTCCTTTCCATCTCAGGTCCTCATTCCCCCGTCGGCTTCCCCAGAGTCGAGCTCCCTATCGTGCGGAAATCCCACCGTGACGAAAAAAAAACAAATGGGGAAGTAACAACAGACAAAAAAGGAGAGAGCGTTTGCCATTTATGATTTATGGCCGCTTGTAATCAGTGCAGGTACACAGATCAGAGTCACGGCAAAAGGTAGGGCTTCTATCCAGTGCAATTACGTTGACTGTTGCGTAATGAATACACACACATGGAGATTACACAAACAGGTGCATCCTTAACTGGTAGCACCAGTGTTCCGTGACAAAAGCGGAAATTGTCGTCAGTTCCTGAAGACTATTGAATGCAAACTATGTAATCCTGCATTTTATGCCTACACAAATGATATTTACAATCTATAATTCGGGATTTATAATGTGCAAGAACGTTGATAGTTTGGATTTGACAAACACTGCACACTTTTTTCGTCTTATTTTATTTTGTCAGGCAGTGTGGGGGCAAGGTCTGCTCTGTGCACAATAAAAAAAAAAGGAGCACATCTAACAAGTGCTTATTGTCGACTCAAACGCTGTCTAATCTGGGTTATTTCGAGGAGCGAGTCGACATGCGACTCCCTCTTCCATTTTTTCCTCCTCCTCCTCCTTAATCACATTGTACTCGCATCTAATTTGGCCACTCTCCTTTTTTTATTTGCCATTTCAAGTCACATTTCACACTTTTAACCCATTTTTACATTTTGCTTGATTCCGCCTCTCCTGCTCTCTGCCCGTATAATTAGAGGAACGTAATAGAGTGTCCATTTGGAGGACAGCCCGCTCATTATTCCTTCTGGACTATTTGTGGAAACAACTTCCCTAATGATGATGCACAAGGCTTTTCATATTATTGTACACATACAAAAAATAGAGGAGAAGCTTCAAAGTAGGACGCTGGTTGACTTCCGAGTCTAAATGACCCCAAAAGGAATAACAAGAAATAATTCTATTCTAAAAGACATCCTATAAATGTGACTTGGGTATAGATAATGGTTGTATTTTTTTTGCCCGCGAGGGATTGCGGGTGAAATGCTAAAGAAGACCGGTAGGAAACACTTGTGGTTGCAGAAGTGGAACAGTGTGACATTTAAGCGAGACAAGCAAACGTGCAAAATCAACACTGTGTAAAATAGTGAAGCGTTTCATCAGTTAAGGTCAGATATAATTCAGCAATTAAAACAAAATCCCACAAAACAAATCAATCATTAGAATGATCAAGAAACAAATGGCATATTTAAGGAACAATTATAGCAAGGTCCATTTCGATAAGACCGACGCCACACCAGATGTCAACACGACACACATGATCAACAAAACAGAGGTGTGTGTGTCGTCCTACCTGTGCGACCTCCTCTGAGCCGCCACAGGATTCTGGCGGTGAAGCCCGAAGTATCGCTGTGGGATCGGAACCTGTGCTGGGGTTGCAGAGTAGTGAAGGCCTTCAGCTCCGTAAGAGTGTCCTCCTCCTCTTCCTCCTCCATTGTGGCCTGGAACCCGCAATAAAGGAATAAATTAAGTCTCAGAAAGAGACCAGGTTGATCAAACAGGAAGGCTAGAGCGCCCACACCTTCCTTTCCTGCTCGGCTTGTTCAAACTTGACTGTGTGAGTTTGTACACGTGTGCGAGCGTGTGTATGTGTGCGTGTTTGTCGACACTATCGCAAGCATGCAGGTTGCTTTGAAATGTGGCCGCAGAGTGGCAACCTGTTAGCATGATTGCTAACGTCATTTTTAATTTACTGTCACAAAATTAATTGAATAAATACTATTGTGGTTGCTATCCTTGCCAGGGCCAACTACTGTCTCCTGATACGAGGTTTTGTAAAGTGCTAGGGTCAAGTTTTCTTGTTTCGGTTAGATTTCATTTGTTAGATGGAAAACATTATAAACATAAATTTTAGGTGTTTGGGGGGTGGAAGGGATTTAAGGCACAACAGGAGTTGACTGCCCGTCAAAAAATTATGGGTCAATATATAATGTGACCGCCAGGTGTCACTAAATCGACACGCTAAAGGAGTCTGCCGAGTCTAACAAGAGTTTATTATTAATGCTAACACCTCTCACTCTGAGAAGGTAACAAAATAGAAATAACGCGACGGTTCGCGAAAAAATATGTATTTTAAATACAAACAAATCTAAGCGGTATCTCATTGTTCTAATCATTTTCCTCGCGTTATCGTTCCCAGAAGCCAGTTCTTTCTAGCGTTAAACTCAGCGTTGCCCATCGTACTTATTTACGATCTGCGTCGCTCCTCCGCGTTGAGTGCCGCCTGCGGTGCTCGGGTTCCTCCTCCGTGTTGCTTGCTGGATGGGAGATGGGCTGAGGCGGAGAAGGGCGACCCCCAGCAACAGCCAGTCGCCAACAGAGGCCACACACTGCGGCTAGGTAAGGTGGTCGACCTGGCCAAGACAGTAACCGACTTGGCGGTGAACGGAGCTGTGTGTGTGTGTAATTCCGTTTGGGATGAGGGTCGTCGCTGGGAACGCCTCGTAGCCTCGACGCTCGCCAGTGTTAGCTTGACCGGGTGAACGTGTAAAATTCATATCTAGACACCTTTTAATTAACGCCGCACCATAATACAGCGTTTGTATGATATAGAAATGTTTGTAAGATATTATGGTTGTTTCTCCTGGTTAACTCCAAGCATTTGCTGCTAAAATATGTGCTAACTAGCTCGTTAGGCTAACCCAGGTCATAGTCGGTGTCATCGGTATCTTATTCTCGGTGTAGCCTACGGTGGTATAAACCTCGTGCTAGACGGAGCCCAGGGGTACCAACTGGACGGCTGGGACGACTTTAAAGAGGGAGGCCGAAGCTTGTCAAACATGGTCGGGCTGAGGTGCCTCATTCGATGACAGGAGTGACCACGGCTGTGTTGGAAAATTGACCTTTGACCTGCTCCAAAGCACCTGCACTTTCGTTGCTGGCCTTACGGCGCCGACACTTTCGACATATCTCAAATAAAATAGTACTCATTGAAAAAAAGGAATGATATTGATCTGTTCCAAGCTCCTCAAAAACAAGAAAACTAGCAATTTATTAAAACAGAAGAAGGATTTTAACATTTATTTAAACCTGACATGCTATTTGCTTCTTCTGTACCAAGTATTAAGAACAAAATTGGGTAAAAATGTTTTGTATTTTCAAAACTACTTTTAAAAAATGTAATGACGTGAGCTGACAGTTTTCATACGTCTGCACATGTCTGAGAGTGCAAAGGTTAAATGGTAATGCGGCTGAGAATAGCAGTTAGCCTCACTAGCTTTGGCTATTCCAATTGCAGCTCCATCTTGACCGCAACAAATGTGTTGTCTTAGTATCGCACAGACAACAAATGTGCGCTAACAAGAAGTGTATTCATCATCGACGTTGTTTGCTGCAACACATGCCAACATCGTAACACTTGTGTCGCTTTACGGCTCTGATATCATGGCATGTTGTCAGATGGCATTGCAAGCAGGCTCTAAAGAACTTCTCTGTGTCCACGTTTCGGTTTTACTTGAGCTTTTATTCTTTTTGTGGAGTTCTGTCAAATGACACGTTCAATATTAGAAAGTGACACATTTGCCCAAAGTTTGTCATTTTAAGCACCCTC
The DNA here is from genome assembly GCF_024217435.2 of Syngnathus scovelli. Taxonomy (NCBI): domain Eukaryota; kingdom Metazoa; phylum Chordata; class Actinopteri; order Syngnathiformes; family Syngnathidae; genus Syngnathus; species Syngnathus scovelli. Next base: position 4,658,987 of record NC_090858.1, read on the forward strand.
CCAAAGTTGATGAAGTTGAGCTACCTTCCTCAAGTGCACTCCAGCAGTGCCGCCTTCTTTGTAACTGTTCTCAAACCCAACAGACCGCCGCCCCACAAGAAACGTGCAAGCTCACATGCTTCACAGCAGCTGTTCCCAACAACAGGGGCTCCACGCAGAAACATTGACTCTGCCAAGGTGCCCAGCTAGCTGGTGCCTCAAGTTTTTTTTTTCTTTTTTTCTAAACGAGCCATCACCATCCCGACGTGACCAGTTGGCCGCCACATGACACCAGACACAAAAGCCACGGCGTAGCAAATGTTGGCTTTCTGTACCAGCAGCCCACCCCCGCAAGAACACCTCCCTCGGCCTCTCCCCCTTCTGACCTTCTGCTTTTGGATTCCATGTCATGCCGAAAGCATAGTTCTCAATACTCAAAAGTTTGAATATTCAACTTGCCTTGAGGGCGGGAAAAAATTGGCACGGAATTTTTTGTTAATGTATTATTCTGACACGAAACCTGCACTCTGCACCTCATTTGCAGGCTCTACTCACTAGAAGCATCGCTCACAGCCACCCAACAATCGGTGCTTGTGTTTGTGCTTAAATGGTTATCTTCTCCTGACTGCTAACTGAGATGCTCTCAGCGCTCCGGACTCCGTGCCGCCCAACAACCGGGCCTTTTGTTGCAAACCCCCCCCCCCCATGCGCCCGCACTGCCACCGTGCTCGTAATGCGGCGGAGAAAGAGCGTCTTTATCTGCCTTTCTTTCCGAGAAGCCGCGTAGTCGAGCAGCTTAAACAGGCTAAAGCCGCAGTACGCTTACAGTAAACACGACGCCCACACACAAAAGGCCTTCGCATTGAGGCGTGGTGTCGGGGAGGCTATCCAACATTTATACCTGTCCGATTAATTGTTGTAGACATTCCTTAGTAGACTCAGTTTTATTGTATTTTACCCATCAGCCGGGCCAGAGACGTGTGTACTGCCTCCATATTGCATTTCTCCGAATGTAGGTCAGACTTCAAATTGTGCAATTTTTATGGGCTTCCGCTGTACACGGCAATGTAGTTTGCGTGAGCATTCAGGTGTGCGTCATATGACTGCAGGTTAAATCGTGCTCGCTGCTTCCCTCCGCATCAAACTCCCGTAAGGGTAAACTCACTCGCCTAGGGTTTTTTGTTTTTTTCTTTCTTTTTTTGGTTGTCGTCTTTCTCCTTTTTCGCCATGCTCGAGTGGGTGCTCGGCTGTCGGAGAGAGTGGGAGGAGAATGAGTGGGCCGGCCGGAGGCTTGCCAAATCAGATGAGAACCTTGTTGGGAGGGGATGGCGACAATAAAAAGAAAAGAAAAAAAAGGAGAGGGATAGAAAGGGAGTGGGGAAAAAAGCAAAAAGAAAGAGCAAGCCAGGGTGGGTGGAGGAGATGGAATAGAATGTGACAGAGAATGTGTGTGTGTGTTACTAGGGAAGAAAAAAGAACGGGGAGAGAGAAAGTGGGTGGGGCGGGTTTTGTTTTGAGTCACGTGACCTTCGCAGCACACTGAACCCTCGCTGTCAATCACAGAAATACTGAGGAATAGGCTTCAAGAATTACAGCCAAGGACAATTCCTCATCCTCTTTTTCTTTTTTTCCACCCAGGAGTTTTTGTTTGCCCTCCTTCCCCCGTCCTCCTCAGCTTTTTCGGCCCGGGCAGGCCAGGGAATGTCCCGGTGGCGCCATGCCTTACGTGGACCGGCAGAACCGCATCTGTGGCTTCTTGGACATCGAGGAGCACGAGAGCAGCGGCAAGTTCCTGCGCCGCTACTTCATCCTGGACACGCAACAGGGCAGCTTGGTCTGGTTCATGGACAACCCGCAGGTAAGGTGCTAGCTTAGCGCACTTTAGAGGAGGCACGCCTTCCCTCCGTTATCGCTTTTTATCAGGCAGCGTGGAAGTCTTGCTAGGCGACGGTCTTTTAAAAGCAGGTCGGCGCATCAGTTAAGTGGAGGGAGAGGAGCGGCTCGGCCTCGCCGTCGTCGCCACGGCTGCCACCTGACCGTGTCGTTACGCCGCATTAGCGTAGCTGCGTGCGTAGTTGCGTGCGTAGTTGCGTGCGTAAGTGCTCGGTTGTTGCATGAAGTATTCAGAGACAGTGTAGCACTGGGGAAAGTTTGAATAATTCACCGGCTCCCTTTCTTTTTATAGAATGTAAAGGTTTAAATTTTAACAAGGTTCAAGTGACAATCACAGAAAAAAAAGTTCACTGATGTTTCTTGTCCCACAGAATCTTCCGGTCGGCGCGGATTGCGTCGGCTCCCTGAAGCTGACTTACATTTCAAAGGTGAGCCAAGACGTCTTGTTTGACACTAACTTGAGACAGCGGCGTGACCTACTTGGGCAGTTTGGAGCTTCTCCTTCATCGTCTCTACATTTTCTCTGGCTTCCTGGATGCACGCTAACATGAGTTTTGCTCTCGTACAGGTCAGCGATGCCACTAAGTTGAGGCCAAAGGCAGAGTTCTGTTTTGGTAAGAAAGTTTCTATTCTTACACGTTTGAGGTCTGTAAGAGATTGCGGACATGACTTTGGAGGCGGGGAAAGTAACGCAAGGGCATCTCGGGTGTTTATAGTCGACACACAGTTATGCAGAAGTGGCAACGTCGCAGCCGAGTTGTTGGTTAGTGTTGGCAGGGGATTGCCATTAACACATTGTTGTCAGACCGCAACCACAACTCGCGGTGATGCATTTGAAAATGACTCACCACCAAACAACAAAACGCTAATAACCCCACAAGGTCAGCGCGAAACTAAAGAGTGAAGAAGGTCTCGTTTGTCGCTTTAAGCCTCCGATCTCCCATTATTGTTTATCGTCCTCCTTTTTCGAACGCTTCAATCGGAGGAAATGCTCGTCTGTGACAAGACTTACGCACTTGTGTGTGCGTGGGCTTCACCAAGTTTCTGACAGGATGTCGCCATTCAAATCGGAACCCGATTCACAGATGTCAAGAGGTTATTTTTAAGCGTGCGTTTGCAGGCGACATGTTCTTGCGTACATCAATGGATCCCGCCACTCTTCATGCGTGCAGCCCGGCAGCGGTGCCCAACAAGCTCGCTCGGCCCGCCCCGCATACTGTCCGGCAGACAGAGGTCACACTCGCAGGTGGTTTTTAACAAAACAAACAAAGAAATGGAGGGGACAGTGTCCCTTTGTATTTGGTGCTGACACACATTGGCGGGGGTGCGTTTCCCAGCACACGTTTGAGTCTGCGGCGATGACTCACACCGGGAGACTCCCACATGTGCCCGGACAGAGCTGTACATCCACAGGGCAAGAAGAGTGCAGCTCAGTTCACACGGTTATTTACGGCATCGCGGGGGGGAGAGTTTAAAAGAGCGAGGTCTCGAGCCCAGCACAATTACCTGACCAGATGTTGACATTTAGAAGAAAGTGAAGGTTTCACCGCGCACATCCTTATGGAAATGGACAACCCCGAGACAGGATGTCCTGAATACCATGCTCACCAAGCTAATCGACATCTGACCTAAAAATGCACGAGCTGTATTTGAAAAGCATTTGAATATTTATTTGAAGTCAAGTCCCCCCCCCCCCCCCCCCTACCCCTACCCCGCCTGTCATGCTGAGAAATGAGTAGGCGGTTGCACAGAGGCAGTTGGATTATGCAGACTAATGCACAAGTACACCAAAAAAAAGTCGTTTTGAGTTGTTTTTTTTGAGAAATACGGTCAAACAGCACTCTAGGTTGTCAGTGACAATTTTGTAGGAACGGGAAACATGAATGCAAAGAATTACGGGAGAAATCCAAGTCGAACAAATTTTGTTCAACATTGGCAGTTCTTGCTCAGACTTTTCCAGACTTCCATACCAACTCACATGCTTGACCCAATCCTTGCTACTTTTATGTTTGGCATCATTAGTCATCAATGCTGGGATGAGGAAGATCTTCCTGCAGGCCAACGATCAGCAGGACCTGGTGGACTGGGTCAACGCGCTCAATAAAGCCACCAAGATCACGGTGAGGCAAACAAAGAGTGTCACGTGACGTGCGCTTCCTTTCTTTCACTTTGGATGGACCTCTTTTATTTTGTACTTCTTCTGTCAAGTCACATGAAGAAGGAAATGCCCTTTAGTAATTCTTCAGGGGGCTGAGATGATAAAAGTGGGTGGGAAGGAGTGAGCATGACTCGACAGGATGCTGTGTAGTTGTTTCGAGTGCAGGGATAAAAAAAGCTTCGTTGTACTTTTAATTCGCCACGCAAGGAAAAGGGTGTTTTCCATCATTGGGGCCTGTCTGTTTTTTTTTTTGCTCAGGTTCCCAAAGCATCCGACAGTCAGCAGAATTCCGAGAACCACAAGTCTTTGCTGGATGCCGTGGGACCCAAGAAACAAGTGTCGTATAAAACGGAGATCATAGGAGGGGTTCCCATCGTCACCCAGACGCAGGTAAAGTCCCCGCCGGCGTCATGAAGACAAAGCCGACAAGCCACTAAACAGCTTTTTGCAAGATGATGTTGAGTTCTATAATTGGGAAAACCCAAGCTGACCATATTCAACGTTTTGTGAACAAAACGCTGAGTCATTGCTTGTTTATGACTCATTTTTAACAGCTAGCAGAACAATGGAAGAACCTTTAATGACTCTTAGCCAAGCACAGACCCAAGGGTGTCTGTCGATGCAATTCCACTCCAGTCCTCTAGGTGGCATTAATTCAGGATCAGTTCATTTTGTTGCACAACTATGACACACAAACCACAGTAGGATTATATTATTATTCCAAATGTCACTTTTCGAAGCGGCTGACTTCTTGAACTTTTGCAGCATGAAGGTGGCGACGGGGCCGAACGAGCAGAACGTGAGGCAATGCAGCGCTCGCACAGCCAGTTGCCCTACTTCCTGGGCAGGCCCACCCAGGACCACACGGTCATCAAGTCGGGCTACTGCGTCAAGCAAGGCGCCGTGGTATGTTTCTGAATTAAAATTGTAGCAAGCATATTTTCATATGCAAGCCAAAAAACTTGATGGTGATATTATAAGTTCATTGGAGTATTAAGCATTATTTTTATTATTAATACAGTTAATGCTTCCTGTACGTACTTTGGGACTAACGACCTGATTTTCCCTTCACCAGATGAGGAACTGGAAACGGCGATATTTTCTCTTGGAGGAAAACTCCATGAGCTACTTCAAGTCCGATCTGGTAAATTGGTTCTTGAGTTAGAACACGCTCTTCAGGAATCTTGTGTGTGGGGTTTTTTTTTTTTTTTTTTTTTTTTGTCCATCTGTGACACTCGGCAGTGTGAGGCAAGCAATAACGGCAAACACGCAGCGCTGTGTCTCGGCATGTTTTATCTGCAGTCAGAGGAATTTCGCCGGCCTCCCTTCACATGTCCTGTCATGCCTCGCGCCCCTCCGGCCTCAGTCCTCTCTTGTCAGCCTAAGCCTCTTGCTCGTGCACTCTCGTCGTGACGAGATAACACGAGGCCCCGAGGACACAGACTCTCTGTCTGCCGAGAGTCGGTCTCATTACTGGCCCGAGATTTCCGAACAATGCGCTCGCAAATGAAAGCCTTTATCGCATTTAACCTTCTCCCACCTTCAGGAGAAAGAGCCGCTCAGGATGATCCCGCTGAAGGAAGTTCACAAAGTGCAGGAGTGCAAACAGAGGTATCGAACAAGTCAAGTTCTTGGTCTTGTTCTGGATTGAGACGCTAGATGTTACCTGTGTTTCTGATTTGCAGTGACATTATGATGCGTGACAATCTGTTCGAGGTCGTCACCACGTCCAGGACATTTTACATACAGGTAATGGATCAAGTTAAACTAGTACCCACGTGTCCCTCTTGATCTCAACTAAAATATTATTTATGCATACAAGGTAGCTTGAAAGTCGATTTTGTTAAAATTTTATTTCCTAGGCCGACAGCCCTGAGGAGATGCACAGCTGGATCAAGGCCGTCTCGGGGGCCATCGTGGCCCAGCGAGGACCCGGGAGGTCCGCTGCTACAGTACGTATCACTCACTCGCTCCACAGAACATCTTGTACTTGAAGGGACGCCCGGAACATCTTTAACACATAATTCTTATTATCAACAAGCGGTCGTGTTCAGCTCAGCTCGCCGTGGTACCGTTTGATGACTTCTGAATGAGTGTTGGATCATATTTCTATTTGGGAATCAATGAATTGGAAAAATATTTTGACCTCCTCCTCCCAATTATGATTTTTTTATTATGAGCCGATTGATGCCGCGAGAATGTGGAAAAGGCGCCGGACATAAATGTATTGAGCATGCGGCGGATGTGATGACTTGTGACTGACCTCTTAAACGTCCCTCACCGCATGCCAAATGACTTCAACTTACCGTATTGACCCGAATATAAGAGGACCCTGATTATACGACGAGCCCCTCTTTCTCAAGACTCGAGTTTGAAAAAATACTTTTTGAACACCAAATTTAATTTTTATACAGAAAATAATTAAGTACATCTGAAACAAATGATTATAACAATATATTTGAGAGAAAAATTATGTTGCCTCATTCAAATCATGCAAAAACTGTCTATCACATCTTAATATCTGAACATTTAAATATGTAAAGTGCAATCACATTTGTAAATGAATGGCTTCTGTTTTTTGAAAGGTAAATAAACCAATCTACCGTGATAAAACAACAAAATTGCAATAACGGCATTAACCATCAAAGTAAAGTCTAACCGTAACTTTAGTCTTGAAACAAATCTGAATAAGGAAAAACATTGCAATAAAATAATGCAAACTGCTACCGCTATTTTTATTTTTCTGCTTCGTGACAGGGGTTCGCTTTGGCCTGGGGAGTTAAGTTCAGCATTCGCTTTGAAGATATATGGCGCCATCTAGCGTTGTGAAAGGGTATAAAAACCACCGTCTTATATTCAGGCCAATACGGTAAATAATCAAGAACGTCCGGAAGGAGCCTCGGCCATGTCACCGGCGAGGAGAGACGCTTGCTGCGTTCCCGCCTCCATTTAGTCATTTTGTATCTTCACGTGTGCCCCGATGCGGTGACACAGCTGTTCCCTTCACCTCCCTCCCCGGCCACCTGTTGTCTTCCTCCCTCTTTCTCTCTCTCTCTCTATCTCGCATCCTTTTCGTCCCCCTCTCTTTCTCGGGCAGACAGCCCATCTGCTCTAACCCTGCTTTGCGCTATGTTGTTGCAGATGCGGCAGGCCAGACGGCTGTCGAACCCCTGTATACAGAGGTATACGTCTCGAATTGGGGAGTGCAGCAGCACGTACGTCAGCTTGTCTTAGTTTAAAAAAAAAAAAAGAAAGAAAAAAAAACTCTTCCCCCTTCCTTGTGAAACAAAACATTTTGATTTTACCGTAGCGCTGTTTTCTACTCACTGGCCGGCCCCGCCTCCTCGAGAGCAGATCAGATCTCATCACGAAGCATCTGACGCTCCCCCCCACCCCTCCCCTTTCTAAATACACCCTGAATATGGCTGATAACCCGACAACGCACTCCTCTTCCTCCTTCCGCCTCCCGCTGCCTCTTCCATGCTCCTGGCTTTCCGTTTAAGTCACGCAAGCTTGCTGGCTGAGTTGACTTGGCCACAAGCATGACGCGCACATGCAGAAGAAGTCAATACATGATCTTAACCGCCCCCGCCCCCTCCCACATACTCCCCTCACCCCCGCGGATCAATTCGCCTTCCTCCCGCCTCTTTTTGACTTGCCATGATTGGCTGCAAAAACAATGCAGACACGCCAGCGCACACTTGCTACTTGAACGTGATTTCTTCCTGTTCTCCGCGAGTCTTTCACATCCTCCCTTTCTCTCTCGCTCTCTCCCTCCTCCTTCCTTGCCCTCTGTCCTCTCTGCAGCCTGCTGCAGCTGTGCACCTGTCTTAGATGTGTGACTTCCTGCTTGTGTCTCCTCCTCCCTCCTGTCCGAAGCCTGTATGTCTTTTTCCCCCTGCCTCCCATCCTTTTTTCCCGTCAACGCAGCAGTACCGTTGACCTCGTTGTGCTCCCACACCTTCCTTCTCACTAATTGTGGACTAACATCATGAGTACTGTACATGTGCAGTCTTGGGTTCCCAGCACAACTCCTGTCTTAAAACCGAGGACCCCCCCCCTAAGATACCAAATCATGACAAAAGTTTTAGCAAATCTGTGGAACTGTGTGCTATAAGTGTACTTACATGAACATGTAATTAATTTGTGTACACAATTGATATTATGATAAATACTTTAGTTCAGCTAGCATATATATATATATATATATATAGAATATATTTATTAAAACTCTAGAATACATGTGACGTCCTTAATGTCACTAATCTCAATACGTACCTGCACTTGTACGGACAAAATGTCAGCCACCTAGCCGCCCAATCCTGCCCAAGCGCACGTTCGGCAGCACTCGTGTATTTCCGTGTGACACTTCAGCGTTTGTGTAAACGGCATTTGCCCAACTGCCTGCCCGCCGCCACCGCCGCCGCCTGGCTCCGTCGTCTTGACGCGTATGCTGTGTGTTTCCAGAGACTGAAATCTGAGAGCGACAAGCTGCTGAGCACCGAAGCCTCCTAAGGCTTCCTCCTCCTCCTCCTTCTTCTTCTTCTTCAACATGTCCCAACTACCAAACTAAAAAAAAAAAAAAACGCTGACTCTCCACTCCTTCCACTCCCTCCTCTTCTTCTGCTACTACTACTTGTGCTACTTCCACCATCTTCACTCTAACAATGCTCCGTCCTCCACCCTGCAGCACCAAAACTGCTAAAGCTTCATCCAAGCCTCACAGGCTGGTCTCATTTTTCTAACACCATTAACATCCCAAATGTGCCTTCTTCTTCACTATTTTTATGCATGTATGTTTTGGATTGTGTTCCGCAGGAGCACAGCGGCCGCTCCACATTCTACCGCAGCACCGCGGGCCCCCCCGTCCCTCGCTCGCCCGTATCCGCCGCGCCACCAAGCCAGCCCGATTGGGGTGACGCCGATGCCGGCGCGTGCGGCCCACGCTCGCAGCCTGGCGTGGGACAGCGAGCACTTCATGAGCCTGCTGCCCCGGCCCGCTCACAGCCGCACGCCGGCCCGCCTCTCCCTGCAGGAGACCCGCCTGGCAAAGTGAGCCCGTGCGGCGAGGAGTCGCCGTGGCGCCGGCGGAGCGCCATGGAGCCACACGTGACCGAGCCGCCCTTGGACCTGGACGACGCCGAATTGCCGGTGAGCGAGGTCTGAGCAGGATTTTCCAAACGGCCGACCCAACAAGGAAGCTTTTCTGTGGAGACGAGGCGGCCGTCGCTGAACTTTTAAGCTCCTCCCTTTCCGGTGCTGTCCGTGCTCACACACATGCACACACACACATACACAAATGTTGGGTAATCCTCTGAACTTGTGTGCCAAAGATGACCCAGTCTTCACCCGCAGTCAATCTGCTCATCTATTTACTGTGGCATATTTATTTGGCAAGCTAAATGAATTATGGAGTCTTTTCACGGTGATGTCAGACCACTTTAGCGCAGTCTTTTCCTAAACTTACCTTCATACCTAAGATTTCTTTTCTTTCACTTAATGCCGCAAAAAACTGACTGTTTTTCTAGTATGTTTTTTTAATAATGGGGAGGGGGCTATGCAACCTACAATTTTTTTAATCTGGCCTACCAAGATATAATATTTATTAAACGATTATCTTATTGATTAACTTATACATGTTATTTTTTTAAATCATTTATGAAATGTCATAATTGATTCGTTATTAATTGTAAATAAAAATAAGTAAAATAACTAATCATTTTAATTTTATGTCGCTCATGGGGGAAAAAAAAAAAAAAAGGTTCCAAAGTGGTCCGGCGTCATTGTCAAAAGAGGTCTTGGTATCTTTAAGGTTTTGGAGACTGCATTTAGCTTCACACGGACGCGCCGCTTTGACCACTAAGTGCCAAGAATAAAAGGGAGCATTTAGGGATCACAAAAAAAACAAAAGAGGACTCAACCTGTCTCTCTAATGGACTGAGGATGAATAAGCTGTGTGGTTCGTACACTCTCTTAACACTGGATTGAACCCAGGTTTCGTTTTACCAGTGTCACTCTTAAGCTCGCTGTTTTGATTTGTTAAGCATAGATCCCGGACTGTTTTTGGGACTACCTGCAACTATACCTAATTGTATAATTGCTTAAGTCATTTTTGGGCGTTTGTCAGAAAATAAGGAAGTAAAAATGGTGATAGATTACCATAACCTGCATCACTACACATGCGTTGAGAAAAGAAAAAAAAAAAAAAATGAATCTTTTTTTTTTTGTGAGAGAACATTGTATAGATAGTGTTACAATAAAATGAAAATGACTTAAGCTGTTAAGATATTAGGTTAACAACATTAATAAGTGTGTGTTGACGCTTAACGCGTGTGTTTGTGTGTGCTGCAGCAGCCATATTTGATTTTCTGAACTGTTTAAAGCAGGGGTCCCCAAACTTTTTCCAATGAGGGCCACATAACTTTCCGGGGTCAGTTTCTAACAGAAAAAGTGTGACAATCACAGGGGTCCCTAAATGTAATCATTTAGTGTTTTCCAGAAAACATGCTGACACTCCAGCACACCACACATATCCTGCATTCGGAATCAATTTTTCTCTTACCCGAACTTTTTGCCATTATTCCGTTCTTTCACGTTCTACGACTGGGGTATGGGTGGCCATAAGGGTAAAAAAGTGCTGGGGCAAAGTGAGGTCATAGGAGCATTTTTTTTTCCTAAACGTATTGTTTAGCATTTTTTTCCGTCTCTGGTATTGTTCAGGGGGTCGGGTCTAATGCCCGCGGGCCGTAGTTTGGGGACCACTGGTTTAAAGTCAAATGTTTCAGCAACCTCAATTAGCTTCCCGCTAACACTAGCACACCGCAAGAGTTTGTGTTCTTTGTCATTTTGCTGTATTTTTTTTAAAAACAGACAAATCTTATACGTTTTAATGACTCCCTACAGGGATGGGCAAAATAATCGATCAATTTTGCAGAATTGTTGTTATTGGGTCTTGAAGCCATGCTCGCTTCTTGATTCATTGTTAGCCTAGTTTGCTATGCTGTCTAAAGAAGCACCACACATTAATTGGCCAATTTCTAGATTGTTTTGGATCCAGAGCAGCTCTGTGTGTGCGTGTTTTCAGATTAGAGTTGTGTGATTTTATTTGCCCGTTCTTTTTATACATGTTTGCGGTGTATATATAGTACATGTAGGCTTTTTTTTTTTTTTTTTTGCTTCATTGCCAATATGTTACTGTAGCAGACTCAATCTACAATATTCACCATTCAACCTTGATTCCTTTCACAGGCCAAACTATTCCAGCCTTCATTCCAGTCTGGTGTCATTGCTTTGGATTGTCTCTATTTATTATGTGACGAAATAAACACAGTGAAAATAGGCGTGCGAGAACTGTCCTCCTGTGTTCCACTCAATTGGGTTTTCTCTGCCCTCTTGTGGTGGGACAACAAGTTTCACTGAAATACACTTTCTGTGAAACAGGGTTATATGAATAAACGTGAATTGTCTTTCTGACACACTTAGAAGGTTACTTCCGGGATCCTCCACATCTTTGTGGTTACGACCATCTTGAGGTCATCCATGTTTTTAGTTTGTGTTGTTCTGTTTCAGGAACTGTCAGATGCTCACCTTAACCCTCCAGAAATTGGATGGATGGAAGCCACCTACTCTCCACATGTTTATTGATCGTCATAATTTCATCTCTACATATTTATCTGTTCAGTTCATGTGGAGGCCCAAGACACTCGTATGGATTAATTAAAACCCTGCGTGCTGTTTTAAAGCAGGAGACATCACGAGGCGCCCATCCCTGCCCTGGCCTCTGGTGTTGCTTACATTCTGCACGCTTGAGGTCCTTTTCATCCATCCGCCTGCCTCGTCTGTTTATCATTTGTGGTCCGGCTGGCATCTGGCTCCTCAACTACTAATGACTTCAAGTAAGATGATTCATCTTTACAACACAATTAAATACAAAGATCAATTCTGCTCACTTTTGATTGATGTCACCGGGGAGGTATTAATTTGGGCAAATCATTGACCCTTCTTTCAAACGATTGACAGCAATACATCAAGTGACCTTTTTTTAGTGGTGTTATTGGGGAACTCTAGAGACTCCTGAGTCCCCTTCCGGAGCAGATGTTCACCTCACCGCGTTCTGTAAATGAATGGTGCTTTTGTGAAGCTTCAACTGGCTAAATTAACCATATCGAGAGGATCGCTCGGCTACCTTTGGAGCTGGGAATGGGAAAGAAGAAGCAGCGGTAAAACAGGCCAAAATCTTAAAATGGTGGCCCAGAAGCCATAACACACTTTTACCAGGCCTGATGTCCGGTCAACACCAAAGGCAATTAATCCTGAGTTGTTAAGACGCCTGGCGGCACAATGCGATTGACTGTGGCTTGCCGAGTCGTTTTTTTAATGGCTCACATGGGGCAGGACATTATGGGTGGGAGTACAGGTCTGGCTGAAGCAAAGAGCCCTCTCCCCAAACAATGGGTCCCGGTTCTTGGGTTTAACACCGTTGTGCCTCTGGACAAATAAAAATGGCAACTGCAAGAATGGACATAGCTGCTTTAGGTCCACACATGTGGGCGGGAAGTCTTCTGGATGCTGGTAATATTTTCCTGGGCATTTTTTACCTAATTTCTCAACGATTAATCGAAAACACGTTTGGTGCTGAAAGCTGATTTGAAATTAAGTTTGCTGAAGACGATTGAAATTCAATGAATCCCAGCACATCACTAGGCTGAGCTGAAAGTTTTTCCTGTATTTGAGCTTTCAAATTTAGTGTCAAACGAGATGTGTCGCCATCTAGTGGTTGACAGTGGAAATACACCCAAAAAACACTCGTGGGAGCGGGGGCCTGGGAAAATTCCTCTGAAAATGGTAAAAAAATAATGGAAATATGTTCAATTTGGTGCTGATCCAAATTAAAATGTTGGCGGTCTGTCATCTGATGATGGCTGCCATCCTTGTTTGGATCAAATGCGTCACGCAGCAGGCTCAGCCAATCAAAAGTCTTGTTGTGGTGCTCCAGAGAAAGAGAGAGAGAGAGTGGATGTGAGCCAGCGGAACGTAAACTCAGCTGGAGTTTCTTTTCTCTCTCTCCTCAGTCCTCAGCTCACATCCGGCAAGACTGCAAGCGCAGCACACTAAGTGGACTTTTAAAAAAAGCACACAAAAGTTTTCTCTCCAACTTCAATCATGTTGTGGTTTTTGTGTGCCATCCTGGCTTTGGCAGCAGACGCGCAAAGCTCCAACCGCTTCGTGGTGGGCTGCCCGGCGCGCTGCGACAAGTCCATGTGCCCACGACCTCCATCGTCCGACTGCCCGGCGGGACAGACCCTCGACGTGTGCCAGTGCTGCCCGGTGTGCGCGTCCAGCGAGGGCGAGGCGTGCAGCGGCAGCGGGAAGTTGGGTGACCCGGTGTGCGGAGACGGCCTGGAGTGCTCGGTGTCAGGCGGCGTGGGCTTCACGGCCACCGTGCGTCGGAGGAGCAAAACGGGCATTTGCGCGTGCAAAGACGTCGAGCCCGTTTGCGGCAGCGATGGAGTGTCCTACCGGAACATCTGCGAGCTGAAGAGGGTGAGCCGCCGGGCGCAGAAGCTCCAGCAGCCGCCGGTGATCTTTATTCAGCGCGGGGCTTGCGGCAAAGGTAAGCGGACTCTTCTTCTGGTGCGTGAAGTCTGGCCCGCGGGCCACTTGTGGTTTGCGCCGTTCTTGATTTACGCACGAGTATACAGATTACGTATTGGTTGAATGATTTATTGCAAGTAGAAACAGAACAAAAATATATATCAATTAAAACAATGCATTTAAGAGCAAGTTTTGTTTGATAATAAATAGTTTAACTGTTTTGCATTATTATCGTAATATTCAAATAACTAGTTGTATCAATTTTGCAGTTGTTTATTAATAAATTACACATTTTAAATTTTAGAAAATGGTATTACATAATACCAAAATGTAAATAAGAAAACTATGTATTACTTAATTAGTTGATATATATATATTAAGATTCAGATGCATGTACAATACTTAAAAACAATTATTGAAAGGCTGTGGCTGATACTTTGGTCACAGTGTCACACGATACACAAATTCAACACCGGTGTGGCTCGAGAAAAGAAAACCACGCTCAGATGTCCTCAGTCTGACGTCCCGTAGTTTCATTTCCCTTCTTTAAATACACACAAAAGGCCGCCGAGCGTGACCTCATAAATGAACGTTGTGGTTTCAAGTGGAGGCAGTGACAAGCGGTGCCAGCTTGTCGTGGTTACAACAACAAGCTCCTATTCTGTTGTGTTGCCGCATGTTCTTCCAGCGTGCCCTTTCAACTTTTGACTGCGTGGATGAAGTCATGGCGTAAAGCTTGACACGGGCTCATGTGGACTTCATCTCCTTGATCAAAAACACACCGCCTATGAGAGGCTCAATTAACCGAGCAGACAGGAATGTTATTCCATATAAAATGGTGGACCTGCTCTCCATTAGGTTGTCATGTGAAAGGCATTTTATCCTAATCAGGGGAGCCCCAAACTTGGCGAACCAATCTTCTGAGTTGGTCACAATTTCCAGAAGGTCAATCTAAATTCTACGCCAGCTCACACCACGGCTTTCTTGTCATAGTGTGAAAATCAAGCTGCCGGAATTAAGGTCGCTAGTCGCCTTAGTCGCTAGAACCTCTCGCTAAATATAGCAACCGAATCACTAAGTTGGCAAGACTGGCTGTGCTTTGGTTAATTGGATCAATTTTAAAGAGTGTAACCGTATCTATCAAGTTAGCTTCTCCACAACGGCGCGAAATACAGTTCTTAAGTGTGCCAGTGAAAATACCAAGACAAAGTCTGGCCCACCTAGAACGACACCTTGTACCATACTTTTCGATTTCTCTCATAAAAGAATCCTGGGGTTGGATTTAGGGGGGCGGAAATATGAAGAGGTTCTAAGAAATATGTCTTCACTGCTATCAAAAAGTTTCAGAAGGCCTCCACTGGAGTGCTTTCCCATGTTGCCGAGCTCACAGGCAAGACTCGATGTAGGAAGCAGACGCAGTTAAATGGCGGACATCCAACACCTGTTGTCGTCTCCCTCAGCGTCGAACGTAGCCAAGGCCAGTCAATCGTCACTCTCCTTTCTGTCTGCGTCTCCTTCTCAAGCTCCGCCGCTGCCCTCATACCGTAAATCTCTCCTAGCAGTCACATGACGGAACGTCTGCCTTTGATTGGAAGCCGCCAGCCCTCCTCGAGCAGACGGCACGAAGGAAAACACAAAATTAGCAACCGGTCGATTCGGGGAGGAGGTTGACACGCACATCAAAAAGTCGTGCGGGCGCGGCGGTCGGGGCGGCCCGTCATTTGTTTGTCACTCGTGAGCGAGAGGAAAGCTGCAGGCTGCCCTGCGGCGAGTCGGGGCCTCCTGCTTTTTGCGACGCTCCTGCAGCGAGAATTTCCACATCTGCACTGAAACGTGGAACGTTTTATTTGGCAGTGGAAGAAAAACGCGGCCCGTCGCTGCTGCTGGAGATGTTCATCTTGAAAGTTTGAAAGCAAAGCAGGACAGTGTTGACTCAAAAGAGACTCACTTGATAAAAAAAACAAAAAAAACGATAATGAATGAGATGATCTCACTTTCTGTCGAGGTGTTAATGTCAAATCCTAAAAGTGTTGTTTTTGGCAGGCTAACTAGGCCAAACGCTGCTCCGTCCCCCGAGGATGATATTCATTTGAAATTGGCCAACTTTGCTTTTACACACATTTTAAACACATTACGATGAGGAATAATGACGGTGATGTTGAGTGAGGAAACTGGGCAAGGGGGAGGGGAGGGGCGAATGAAAATCCAGACGCTGCAAATATTTTTGACACAACGGCTGAAAATGCCAACATGAGGAATTTGTTTTGGATCTCGTTGCGTGCCGAGGACACGCGGGCCCAATAATCGCAAGCGGTGCTCGGAGTAGATTTCACAGATTGATGATGCCGAGCTCTGAACTCTATGAACTCTTCGTCCATGTTTTTTTGGATGGATGGATGGATGGATGGATGGATGGATGGATGGATGGATGGATGGATGGATGGATGGATGGATGGATGGATGGATGGATGGATGGATGGATGGATGGATGGATGGATGGATGGATGGATGGATGGATGGATGGATGGATGGATGGATGGATGGATGGATGGATGGATGGATGGATGGAAGACTTCAAGATGAGACCGATGGCTGGCGGCTGGATACTTAATGGGAGCGAGGGATGATGATGGGTGAATAGAAGGAAAATGGATGGATGAAAAGGTAGAAGAAAATAAGGATGAATGAAAGGACATTCTGAGGGATAGGTGGATAAAGGGCTAAGTAGATAATGAATGGGAGTAATGAAAGATGACTTAATTGAAGGATAGATCAAAATAAGGGTGCGTCAATTAAAAGACTGATGGTGGATAATGAATGGGAGGAGGGAAAGAAAAGTTGGGTGGGTGGATTGCTGAGTTCAAACATATAATTGTGGCGTCAGGTAAGAGTGATTTAGCGATCATCAAAAAGAAAAAAAATTCCTCCTTTCTATTTTTTATCATCCTTGACTTTGTCCTGGGAAACTCCAAACGCTCTCCTCCGCTTGCTGTAATATTTTCCAATCAATGTTCCTGTAGAGGAGCACTGCTAAAAGTGTCGAACGGGTACACAGCTTAATTACCAGGTGCACCTCGCAACGTTTCCTGACTTGCCCGGCGCCGCGTTTGCAAATTACCGCTTGCACGGTGGGCCGGCCTGAGAAGTTCGCAGCCAACAACCTGTGCTTGCGTGCGGACCACGAGAAGAAATGTGGAATATTTAAAACCAAGGTGCGGAGATAAAAATGGAGGTGAAGGTTAGGAATGTCAGGGTTGTGTGTGTGTGAAAGACAGAGAAAAAGAGAATGTGAGTCATCGAGTGTGTATTTGGAGGAGAAGACTGAGTGGACATTTTTGTGAGAGTGTGTCATTGTTTACGTGTGTGTGTCTGTGTGTGTGAGCGTGTGTCAGACCTGAGCGAGACAGTCCGCACCGCACCAGAACTGCCATTTCCTTCCTTTTCATGACAAAGACAAGTTGTTTGTATTCTTGCGTCACTTAGCATGTCGGTTTTTGACTTTGTGTTTGTGTATCATTGTCTCATATCCAATATGTGTGTGTGTGTGTGTGTGTGTGTGTGTGTGTGTGTGTGTGTGTGTGTGTGTCCTACTTTGTATTTCCAGCTCAAGACAACCCAGACAGCCTGAGACATAAGTACAACTTCATTGCAGACGTGGTGGAGAAAATTGCGCCAGCTGTGGTTCACATTGAGCTCTACCGCAAGTAAGAAGCAAGCACCTGTGTGTGTTTTTATTTCTGTGTGTGTGTGCTTTCAAATTTACAGCCCACCTGTGGACTTGAGCGCCCGCTCACATGAATGCGAAGCGTTTTCCTATCCAAATATTTGCTCTTTTTCCTCATCCACTTTTCTGCTTCCTGTTTCGGGTCACCTGTGCCGCCCGGTTCTTCCTCCATCGTCCTTCTTGCTTCTCCAATCTGTCTTGAATTTAATGCACCGCTGCTTTTGTTTGACTTGACACCAGAGTTGCAAAAGGAGAAGCTTCATGGTCCACGTCCAGGAAATTTCCGCAAACTTTCCACTGGGAAACTTTTCTGGGTTTATTCATTTGGTTTTGCCATAAGCAGACATGCATGCAACCAAATCTACAAAACTAAAGTGATATTTTTGAAGTTAATAATATGAAAATAGAACAGAAAAAAATGGTGTCCCTCAAGGCTCACTGGTTAGCACCTTTCTGTTTATCATTTGCATGCAACATCTACAATTTCATAATTTTTTTTTTTAACCCGGTAAGGATGACGTACTCCAAGCGTGAGGTGGCCGTTGCCAGCGGCTCGGGCTTCGTGGTGGCCGATGACGGCCAGATTGTGACCAACGCCCACGTGGTGGCCAACAAACACCGTGTCAAGGTGGAGCTCAAGAGCGGCGCCATCTACGACGCCAAAATAAAGGATGTGGACGAGCGCTCCGACATCGCCCTCATCAAGATCGAGGCGCCGGTGAGTGGTTAAGACGCTTACGTTACGGGGATTAACACCAAGACATAACATCCTAACCATAATTTTGTCAAATGAAAGTCAGCTAGCTTAATGCTAACACTGATGGCTACTTATTTGTTTCCGTAATTGCTCTGCCATTTTACTTAGTACTGTCTAGACCACAGGTGTCAAACTCAAGGCCCGGTGGCCAGATACGGCCCACCACATCATTTTATGTGGCCCGCGAAGACAAATTGTGCATCAAATTCGTGTGTCATTACTAGAATTGCAAATTGTCTTCACTTTTAATATGTTTTTTTTTAATATTTGACCAGTTTTTACTGATTTGAAAACGAGTTATTTGTCAGTTTGTTTTGTAGCTTTTACTGTAGTGTTAAGAGTAAAAGTGATCAAGTCATCACAAAAATCACGAAAAAAAATCTTATATAAGCCGCACCTGACTATAAGCCGCAGGGTCCAAAATTATGGACAAAGGTCGCGGCTTATAGTCCGGAAATTACGGTACCTGTTTTCTTTCAATGGACCCATAATTTCCAAACCTCCATACTAACATATCATGTGATTATTGCCAAGGAAGATCAAGTTTCATGCGTAGGACTCTCACTTTTGTGCCCCGATCAACTAAATCAAGGCGCAGTCCCACTGCTGTGTCGTTCCTCATTTTAACGGCACGGGTGGTTGTCTGCTGGTGGTAAATCACAATAATGCAGATGGAGGGTAAAGTGAAAATGCAGGCGCGACCAAAAGATGTAGAGGGGGGGGGGGAGCATTAGCTCCTTTTAGGGTCCCACTCAATATGATGCTTTTATCCAAGCAGAACATACACAAAGTTTGGTTTTCAATGAACCGTGCTTCTTCGCGTGTCTGCCTGAGGTTCGTGAGGACAAGCGCTATAGAAAATGTGTTTATGTAAACATTGAAGGCAAATTAGAGTCTTGGGTGAACCTAGCATGTTTTTTGGGAAGCTGGAGAAGCCACACAAGAGCGGAGGGAAAACATGCAACTTCAGCACAGGGAGGCCCCGTGCCAACTCTCGGATCTAGCGGTTGTTACCACTCAGCCAGCGTAATGTCATAGGCTTACCCTTGCTGCTGGGAAAAAAAGAGCATTAAAACAACAACGCATAGATTATGCGCTCGCTCTCACTATCTGTCTGTGTTTTTTTCTCCGTCTGCTGGATGCGAGGCATTCACGCGACATGCTAATGCCTACATGCCGGAATGCATGGCGGCAGGCCCAGGGTGTTCCGCGAAGCGCACGCGTACTCATTTTTAATGTTTTAACTCATTTTTGTTTTAACGTGAGAGACCATAAGTATCGCAGTACCGAGGCTGACCTATAAGAGGCAGCGCAGCGCCTCAGGGTGGATGGAAAAATACAACGAAGAACAGAGGACGTGGAAGCTAGGCTAATATTTAGTTTGTTTGCTAACCATTGCAATTGTCTCTGATTGGCCATTTATCTGATTCAGTTTCAGAATTTCATTGGGAATAAAATCAGGAGATACTTTTGTAAGAAATTGTACATAATGTTAAACACAAGGGGAGTTACGTTACAAATTCGACCAAAATTTCCGCATGAAGGACAATCACTGTTTTCTTCTGTAACAGAGCGGCTTTTGTTGTTTTTCTTGTTTGTTGTTTTTTTCGCCTTCTCGTCCTGTAATGAAGTCGGGAAACGAGTGGCGGAAGAAGCGCTTGATGATAGGCTTATCCCTCAAGGGGCTGTTCTGCTCGGGTCGTCTTGCATCAGACGCCCGGCCGCTGCCTTGGCGCTGTCATTATATTTGTTTTTGTTGTGGAGAGTGAAGACACGACAAAGATGGTGGCGTGTCCTCGCTGTAGCCTGAAAGAATTGAAGTTGCATTCTCTTGCTTCATGTAACTAGTCAAGTTTTGATATAACGCACATAACGATAATCGAAAGACGCAGAAGCATACCATTTTTACATATGTTATGTACTTGTTAAATACTTGTCCATAAATGTCAAACAATGCAATGAAACCCAGCCATCGTGAAGGTAACTGAGTGTGACTCCATATTTATGCCGCTACGCAAACTAGTTTATTACGCCCCCGTTCATAACCTCAAATGTCACGACCGTCATAAACTGAGAGCCCCGTGTAGAACGCAAAGACTTCTTTGTCTCATCATCCATCGGTGAAAGTGGACTTTTTTTCCATTCCCGAGGTTTGTGGTCAAGCCCTTAAACTCTGGGGAATACATTACGTCTGGAACTTCAGAGGATACGGGAATAAGGGGAGGGGAGGGGGGGGGGGACTTTGGTTTTTGGAGGGCATAGGGGTTGAGAAACAGAACGGGGGGAAAGCCAGCAATGTGGTCAGTTGGTCTTGAGGACGGCTGGTCTCTGTAGTCTTTGAGGCTACTTTGAGTACTGCGGCACGTGGCCATGCACAATAAAGACTCCTATCATATCATTATTTCACTCAAAGTGGATGTATTCACTAGCGTAGCATTGTGTAATTTATTCATATGTAATGAAAGCCCAGACAGTTTTGAAAGCTTCACTTTATAATCGCTTGAGAGAGCATTTTACAGGCTGGCTTCTGCAGCATAGCTTAGCTTTTTTCTCAAACATGATTTTACTAGCCGAATAAATCCGCAAACGCTTGGCCTGGACTGTGCACATATTAAAAGATCTGTACTGGGTACAAGGAGAGAGAAAAAAAGAACATAAATAATGAGATGTTTAAATACTCTTTGTTTGCTCTTGTCAGCTAACATTAGCGTACCTGCTTGAACATTAGCTTACTAGCTCTGTGTTAGCATCGATGTATGTATGTAAACAAAGTGAGAAAGCTTGCTAGCAGCTAAAATGCTAGCTAAAACAGTCGTTAGCTTCATTCATAGAAGGGTAAAGTTGTGTTTATTGTAAAAAAAGAAATGAGCAAGTATTTAGAAGATGATATAAAAGAGCGCAAAATGGCACCAACATCAACACGCGAGCATCAACGCTTCTTGTGCCTTCAGGAACTGCACAGTGTGTTTCCACCTATTATTATAAACCCAACATTCTCGCTGGGAAATTTGCCTAGTGCTGGTTTTGGTTTTCAAGACGCTTTAGGAAACATGTCTGCGTTTATTTGCAGAGAGAGAGAAAAAACAAGATCCTGTGTCCGTGTATAAAATGTGCTCCGGCCATTATCTCGTTATCTGCTACATCGGGTAAACGTTTCCTCAGGAAATATGAGATTCTGACATCGCATCCCCCGACAATCAGTGGCTGTGGACAAAAATATGTGTACACTGTATGCATGTGTGTGTGAGTGGAAGACGACTCAGCAGGGACATGGAAGCCTGCGAGTGTGTTTGCCAGTGGAAAGACCTTCATGGACAGGCCAAGATGAATGAATCATTTGAATTTCTCCCGCTGTTTGACCCCAGCTTTGCTCATCTCATCTCTTGTCCCATGTAAACTAAAGAGCTTCCAAATTTCCATTTAACACTCTCTGTGTGGCTCCGATTAAATTTTTCGGCCTTTTAATGGACAGGAAAGACTTTAGTGTTTATTAAGAAGTAATTTTTTAAGGATTAGTTGTTGTCTTGCTTTTAAACTGGCGTCCCTTCCTCCACCTCTTTCTAAGATTATAACACATGCTAGCATCCCGCTAAGATGCCTCTCGAATACATTATAATTGAGTCAGGCATATAAAATCTCCCTCCCGGCCGTTACTCATTCTGAGACATACACATGTCCACATTTGCCTGTCCACACACAGTCTCCGCCCACGTTGAAGGTCACATGTGGCCGGTCAGCATCACTTAAGTGGTACACATAAGTACACGTTTGACGGTAAAGAAAATGGCCACACCATGCCTCATCTTCTCATCATTGTGATTTGGGAAGTTCAAAGAGTTTTCTCCACGGCGTCTCGCCAGAGCTTGAACACATCAAACGCGTGGGCTCGCTCGTATGTGAACTACTGGACCTTTAGCAGCTCCACAAAGTGCTTTTTTTGCGCCCGTGTCAACAACGTTAGCTAGCTTAGCTTTGTGATCGCGGTGTGAGGGTGGCTCTGACTAACATCTGGGATGCTTTTTCTGGGACAGCCTTTAACGCAAATCTAGTGGGACGTGGTTTCAGAATTTGCCCTTTGTAGCCCATCAACAATGATGCTCCATTTGCATCTGGCTTCCATTAAACGGGAGTTAGTCATGTTGCTTTTAATGGTGCCTTGAGGCAAGCAAGGCAATAAAACAACTTTTACTCCGATGCTCTTCTTCAGTTGCGTACCTGCAGAGGAGGTCACACATGTGTAAGTCATAAGTAGGCCAGAAATATATGTACACAAGCGTTAAATGTCGAGGGGAGTCATTTTGAATTAAGTCATGTGACTTGACTGAGCCACCTCCGCTTTTCTGTCCATACGTCTGATTCATTCCACACCTCCTTTTCTCTGTGGGAAAATTTGTCAAATGCGGGTTCCTCCGTTCCTCTTCCCGCTGCCGAGAATAAATTAAAAGGAAATTAATCGCGACACTGCCGCATGTGAGTCAACGCCGTATGTTTTCTTAACATAGACTCTGCTTAGCTGTCTATTTTTTTTTATTTGTGGACTTGACACCCATGTGTCACATTCTCTTCCTGTAATTTGTGGTGTCCGTTGTTCCCATCTGATTGCAGTCCCCTTTTTGTGACTTTTGGTGAAAGGCGCGTGTGCATTCTGGCTTGAATAGCCGCTGTGAGTCACGGCTCGCTGTTGACTACAATTTGTGGCACTTTGCTGACTGGTCGCGGACATAATGTCCAAAAAGCGCTTCACACCTGAGTGCCGTTACCTTGCCGATAAACTGATGCTTTTGCCACTTTTAGACAGATTTGCATTCGGGCTGTTTGTGCCTCTGCAGTTCAGCCCCACTAATGCATATTTTGCTTTTTAATATAAACCATAACAAGGAGCGAATGAGCTTTCCATTTGTCTTTTATAGATTTATTCCTTTTTAAATTTGATTATTGTGGGTATTGCCATAGAGACTACAAGTCAGGTGTCTGTTTGTGTTTGCACATGTCAAACACTGTCAGGGCTGCCCGGTTTATGCATACACACACGGTGTGTTTGTGTGTGTAGGTATCACGTTTGCTTTTCACACCGCAGCGTTGACCAGACAAACGCCACAATGTCCCGACGAAGGCGGTAGACTCTCAGCCACTGGCGGAGCTAGCGGGGGGGACTGAGGGCTGTTGTCCCCCCCTGAAATATTTTAGTTTTTTATTTATCTTAACTCTTGATAACTAAATTTATTCATCTTAACTCCAGATAACCAAATCAGACAATATGATGAATTGTTCAGCTCTGGTTCTCATTGATGGTTTTTATTGTGTCTCTCTGCTCACTTTGAATCAAGACTGGACACCAAAGTACCTATCATTATTTTCTTATGCAAGAAGTAAGTGTTAGTAAAGTGGCAGCGGCGTGATGTGGTTTGACTTCAGGCTTCCCAGCAGCATGAGATGATTTCACCAGCGTGGAGAGATAAATATAGCTGTGCTCCGTGTGTCTCCTCCTGCAGCGCGAGCCGCCATGTTCGCCGCTTTGTAACTAAGTCGGCTAAACTGTCATTATTTACCTACACCATTTTTTTTTCCAGCCATCTGTTTCCACGCACGTGTAGCAGAATGCTTTGTCAGCGAGGCTAAATCATCTCGCCGGCTAACGTTTTAGCATCGTTTGCTAGTTGCAGGGGGTGCTATGGGAAAGGGGGTTATTGTTTTTTTTTTGGGAGTGCTCATTGCGTTCCTGTTCCTTTCAAACTGCAGACCAAGCTACCTGTGCTGCTGCTGGGCCGCTCGTCGGATTTGAGGCCGGGCGAGTTCGTGGTGGCCATCGGTAGCCCGTTTTCCTTGCAGAACACCGTCACCACCGGAATCGTCAGCACCACCCAGAGGGGGGGCCGGGAACTGGGCCTGAGCAACTCCGACATGGACTACATCCAGACGGATGCCATCATCAACGTACGTGGCCCGTACGATGTATACAGCGCCACACGGCGAGAACTTTAAAATATTTATTTTTCTTGACAGTATGGCAACTCCGGTGGACCTTTGGTCAATCTGGTAAGAGTTTTTTTCTGTCACTTTTGGATCAAATCTGCCCGGGTTGGACTGACCCAGGAACTTTAGTTTTTGTCCTGCTAAACACATGAATCATACTTTCAGGACGGCGAGGTCGTCGGAATCAACACGTTAAAAGTGACCGCCGGCATTTCCTTCGCCATACCCTCGGACAAGATCCAGCAGTTCCTGGCGGAGTCGTACGAGAGACAATCCAGAGGTGAGCTGATTTTCCAGCGTATGATCTTCATCTTCAAGCTATCATGTGAAACTTTGATGTCTTAATTCACTCATGGACGCCATTTCAGAAATAGGCAGCTAACATGAATTTATTTGGTTGGGCTGGGCAAGCCTACCAAAGACTCGGCAGCTAAATTTTCTATTACATGTCTTCATTAACATGAGCAATTATGGAATTTGGGCCAATCCCATGGTGTTGGAAAAATTTTCTAGCTTGCATCAAGCTAAGAAAAACAACTAAGGGGATTAGTGTGGAACTGTCCAAGGCGTTTATTAAAACCCCGGAAGGAAAGTGGTTAACCAGCATCTTCCAGGCTGGAATATGGTCGGGGGGGAGGAAAAAAAAGATGTGCCGTTAAATTATTTCCACAAGCGTGTTGTGAAGAGAACTCGCGGGATTAAGACGTAGCAGCTGTGTTGTCTTTAGGAAACCGCTTGTCATCAGTGAGGCTAATTGGAGAGGAGAAGGTGGCAGTTAAATGCTGATGATCGTCTTTGGCCCTCTTGGAAGGTGACGGCTGCATCAGGTCAAGAAGATAATTGGAGCGGCCATGCCAGCCGTCATGTTAAGTGCCAACTGAGCCTTCGGAGGGGCAATTTTACGATCTGGATCGGTTTCAAACAATTCAGTTGGGTCTTTCACAATATGCAAAGCTCCAAAAAATGAGGTCAGATGACTTCCTGGTTGTAAATGATGAAACAAACCCCATGAGGATCTTCGGAAAATGTGTAATGATTCATCCGTTATCAATAAGAATTGAAAAATACAGATGATAAGCAAGCTGAAGCTGGCTGGGAGATGAATGACGTCTTCATGTCTCTCCGCAGGCACGACATCTGCGAAAAAGAAATACATCGGCGTGAGGATGATGACACTCACTCCAGCGTACGTTTCGCATGATTGATGGCTCCACTTTTCTGCAGTTTTTATTCCTTACATCTGTTTTCCCTTTTTTTTAAAACATGCAGATTAGCCAAAGAGCTGAAGAGCCGACATCGAGACTTCCCTGACATCACCTCTGGCGCTTACGTCATGGAAGTCATTGAGAAGACGCCAGCTGCAATGTAAGTGATAGTTTTCACACATGACTCCCAAAAGATAAAAAAATCACAAAAAATTATGGATAAACAGATAGACGGATTCGATGGACACATGATTTTTTATTGCTTGGCCGGATCATGTGACTTACCTCTAAATCACCAAATACAATTCCAGCGATGGTGGTGCCAATTCCTCCAAACCTCACACAGGAGGGTTCCTCTCCACATTGCGGTTTCCCTGTCTCTGCCCCACCAAGCCTCATTCGTGTCCACTATGCACAATAACATATCTGTGGTGCTTTAAAAGAGGAGTGCGTGGGCTCATTCGAGAGAACCTTCCATTAGCCTGATGGGCTACAGAGCAGGGTTGTAATAGCCTTGAAGGAAAGGAGGCCTCTGGCGCCGCTAGTGAAGTCTCAAAATAACATGTATAATGATATATAACATAATAACATAATTAGCGTCATGTGTAAGTACATAACTGCTCCTAATGTGGATAAGGGAGTTCAAAACAACCGAAAGATGACATCGCTCCATCTTAGCACAGAGAAAAAAAAAAGAAAATCATAAAACAAATATCTACAGTACGTTGTGATGCTAGTTTAGCTAGCCAGTCAATAGAGTTTTGCACTATATGTTAGCATTAAGCTAGTGGATTTGGCCCAACTTGGATGTTAAACTAAAATTCCTGTGTTAGTCTGCAGAGAACGTTGAGGAGCATTCTACCTGGAGGATGGAGGAGGGTAACGAGGGGAGCTCCCGTGGTGTTAATTAGTGCGTGCAAGCGAGCGTGGTTGCGGTGCTCCGTGTTTTACAAGGGCCTCTTAATTAAGCTCTTGCAAAAGCATTCGCCTTTTGATACGCTAACTGCATCCATATGCTCAAATCCGGATTTAGTCTTTTCATGTGTGTGCCTGATTGTTCCTGTGATTGCGTCGTCATGAACATGCTTACAGCACATGTTACTCCTCCCGACCAAAACACGTGTGCACAAATGGATCCATTGATGACATCAACCTCATGTCTTAACCATTTGAAATTAGCCATTCACCGACCAGCGAGTTAAAAAAAAAAAATCATTGCGTGTCTTGCAGCGGCGGCCTCAAAGAACATGACGTGATCATCTCTATAAACGGCAAGAGGATCTCCACGGCCAACGATGTCAGCGCCGCCGTCAAAAAGGACAAAAGCCTCAAGGTGGTGGTGCGGCGTGGTAACGAGGACGCCATCCTCACCATCGTTCCCGTGGTGATTGACCCCTGACCTCTGAAACTGCAGCCAGGTTTTATTCGTCAGTGGTGGACTACACGGTGGTAGTGTGTGTGTGTGTGTGTGTGTGTGTGTGTGGGGGGGGGGGGGGGGTCTATGGACACGCTATCCTCCTGTGAGTTGCCAGATTCTGGAATATTCTGGTCATATGCCTTGAAAATGAGCAACTGTACGGATTGCTGTAAAAAGCCACGTTGTACTTCCTGTGTGTGTGCGTGTGTGTGCGCGTGTGTGTGTGTGTGTATGTGTGTGTGCATGTGTAGGTGGGTGGGTGGGTGTTTTCACGTTTCTACTCTTATGGTCACCACCAAAAAAACAAGATGCTATTGTTGTCTGTCTTCTTTTTTTTTTTTTTTTTTAAATATTATTGCTCAGTCAGGCCTTCCTCTGCACTTTTGTAGCTATTTCGAGACTAGCTGAGCATATCTAATGTGTATAATTATTGTGTTCTAACCTCTTTTTTTACTGACAAAAAAAGTACTGTAGAATATTTTGTTGATTATGTGACGTTTGACTGGAATAAATGGTTTCGCCGATGGTTTTTGAAGCAGTTTTGCATTTGCATTCACAAACTGATTTGTCATAAAAGGTTGCAAAATGATTGGTGGACAACATTTAAACTGAAAAAATCAAAATAATTAATGGTCAGAATTCAATCAAAAATGAATAATAATAGAATAAAGTTATATAATACAAAAAATACTAAAATTAGTACAAAATAATAATATAGATAAATATATGTTGTTTCAAATAAATGTAAATAAAAATACCGTTTTATATATTTTGCTTGTGCACAAATGACCCTTAAAAGCCCTCAGGACAGGAACTGAACTTTCTGAACTTTGTATGGCCCCACAGGAATCCACAAAGTTTGACATTTTCACATTGTCTTTTGTCTTTTGCCTTTGTGTTTGCTTTCGTTTCATCACTTCTTCATGTTTTTGTTCATGCATGTGCACAAACATGGTTCAAATTCAATTTTATAGCCGTTGTACGGTCTGGCCAGTGGCCTGATTGTACATTTTGGGCGAGGGGCTATGCGGCAAAAAAGCCAAACAAAAACTGCATGCACCCAACTCAACATTTTTTCCCTGACCACACGTTTGGATGGCCTTCCGATTACTGCTACGTACTGTATTCCTTTCCCTTCACATGGAAAAATACTTTATAGATGTTTGACGTAGCCCACAGGCGTGTGTCATAATTTTAAGTATTTAAGATATTTGTGGTTCAAAAGGGTCAAAGGTAACATTTTAGTGGAAAGGGGACAGGAACAAGACAAATAGGTTTTCTGCCGTTATGTGGTTTGAAGATATAACTGCATGCACAGTAATTTACTGATAGTAAGCTTACGAGTACATATAAAATAACCAAACAATTCAACAGTAAAATCAAGATAAAAAAGTCTAAATGAAAACATAAGAAACATCTATGCAAATAACAAAACTCTAAAAAAGATCATAAATACTAAGGCGTAATAGTAAAATATTTTCAACACTAACCCAGGGTGTCAAACAGAATTGCTTTATCAGCTAAATAAATTAAAATCAATATAAACTCAATTTCATTTTTTTTACGGTCCTCTAGCGTACCCTATCGTCTATTTATGAATTGGAATTTATCTTCCAACCAATCAGATTCGACTTCACTGCATCGCGAGAAAATACCCGCGCTACTGATTGGCTACATTCAGTTGGAGCCTGGCATTCCGTGTCTGTTGTGGCCAGAGCAAAGCAAGGAGGGGAGGGGATGTTTCAATGGCGGCCAGTGGCGCTCCAAAATGCGAAAGTCGGGATTATCCACTATATTTAGACCACGTTTGAACACGCGATCTTAGTTTATTCGCCCACCGGTGATTCATCGGGCCCGCTTACCGTGCGGGGCCCGCGTTTCTTCCGTTGTTTGCACTCCGCCGGTCGGACTTTACGCGCTTGGTTTGGGGGGATCAGGCCTAGCCGGCTGGCTAACAAACAAGCCTTCTCCGGAGTTGAAAGGTAGGTAACACAGAGCACTTGGCAAACTGAATATTTTAATAATATTTTTTGCCTTTAAAATTATTAATCATCTTTTGTTTTGTATTATTATATTTTTATTTACACCATCCCCAATGTTTCATTCGGTCAGATACGAAACGTAAACTAGCTGTTAGCATTTAATGCTAACAGCGATCAGCTAACTTTATGTGAACTTTACAACCCGATGGCCCGCACGGAGCATCGCCGCATTTTTTGCTGTATCAAAGTTAATTTCAGCGATAGGTGAGCATCGGGACGAAGTTAATATGTTATAACGGCATCTAATTAACGTGTATTAATTGTTTCGGCCGTCAGACGAGTAACGGAAACGTGTTCAAAGCTGTCATGTTAGCAGTATAGCTAGGCTTACTTTTATCGCTTTAAGATCTTTGATACGGCAATAGAATCTTCAAAGTAGACATGAACTTCTACAGAAATAATGGAAGTATGCGTTCTTTATAGTCTGATCTTTTACAGATAATGCATAAACAAGTCAGGGGTTTTCCTGGGTCAAATTGAGGCAGTGGTGGTGTGGCAGAACCGTCACAGTGGTATCCATTCTAATCATTCGCATAGGTTGTATGCCGTGCTCCACATTTGCTCAGTAAGTATATCGTTATTATTAAGTAATTGTTTTTTAACATTAGCCAACCTTGTCGTTTTTTCCCACCTTCCCTAAGAAGTTACGTTTGTAAAGCTCCCAAACTAGTTTCACGCTAATTCAGGCATGCAGATGTTGTTAAAAGTCAAACTAAAACCTTCAGGCATAATTTGGCAACAGTTTTGGACTGTCTTCCATCTTAGACTGATACAACTTTGACTGAATATGAGCAGATACTGTTGGCAAAAAGTGAAATACCTAATCAGTCATGCTTTTGTCTGCATCATTATCAAATACAAAAGAACCAGTTTCTTTGGTAACGATACATACTGACCTAGCCACAGAACTGCTGAGCAGCCATTTCTCCGATTGCCAATTGCTTCCCTTTGAAAAGTAGGAGGCACGTTCAAGTGTTGCAATCTTACACCGTTCCCTTGATTGGAATGTAAATGCCCTCAAATTAAAGCTGACATTTTGCAGTCAAAGCACATTTGGTGGTGATGAGAATTGTGTCCGTGGCGCAATATTTATATTCACAAACCTGATTGTCATGTCAATGTTGTCCTTCTGTTTCAGGTCACAGGTAATATGTAACATAAAGCGAGCACTATGACATCCAGATTTGGTAAAACGTACAACCGCAAGGGAGGCGAGGCCAATTCCAAGTTCGAAGAAGTCTTCTCCAACAGAAAGCCCACCCTGACCACCAAATGGGGCGAAACCACCTACAAGGCCCAGCTGGGGGCCAAAAGGCCTCCTGCGAAATCGGAAGAGCCGTCCAAGAGGCCCCGAATGGAGGACAGCGACAGCGGGGATGACCCATTTGGGTTCGACAGCGACGATGAACCCGTGAGTGTCGGCGAGGGCGGTGCGAGCGAGACGGCCGCTGAAAACGTACCTGTCGTGACGACTTCCGCGCACACCACGAGTGCATCGTACAAAATTCCAAGTAAGGACACGAAAGAACCCGGTCGCGTGTTCGCTCGTTCTTGTGCTAGCACTCTTTTTGCACTTGCACGCAAGTCTACGAATGTGACCAGTTTAGTTGTCTGTGTGAATTTATTATCGTAATCTATATATCGTAATATTGCTTTGCGTTCTGTTCGCAGGCAAGCCAGCAGTTGACGCAAAGGTTTTTGAAAATCACAAGCCGTGGCTCAAAAATGTGCCGGAGAGCAGCCGGCTGCCGGCGTCCGCGTCGTCTTTGTCAAAAACGGCCGCCGCCTCGGCTCACAATTCCTCAGGGACCCAAAGGATCGGCTTTGCTCCTCAACCCACCGCCAGTGTGTCGGGGGGCAGCGCAGACTTCCGGACCGCCTCGTCGAATGATGTCGCCCCACCGTCAGAAGAAAGTCCAGAGGAGGAGCCTCGTCCGGTGGACAACATCCCTCCTTCCCCGTTCACCCTCAGAGCCTCAAACTGCAAGAAATACCAGTCGCGTTGTCGCTCGAGCAAATTATTCCCCGAAGACGACGCCGACCTCGAAGTGGAGAGCGCCGGCCAGAAGCCGAACAGTGTAGTCGCCTCTGCGAGCAACAGCGGCGTCAACGCAAAGGCGGCGGCCAAACCGGCGGCCAAGCCGGCGGGCAGAGGAGGTGGGAGGGTCCGCGACTACACGGTCCTGCACCCCTCCTGTGTGTCGGTGTGCAACGTCACCATCCAGGACTCCATCGAGCGCAGCGCCGAAGAGCTGGTGGCGCCGGCCACGCCCGCCGACCTCGGAGACGCGGGACAGATGAGGAAGAAGTCGGATGTGCAGCCTAAACCTACAAGGTGAGTCGGTTGGGGGATGTCAAAATGAAAGAACAAAATGCAATGAAATATCTTTTTGATTCAGAACCGCCTTGGTCAAGACCAAGAAGACCAAAGCCGAGTCCAAGCTGGAGTTCTTCGGCTTTGGGGACGAGGAGGCCCCGGGCGGCGACGAGGCCTCCGAAAGCTCCGGCGGGGGCAAGAGCAGCTACAAGATCAAGTACTTTGGCTTCGACGACCTCAGCGAGAGCGATAGCGACGACGACGACAACCACGTCAAGGAGAAGAAGGCCAGGAAGGCAGCGGCGGCCTTGGTCGCACTGGGGTCCAGCGTGGACAGCCCCCACACCAGTGATTCCCAGGACAGCCAGGCCAGCAGCAACACAGGTCAAATGCCACTTCAAATTCATCACGATAGAAAGAAGAAGCACATGGCAGGCATTTTTTTTTTTCCCTGCGCTGTGGTTGTCGTGGTTACGCTAAACTTAACTCGTGAGAAGAGAATAATCGGTGAAAATTTGTCTTAAATATGCCGGCAAATGAATTGGTCGCACCCTACCAAGTTTTAATTAGTTGAAAAATAACGTGCTCCTTCCAGTCCGTTTTTACTCCACAGCAGATAATGTTAATGTGCGACTGGGGGCGAAGGTCACGTGACTGCGCTTGTTGTCATTCGCCATCATCGTTGTTGTTCCTCCCGCAGACAATTTTGACTTCTGCGACGACTCCAGCCCAGGCGGCAGCGAGGGCCAAAAAGGACGCTCAGGGAAGCAAAGCGAAAAGTCCAAGGACCTCGGCGGCGGGTTCAAGAAGATTTTCAGCGGGCCCAAAAAGGTCCGTGAGTCTCGACGCCGTAACGTCTCATTAGCGAGGGCGCGACTCAAACCCGTCGCAGCTTGACGTTGAACAAGGTTAAGCGTGCGCGTGCGTTGCTCACGTTAGCTCACGGGCGGACTCATCCGAATCATTCTGCTCCAGTTTGCCGCGTTGCTTTTGCAGTCACGCCTGTTTATCTTGACTATGCGCCATATTGGCTTTGGCTTGTTGCTTGTGCTCCATCTTGCTTAGTTTTTCTTTTTTTTCTCTGCGTGTCTCACGCACGAAAACCCCACTGTGCTGTTGTGTTATGTAATTGCAAAGCACTCTTTGTCATTTTCAGGAAGTGCTTTGTGACGCTCGGGGTGTGGGGGGGCGGCACATTTTTGTTCTGCGCCGCCGTCACCATCTCAAGCCCGCTGCTGCGTTGTGCAATATTCATGTGTCGGTGTACGACAATAGAGCGTGCTTATGTTCCACGCTGCGATGCTTTATTTAAATGAGCGGGAAGTCTGAATTTCTTTCACGGGCTTCTTTGCATCAGCGCCGTTGTTGAAATTGAATAAGGAAAACTTTCTGCTTTAGAAAAGACTGAAACCGTGTTTATTGAGCCACCTGCAAGATGCGAAAATCTGAAATCGTAAAACAGCTTGACAGTTTCACACCATCCGCTCGTTTTTAAACGCACATAAACTGTCGAAGGGCGTTTGAGGGTTTCCAGTTGCACTTTAATATTTTGCCGCACATCATTTCATGTCCCGACCAAACAAACGGTCCGATTCTTCTTTTTCAGTCCCCTGCAAAAGCGGTGTACAACGCTCGGCACTGGAACCAGCCCGAGTCCGAAGAAATCCCCACGCCGCCCCCCTCCCGAGCCCAAACAGCCCCGGTAAGGCTCCGCCTCCCCGCCGCTCAACAAATTCCATCCGGCTCTCATTTTTGCCACGTCGAGCATTAATCACAGGGCGTTTAGGAGCGCCGATGACATGACGAAGACGCGCCGTGTCTTTGTCGAGCGCACAATGCACGACGCATCGCCGAATCATTAGCATTTGTTACACAATTCCCCGTCGGCCCTCAGGAGCACAAGGCGGAATATTGTTTATTGGTCTCTCCGTAGTCAACGCCTCTGCTTCTAATTGCTCTAATTAGTCTCTTTTGCTTCAAGTGGAATTGTTTGCCCTGACAGTGAACTTCCATTTGCAAAAATGCCGTGTTTTAATCCCCCTCCCTCCTCCTCCCCCACGTGAGTCAATGTTTGTTCAGGGACTAGCAAATTGCACTTTGTCAACAGCCATTTGCAAAAGTTGCCCTCAACTTTGCACCACCTCATCTGCTAAAAGTGCTTATTTAGGACTTGTGTGCTTAGCCGACTATTCAGCCGCGTTAAATTGTCAGGACGTGTCATTAAATAGATTTTGCGGCGGCCGCCTGAGCCCCGTTTGTCTTTGTCGCTTCCTCCTCCCCAGGCCGTCTTATCGAGCGGCGCGAGCGGCGGCAAGGACGGCGACTCCCGTAAAGATGACGGCGTGTTCAAAGCCCCTCCGCCCCCGCCCAAAGTCATTAAATCAGAAACCATCCCCACGCGACCCTACCAGGATATTGTCACGGCTCTCAAGTGCAGGAAGGAGCACAAGGAGGTGAGTTGACCAAAAATCAGGTTTGATATTCTGATACTTGGATTGATGATGAAACAATGAGCTGCTTGTCACAAAGCTAATTTTTTTTGCCTTCTCCCAGCTGTACACGGTGGTGCAGCACGTCAAGCACTTCAACGACGTGGTGGAGTTTGGCGAGAATCAAGAGTTCACCGACGACTTTGAGTACCTGGAGACGGGATTGAAGAGCAGCCAGCCGCTCAACACCAGATGCCTTAGGTAAGCCATGGGAAACGCTTCGTTGGCCTTCACGGATATGTTTTTTTTTTTTTTCTTCCTCTCAGCGCTCCTGCGACACATCCATGCTCCTGTTGGTTGTATATTATGAGTGCCAAGTAGCTCATTACGTTGATTGAACGCCGCAAGGGCTTGTCAGTTAACATTTGTCCGCGTCGGCACGTATTAGCGAGCGCCGCTTCCCACCAAAGCTCACAACCTCGTAGCTTGCTGCCTCAGCGCATCTTGGAAACACGCCATGCCTTTTTTTTTTTTTTTTTTTTTTCTCAAAAGGTTTTTCGGGATGAAAATTGTTTCGCCGGCTAGGTTCCGAGCTTTGGAAAGGAACACAAAAAAAAAATATCCACTTCTCCCCCCGCATGGTTGTTTATATGGTCTCATGCTGGGAAGATGAGGAAAATGTCGCTTACATGATAAAAACAATATAAAGCGTGCCTTTTTTTTAGAATTGATGGCTGATAACAGATCAGTTTTGGTTACCTGAACTTTGTCCCGAGCATGCGGTATTTTGTCAAATGTTGGAAGATGAATTTGCAGATCCATGTCATTACTCTGTGTGTGTGTTTGTGCGTCAGTATAATCAGCCTGGCCACCCGCTGTGCCATGCCCAGCTTCAGGATGCATCTCCGGGCAAGAGGCAAGGTGGCGCAGGTCTTCAAAATGCTCAGCGACTCGTCGCAGCACCCGGTCCGTAGCAAGTTCCCAAATGATTTAGACTCCGCCGCAGGGGCCTGCGCTCACTCGCCTTTTTTTTTTACCAATCAGAATCTCGCCTTGTGCACGGCGGCGCTCATGTATATCCTGAGCCGTGACCGTCTCAACATGGACCTGGACCGCTCCTGCCTGGAGCTTATGATCAAGCTGCTGGAGCTGGACCAGGACTACTCGGCTCATCAAGACCAGCTCACCGCCAAGGAGGTGGCCAAGGTCAAGGAGAAGATCCGCAAGCTGTGCGAAACTGTGCACAACAAACACCTGGACCTGGAAAACATCACGGTGGGTTGGGGGCTGGCCCTGGGAATGACGCCAGATAAAGTCAAGGTCGTGGGCGGATTTCATTATTATTATTTTGATTGTAGACGGGGCACCTTGCCATGGAGACACTGCTCTCTCTGACGTCCAAAAGAGCAGGCGATTGGTTCAAGGAAGAGCTGCGACTCCTTGGAGGTTTGGACCACATTGTCGACAAAGGTACCCCCAATCAAACAGGAACTTGTAAATCCTCTTTGAGAGTTGTGACTTGTCAGACATGCCGGTCTCATTCTTCATGGTGTCGTTTGCGCAGTGAAAGAGTGCGTGCAAAACCTGAGCGAGGAGGACGACAAGGAGAACCTGGTGGCGTCTTTATGGGGAGCTGAGCGATGTTTGAGAGTGCTTGAAAGCGTAAGTAACTGAGTGCCGAAATCACGTTTACTCGCTTGGCTTGTAATTCCTTTCTTTGACCTCTGGGGGGCCAACAGGTGACCGTGCAGAATCCGGAAAACCAGGGTTACTTAATTGCCTACAAGGACTCACAGCTCATCGTCTCCTCTGCAAGGTGAGGAGCAAAACTGTTGAACGCGCCGTCGTATTTCGATGAGGATCCTTTGCAGACGTTTAACGGTGTGTTCAGAGCGCTGCGCCACTGCGAGGACATGATCCAGCGCTACAGCAGGGCGCTGAACAACATCTGCGTGTCGGCGGAGGCGGGCGATTCCGCGCTGCCGCACTGGAGCTGCAGCAACGTGGGCAAGGCGGTGGAGGACTGCATGAGGGCCGTCATCGGCGTCCTGCTGAACCTCACGCATGACAATGGTAAATCATTTACTGCGTGTTCAAAGAGCGAAGCCTCTGGTTTTTTTTTGTGGGTCCAGTTGGCTTGTTTTGGACTTGAAAAATCGAGTTCAAATTTTTTTTGAATGCCCAAAAAAAAATTGTCTTCAGAGTGGGGAAGCACCAAGACAGGCGAGCAGGATCAGCTCATTGTCACGGCGCTAAACTGTGTTCTCCGGGTTCCGCGTTACATCCCGCAGGAACAACGCTTTGACGTGCGAGTGCTGGTAAGGCGCTTCAAATTTTGTAAATCATTTTATTGCCTTATATATATTTTTATAGAATTCACATGCTCTGCTTCTCCTGTCAGGGTCTGGGCCTGCTCATCAATCTGGTCGAGTACAGCTCCAGGAACCGCCACTATCTGGTGGACATGGAGTTCAACATGGACCACTTCTGTCTGGAGGACAGTCTGACACAGCCGGCCGACCCGACGCAAGCGGGCGCGTCGGCCGAGTCTGCGCCGCCGCCGCCGAGCGCGGCCGAGACTCAGGAAGACGGAGCAAAGAAGCCCGAGGCCTCTGGTGCTTTGGCTGCCCTGGTCGAGGTAGGAAAAAGAATCATTGCCTTAAAATAAATAAAAAAAAATTGTTTAACGCCTCTTCTCTTCCCAGCTCTTCCTGGAGCGAGAGCGAGCTGCCATCTTGGCCGAGGCCAGAACGGACGACCTGATCAGCGAGGCGCCCAAGCCCCAGGACCAGAGCGGTGAGTGGAAGGAGACCATGGGCGAGATCCAGTGGGTGGCGGCCGAGCCCAATGACAGCCAGCCCGTAGTGGAGAATCCAAAGAAAGAGGAGGAGGACGAAGAGTTGGACCTAAACAAAGGTAGCTTGGGAGATGTTTTTCAATCTCTGTGCTGAACGACACTTCTCCGTTGCGTCCACTAACCATTTTTTCCCCCTCCCACTCTGCTTTTGTGAAGCTTTGCAGCACGCTGGCAAGCACATGGAGGACAGCATTGTGGCCTCCTACACGGCTCTGCTGCTGGGCTGCCTCTGCCAAGGCAGCCAGGTAGGAACACTCAGGAGTTGTCTGCACAATTTGTAGAAGCTCTTAAATCCAACCCGCCTCTCTGTCGTCCGGCAGGTAAACGTGACTACTGTGAGACAACACCTCCCCAAAGGAGACTTCTCCATCATGACAGAGATGCTCAAGAAGTTCCTGAGCTTCATGAACCTCACGGTGAGTACCCGAAGAGCGATTTTAAATTTGGTAGTCATCGAAAGACGATAGTGTTACGATTCGATTCAGTGGGGTTACAACCCCATCCAACTTCTCGCAAGTTCTCGTCTCAATCTGTGTGGCTTGTCTTTCAGTGTGCGGTGGGT
The DNA here is from genome assembly GCF_024217435.2 of Syngnathus scovelli. NCBI lineage: Eukaryota > Metazoa > Chordata > Actinopteri > Syngnathiformes > Syngnathidae > Syngnathus > Syngnathus scovelli. The sequence goes on from NC_090858.1 coordinate 4,695,894, forward strand.
ACCACAGGGCAGAAGTCCATCTCCCGGGTCATCGACTATCTGGAGCACTGCTAACAGCAGAGCCTAAGACTGACGCGCCGACCGCATGCCCAAGGGGACGTGTCGGGGGGGTATCTGGCCGGAACCACGGGGCAGTGGGAGGGGGGGGGGGGGGGGGTTTGGTGGCGCGCCAGGCGACCTGCACACACAACTGAACCAAAGCCAGCGCTCGCCGTCAACGTTCACGGTGGCGGAAACGTCAAGAAGAGTCATTTATCAATTTCCCAGAGGGTCTCCCCCCTTTTTTTCTTTCTTCTATTTTCCACATCAAAAGCCAAGAGTCAATTTGCCGAGCACCACTTTGATGCATGTCGCAAGGATGTCTCAATGCCTTCACTGGCTCATATTTGCAGCAGAATGTCAAGGGGGCAAGTCTTAATCCATTTTGGAGTTTTATGTTCTCACATTGCCCTTTTTATTCATTCTCCTTCTGAGGGCCTTTTTATTTGAATTTTATGATTTGTGGATCAGCTTTGAATGGAATCGGGGCTCTTTATTAAGTGACAATGGCTCAGCCTGGAGATCTTTTAGCGCCCGTGAGTGTGTTTTAGCTTATTTAAATCCAACAACGCAGTACATAGTCTCACAATGAATTTTAACCTTGCAGATGTGAATTACTGTGTGCCGTTTTTTTTTTTTTTTTTTTTTTTTTTAATGCGAATCATATTTTAATTTAATTATCTCCTTTTTATTGTAGCGTCTAAAATCTTGATTACGTCATCGGACAGCACAGTGGTTGGACATACTGTCGGCAGAATGGACCACAGGGCATTTTAGCCACTCACTCACTGGCGTCGTCGTTTAAGTCACTCAGCCGAACTGACTGACTGGCTGAATTGTGATTTATGAATTCATCTGTGTGCGAAATGACTGAACTTGTGGATAGCATGTTTGCCTCGCAGGCAGGAGTTCTGGGTTTGATTCTGGCTGCTCTCAAGCTTCCCATTTCCTCAAAAACGTCACGGATGAATGTTTCTTTTTAGTTAAGGAAAATTGATTTGTTTTGAAACATGCTTTCTGTATATCCAGCCATCTGCCCAACCGTACACAAATATTTATACCCCCCCCCCCAAATCTCACCAAACACCAACCAATCCCCGTGTTGTCATTCTAGCCATGCCCAAATTGGTGAGCGTCATCCAGCCCTCAGTGATGAACTTTGACCTTTGCAAAATGTCTGCTCTGTATGGAATTGTAGAATATAAATACTGATGTACATAAGCAATGAATGGACTTTGACAAAGATGCTTAGACTACTTTTTGCCCCCCCCTTCTACCTCCTTCCTTCCCTCCCTCCCTAAGCTGATATTTTTATTTTATACAATATTTCTGTCATTTGGAAAAAGAAAAAAGGAGCGAGGAAAAAAAAATGTTTTTACCCATTTTTGTGTAAATAGTTATGGAAAAAGTAAAAAAAAAAACTCGCATTCAATTGTTTTATTTCTACTTTTATCGTGCCAGTAATTAGCCAATTAGCTTGAATCTACTTAGTATTCATGCTACAATATACTTGCTGAAATTAAATTGCTTCGGTTGTGGCTTGACCACATTTACTTTTTTTTTTTTCTCGAGCTGTCGTGTCTAATTGTTTTAAACTTTCTAGCAAAAATTAGACATATGAGAACTCTATGACAGCTGTCAACTCAACTCACTTCACTATAGGCAACATTTTGGCAGATTGAACAAGAAAAAAGGAGGCTTCAAGCTGTTTAAAATGACTTTACTGTCGAAAAAAGAATAGCATACGATTGTTTTGAGTTACATGCATGATCACAGACATTTTTTCTCCTTTTCAGTTCGTCGCATTTACAAATGTCGATAATGAGATTTTGAGAGGAATTCTGATAACTGATTAATCCGAGTAATTAAAAAAATACAAATGAACACATTTATTTTTAATGCTAACATGATTTACAGGCAGAATGCCTTCATTTTTGTCTTATGTAGGGGGAAAAAAAGCACTAAAATGACCCATTTTTGTTTATTTTAAGATTGTTGATATCTGATTAATAGGTCGAAGGCATAGTAATTTAATTTTTCAAAAAAGCAGAAATTTGGGACTAGTCACATGACTTCACTCAGACTCGATTTGACTTGCGACTTGTTTCAATCAACCGCCCACCTGACAACGTGGTCAGCAACTTAATTCGTCATCACAAACCCCACAAAGACAGGTAAAATAACTTCACAGATTAGCTAGCGATCTGAACATTGTTTGGGACCAGTAAAATGTTATTGTGCACATTTAATGCAGCTGACTGAGCAAGGAATTTATCCAAACTGTTGCAGCTCTTGTGAAACTAAGCTAGCCTGGTTAGCGAGCTCGACAGTTTAGCGCACCAATCGCTGGTTAAATACTTAATGATGATTCTGCATTAAACTGGGAAAGCAATAAAGTGACAGATAAAACACCGTGGCAATGATACTCTTGAAACTTTACCATAAAAAAAAAAAAAAAAAACGATCGTTATTTAAGCATAGACGTTGATACATAGCGTCCAATGGCAGAGCGCTTTTTCTGGTGGTGAGAATGTCCGCCATATTTGATGTGGCAGGCCCCCTAAACTAATGCACGTCAAATTAAAAAAGTGCACAAAGGTGATGCCGATAATAGACTCTTTTGGGCGCAATTAATTAAATTTAGATTATAGATTGGCACGAGAAAAAAACGTATGTAAATTTAAAATAAACTGACTATTTTACATATTTTACACCCACATTATGCATATTTAAATATTTATCACCAGCTTTGCAAAAAATAAAATGATTACTCTCGAGAAAGGTAAGTGTAGAAATTCATTTTTATGTTGTTATTTTTTAATTTTCAGTGATTTTTAATTTGGAGAGTGTACTTTTTGTAATACGATCGGTGAAAAATTAATATGCAATTGTATTGCTCATAAGCAGACAGACCTCCCTCTGGACTAATTCCATTTCCGGTTCTATGGTCATCGTTACACATCTCTCCCCTACTTCCCCCTTTGCCATCACTGCTCTCTTTTTTTTGTAGCGTTTTTTCTAATGCCGATGGAGCAAAGTGGGCCTCCGTCACCCCCTCCCCGTCCCTCCACCTACCTCATAGAATTTTTACGGGATGCCAGCCGCTCCGAGGGAGCACAGAGAGCGAAGATGAGGTGAAATGATGCCGCCGCCGCTGTTGCGCCACCTCGGGATTAATTTGGGAGCTGTCAATCAAAACGTCTCGCCAGCATCCTACTTCTGGCTTTACCGGTCCACAGCCACGGACGGACGGGCATGCTTGAGCCTACAGGTGTTTTCATACTCTCTCGGTACCACTGGGGGGTGTTAGTGCTCTGCAATGATCTCTGTGATCTTTGTGTATGTATTTTTTTTTTTTGCACACAACCTCATCAGCGGTGTTGCCCACTTGCTGATTTGCCCTCAAGCTGTCAGGACGCTCATCTTTGAAGAGTTACATTGCCTCATTTCGCTTATACAGTCCGCTGAAATGTGCACACATGCAGTCAATCAGTGTGGGTTTTTTTCTTCAAATAATTACGGCCGTCAATTTTTGTTTATTTATGTTGTCTTTAGAGAACGTTGAGCAGGGGTCACCAATATTTTTGAACATGAGAGCTGCTACCTATCCATTAGATGCATGTCTGTCCAATAAAAGACAATTTTATACATATAGCGGTGGAGCAACACATGTAGACAGACAATATCACAATACTCACAGTCATGTATTCTTTATCCACAGTGAAAAAAAATGTTATATCTTACTACAAAATACAATACAACTTTATATTTCACAACAGCTGGTTACGAGCTCCAGTTAGGATGCGAGCGGCAGTTTTTTGGACTGACCAAGTGGAGACGCCTCTAGGAAGGACTCAATTACAGTCGTCAAACCGAGCTGTAACGAAGGCATGGATTGCTTTTTCTTACCTTAGCCAGCTGCCAAAGTCTGGGGAGGTTTGTCGGAACAGGAAATCCATTTGTGTGGTTTCCTGCCTGTGTGTTGGTAATTTTGTGTTTATGAGTGCGTGCGTACATGTCTGTCTGAGTAACCGTGGGAGTGTTATGTTTCTCCATGTGTTTTTCTGCATGTTAATAATAAAAATAATAGAGAGTGTAAGTAAGTGAGTGTGTGGGTCAGTGAGTGTGTGTGTGTGTGTGTTTTTCTGTTAGGAGGATTATGTTGAAGCGTGTGCTTTTGTGTGGGTGTGTAACTGTGGGATGGTTATGTGTTATTGTGCATGGATGTGTGTAAAGGTACTTTGTGTGTGTGAATGTTCTTTCAAGCTGTGTTTTTTAGCCTTGTTAGTAGTTTGAGGAGTGTTATGTTCATTAACACTAGCGCCTTGTAGGCCGGTCGCTAACCACCTGTGTTGGTTTTCAAGCGGTGATATTTTGTGACATTTGAAGGGTAACTGTGGTTTGATGAGTTACTGGAAAAGGGGCACATTTCACGTTACGTGGTAACACGTGAGTCCAAAATGCCACATTGTTTTTGTCCAAAAGAAATTTGAACATGTTTGTGAGAAGAAAACGGTTTGCAAGGTTTTTGGAATTCTGGCAAAATACCAACAGTTTTCTACTTGTGGAAAAACTTGTTGCTTAGTGAGATTCGGGCTTCAATGTTTTTCTCAACCACTCTTGAGATGTTACAAAAGAACAACAAGAGGAAAGGCCATGAAGCATTTTAAAATTAAGAAATAAAAATAAGTATAGTTTGTTCCTCAGGGTGAGTAAAAAGTTTCCACAAGGCAAAAAAAAAAAAAGCATTGATTCGTTTATTAGCGTTTCAGCTAATTCACTCTCGGTCTGTTTACGATTGTTTTTTTTTTCTTCTGAACCGACAGAATTAGAATCAAGGAGCGAGCGAGGGGTTGTTTTCTTCCTGTTAGGGATTCCGGATCCAACTCGCGACATGAGTTAGTTAATTCCCCGCGTGAGTGTTGGCAGTTCATAGCACGACTGAATTTTATTTTTTATTTTTTTTTTTAAAGCCCACTTCTCCCCATGAAAGACTTTGCAAGGATTCATGTCAACCAGACATTGCCAATCATGAAGGCTCTTCCAATAAAAGGTCAGATTTTTTTTTTTTGCAAAAATTTGAACTATAATAACAATACAGTAACAGTAACCCCCTGCTCCATTTATTTTACAGATACCCATTTTCAGGTAACTTGGTTTATAAGTGTAATTCCACAAAAAAAAAGAAAGGAAGTATTTTAGCATAGCTTATTTGTCTCATTATTAACTGGAATCCTGCTTTTTACGCCAACACAAAGGGACGTCTGTTGCTTCCTTTTATAATGTTCATCTTTGGACATGATTATTGAAAGAAAAAAAGCTTTGATAACATTCGCAGTTACGAATCTCGCTCGCAGAAGACATGTCATTGTCTTGGTTTTAGGGTAACTAGCGGCCAGGAACACAGCAGGACATCTTCAATTCAGCATTTCCTGAAAAGAGCAGCAGATGCATTATTAATAAGGGCCACTCATGTTTATTCATGACCCCGGGCAGTCCCGATTCAAACGTGTGAAAAGCGGCTTTGCTTTCGGGCAGAGCATATGCACCAGATTAGATTCGGTGTTCGGTGTAACGCGCAAATAATAAGTCTCCTTACTTCATCTAATTATCTGCAAGCTCCAAAATGTGATCATTCATTCATCTTGTTTTCTTCCCAAAGCCCACCTCATTAAACCTTATCCTCGATCGTGTATAATTACTGGACAAATCTGCTTTAATAGCATTTGAAACATGCCCTCAGCCACATTATTTGCTCTTATTTTATGGTGATTATTATACTCTGCTGCTTTTTTTATTTTATTTTGAAGCAACAGTTGCATCAATGTTCAGAAATTATTCAAAGTGCTCCAACCCCGGCAACCTCTCTCTCTGTTGCGTCTGGTTTACAAATGGCCTTGATTTAAATTTACATCATAGTGTGTTTTTTTTTTTTGCGGTTGATACAAAAAAGTAAATTAACGTAACGTCAACTGTGTTTGTGATTTTGATTGGTTGTTTGATTGAGATGTATTATTTGCACAGGACTTTTTCCCGCTTTTACTTGAATAGCCTAAATTGGGCCTTGAGTAACATTCATAAATTGACTAAGAGCAAATTTACATTTACCTTGGAGCAGCACCTAGTTCAATAAAAACAGAAATAATTAATTCAATGTTCCTGAATAAATTCACCTGCATAACCATCGAAGCAACAGTAGACGTCGGCAATAAAAATGTGCCATGTCCCGCTAACCGCTAACCCCCCCCGTCTCATTTAATTGGCTTCGTCATCAGACCATTGAGCCGGGCGACGGCGTCCCTCGCGGCTCGCCCTCCCGCTGACCCGATTTCGATTCTCGGGCCTGACGCCGGTGTCGCCGCCGCCGTCCACCGCCTGACCGACGGGGCTAAAACGGGATTTTTCAAAGTACGCTAGCACCTGGGGAAGACACGCTCGAGTCGTCGGCTTCATTAGCCGTCTTAACGAGACAGAGACAGAACACAATTCGGCATGGAATCACCAATCAAACGGCTAATTTCATTAAGGTTGCCTCAGGAACGTCATAATCGTTCCCACGCCTGGAAAAATAATTGGATTGACTTTGCTGCAATGAGGGCTTTTGTCGACAGCTTTTTAAGTGGCTCTTTTCTAGAAAATCTCACGCTGTCAAAAAGTGACGCACTCAAACTACAGAAGATTGAAACCTGACTATATCTAATATATATTTATATTTTTATGATAAATAATTAATTCAAAGCCATTTGCAGATTTGGAAGGATACCTTATCAATACGAACATTTGTGAAAAAAAAAATACAAAACTAATTCTGTCTTATTATATGTGATTCAGACGGACATCAGACTCTCTTGTGACTCACCGAGCGTTAAAAGTTACAGAGAAACTTGCCACTTGCGTCACTTTCAGGTCCGGTGGAGGTGGCCTGCGGAGAGTCAACAAAGAGTGGCTGGCTTTTTTGAGGGGTGATGAGACAAAGTGGAGCGTTGCGCGACTGCAAATCGGAGTGCTAGCTGTCGGGGACGACAACACTCACGGCAGGAGCACTCGGTGGTTTTCTTTCTAAGTTGCTTGTATGCCACATGCTCCCGTTATACGCACTCTGCCAGCTTTTATTGTTTTTTTTGCTCTGTCCGTCTAAAAATGATTGGAAAACATACGGAAAGTTTTGCTGAACAACATGACGCATGACTTGTGTGAATTCAGATTTGTGTTCTTAAATACCCCAGGCCGGCCTTGCTGCCAAAAATTGTTTGCTAGTTATGAACAGATTCACCAGTGAGTCCCGAATCAACTCGAACGGGTTACTAATTGTACTTATGTAACGCTTTATCTACTATTATTATTATATTTATCTAGTATTACATGCTTTAAATCTGTCTGCGTTGCCTTGTGCCAATTAGCTAGCGCTAAGCTAACTGGAAACTGAAATGTTTTTTTAATATCAATTAATGCATCGCTTACCTTTGTTAAAAAAATATGAAAACATGGTTGCATACTAAATCACAATTGACATTTTGGAATATTACGGAAAAACAATCTCACGAGATTCATTTTTTTACAGTCATTCATTCCTATCAGACTAACAAAGCTTGGATTGGAGACGGCTCTTGCACAGGATTTGCGATCTTCCCCGAGCTTTGAGTCAATTTCGTCATGCCCACTGTGGACTTGCCTCTACACTTCTTACCGGATGCTACATCGGCGTCGACAGAGCAGCACCTGAAAGCACGGCTTTGTTCGTGACGGGCCGCTCGCTCTCGGCTTCACCTCCCAGCACGACTCCGCCGAAACTCCCTGCTGTCATTTGCAAGTATGATTTTTGGGAAGATATGTACAAACACAGAAACCCGAGTCTGAGCGGCCATTTAAGCTACGTGTTTGAAATGTTACGGCGTTGCCGTGTTGTGCCTGGAATACAAGTCGTTGTGTACCCTGACAAACATGTTTGTTTTCCCATCTTATTCCCTCCCCGCATCTGAGAGTCTCAGTGCCGTGTTATTGCGGCTCGTTCAGAACGTGGCCGGAGGGGATTTTACTGGTGAGAGTCGGGGCACGTATGAACGGCGCCGTAGCGGCTGACCCAGACTGCTGTGGGTCAGGCTTTCAAATCTTTGGTTTCCAGACAGAGTTTTCTTTTCAAGTTCTTTATTTTGGAGAAATTTTCCATTCAAATGAGCAAAGTTTTGGACAATCTGACTGTTTAAAAAATACAATTTGTGCTCTCCTTTATGTCCATCTCCCTGCTTACTATTCCGGACACTGCCTCCAGTCGAACCTCATTGTTGCTTCCATAATTAATTGATAAGTCCCCAGACATGCTGTCATCATGTATTGTTTTTTTTTTTCCCCCTGTCTTTCTCATCCCTCTGCAGCCATTTGCCTCCACCTCCTTCTTCTCCTCCTCTTCATCGCATCTTCCATGCTCGCCTAATTAGAAATCCCCCCGCAGGTTTTGGTTACAAAGCAGAATATTTACTGTGAGCGGTTCAGTTGAGGGTTTCTGGGTCATGCGAGGGGAAAGCAAAACTGATAAGCCTCAAGTTGGACGGGTTATCTCCACCCATTCAGAACCGCCGCCGCATTACTCTGCTTTCTAATAAAATCAACCACTTTGGGCTGGAAGTCGAGCCTATCATTGAAGCGCTGTTTAGACATTTTAATATGGCCCCTTAAAGATCACTCAATACGGTTGTGATGTAAAATTATGATAGGTGCGCGACGGAGTAAGCGGTTACCTAGCAACAGCGCCTCGTACGCCGGCGTCGATTCATGAGTGCTGGCCAGAACAACAAAATTGAGAGAATGGACGTGGGCGCTTCCAAACATGCACCGGGATCTCGCCTGAACAACCATCGAGACATTGATGGACCTCACCAGATTTCAGATTTCAAGACTAGTGAAAACTAGACTACCTTGCCAAAGATTTAGTCAAGATCTGGTCAGGCTTGAGCCATAATTGCTATTTCATGTTGAAAAGGTAGATTTCTTCTAATCCTCATTACTTCCATGTACAATATAGTTAATCTGACAATTGACAGGTAACCCAGGTTCAAGCACATTAGATGGACAGAAATGGACGGAAATAGTTGTTCTACTTGGCACGGATGGTGGATTTCTCATAATTGCCGGCTGATCCAATTAAAAAAATCCCCACGCGTGGGCTTAATTGCTGCGCTGGAGTCACAGGAGCGCAACCTTAGAGCAAATGGAACTTTGAAAGCATTCCGTCGATATCACTGACAATAGAACGAGGTGCTGCCCCGCAATCCTTGTTGTTAATTGTTGTCTTTTTGTGAGTGATTGTTATTCTTGTTTGTTTTGAGAGTCAGTTAAAGAGTAGTTAAGACACCATCAGTGACCAAAAACTCTTCAAGTAGTCTCCTTGGTGCTGCTCAAAATTCATTGGGCATGTCCATCAAGACAGGACAGGAAGTCGAACAGGAAGTCGGCCATTTTGATTTGAAGCCGCCATTTTGAGGGACTACAAAGTATTTTAGGAGTCTAATCAAAACTAAGTACGTTGAGGAAATTTTTCCCCTGACTTTAGTTTTTCACTGACCAACACAAAATTCAACACCACCATGCTTGGAATTGAACAGGAAGTCGGCCATTTTGTGCAATTGAGAAGTTATTTAAAAAAACAACAGGTTGCTACTGTGTTCTGCGACATTATCAAGCATATTCTACCAATAGAAATTGTGCTTGTCAATTCAATCTGAAGCTTTTCCAGACTAAAGGAAAGGTCAAGTGTGAGGTTGGACACGCTCCACCTCGCTTGCTGGCCGAGTCATTTGTGAGGCAATTAACAGCAAAGCAGCAGCCGCCATTTGCATTTACGCTTCCGACACCCCTGATGAGTTGTTTGCGATGCAGCCATGCTCTCATTTCCGCATTCATAATCACCTCCAACACAAAATACTTCTGGCGTGAAGTCCGAGGATGTCTCATGTCAGATTTATGTGTTGTCTGTCTTGGAGAGATCGAGAGAGAAAGCGCCCGTGTTTTTTATTCCGCGGCGCACTCGACTTGTGAATTATGCAACACTCCAGGTGGGAATACAGCCTTGGGCGGCTTTTTTTCTTCTTCTTCTTCTTTACCTCTTTTTTTTTTTTTTTTAACTCCCTCCCATGGAATTTGCATTGCAGCATCTCATTTGCTGCTTTCATGGGGATTGCAAGGAATACAAAAAAAGCGCTAACATGACGGCGTTTTGTTAGCGGCGACAAATGACAACGGTTAAATGTCGCCTCATAATGTTGTGGGAGGCCATGTTCATGTTTTATTGATTTTGTTTTTTGTTCTGCGTTAATTGCCCCATTCACTCTGTATGAATTGTAACACAAGTGATATTGTTGATTTTTATTTATCTGAGCGACACCTTATCTCATTTGCATATCAGCGTTTACTATAGTCAAATTGAAAAACAATCAGTGTTTTTGAGTGTGGCTAAGATTTTGGTCCAGGTTTATATTAGAATAGAAGAAGAGTTTTGTGGAGAGAGGTTTCATATTCACATTTTGCAAGGTTTTTTATTTCCTTCCTCACTAGAAAGTGTCCCGCTGGTCATTCCGCCTTGCCTGTACCTTCAGATCTTTTTTTTTTGCTTGAGGACATTTTTCCATTCCAACATTCCTCCTCATTGTATCCAAGCTGCTTCTGTCTTCTCCTGAAAAAATCGTACTGGCATTTCTGCTCTTGCCTATCAGTATCTATTTTTACTTTTTTGGGTGCGCGCGTGTGCAATAAGTCAAGTTTATGGCGACTCCCTTACGAATGATTACTCTCCTTTGTTTCTGCTGGTCCATTGCCAGGATTGACTCACATTTATAAGGTTCGTGGTTTGTTTGGAAGGAAAATAAATTCCTTTTTTGTAAGTATTGGAAGAACAAAGCGGGTGTGTATTAGCACGACCATGCTTTGATGCAGCACCATCACAGTAAAAAAAAGAACAATCAAAAGAAAATAACTAAAATATTTATCATAGTACAGGCCTTTGGGGAAAAAAATCCATATGTAATATTTGATGTATTATGTTTAGTGTGTCCATTCATGCGGTTTAATTTTTAGTTGAAAATCCGTTGTTGAAAAAATGACTATTACTTTAAATATTTATTCATTAAAATGTAAATTAAATTGTTAAAAATATGGAAATTTAACAAAATATTTAAAAATAACCAAAATATTGAAGATGAAATATTTCACTTTTAAAAATGCTCAAAATTGTTATCAAAATATTTAAGTTATATTTTATTTAAAGGAGCAATCGATATAATTCCATCAGCTGCATATACATACATCGTGTTGTTGCAAACGGTCAAAACAAATCCACAGCTCTAACGACAGGAAAACAATCAACGCATGAAACATCTGAAATATCAAGATGAAAATCATTCAATTGACCAGCTGCAACCTTGAGCACTTCCATCCAATCCTGAAGAGGTTTCTGCTGAGCCTCTCGACCTAATCACCAGACCGAGACCTCCCGCAGAGCTCCGGTCGCTGCTGAGAGGAATACTAATCCAGAAATTTGTATATACAAAGTAAAAAAGAAAAACTCATCTCATTTCCTTCTACCAAGAAATGCCAAGAAACAATGAATTCATCCCCGCTCGCAGCCTTGGACCAACCGTCCCAGTAGTCCGCCTCTCATCCTACGAGCTGCTTTTCCTGTCTGCATTTGCATATCAACACAGCCCGCAATTTAGCATGGATGAAAGAAAGATCATAATCCAACCAAGTCCAGCACAAACAGAAACCTCCACGGCAGAACGTAACAGACTCTTGATGTAACCGAGGTTTTGCCGACTTCAGACGGCGACCTCAATCCGAGCAGAGTGCACCAGGAGCAAGGTTGAGAGTCGACGTCAACCGGTCGGCGGTCCGAGGGGCAAGTAGAAGTGCTGCGAGCTTCCCGGGGTGAAGGATCTTTCTACTCCTGCCACACTCCTCCTCTTCCCCCGCCTTACTTACGGCAACCTCTGACCTCCCGAGCACAGCATGGCAGGACAGAGTCAGCAAAAGCCGGCGCGTTGAAGTGAGGAGAGATTACACAGTCACCTGGAAAATCGATGCATTCGCAGCCACAATCCACAATCGTAATAGTCAAATAGACGTACAATCACAATTCCTTCTGGGTCTACTGAAGCAGAACTTTAATTAATTACAACACCGACTCCACCGAGGCAAGGATCCGCGACAGTAATTGACAAGTGCGATTGGGCAGCTGGCTGATGAAGTGGTGCGTCCAAGAGTGAAAATACGATCAATACGTTTACTGTCCCACCGCCCCTCACAATTTGTGATCAAGTATTGCGTAATCTCAACTAAAAGTTTCATTCTGAATTGTTGAAAAGTAAACCTGAATGGAAATACAATTCAAACCACAAAGGGGATCTGCTTTCGTTCTTTTTGAAACCGGCAACTGTTGCCAGGCAAAGCGAGCGGGGGTGGGAGTGGTCCGAGATGAATCTCCGTTCCTGCGGGACCCTTGCTGAATGCGAGCGATGTACGCAGAAGAAGCGTTAACATACACCGTACTCGTATTTGTGATGCCTAAATTGAGAGTCCTGGGGTCAGACGTCCAGAAGGGGTCACCGCCCATTCGCAGTCGATTTCCTCTGCCCACCCGCTGGGTCGGTCCAACGTCCCGCCTCCCACCTTCCTTGCCGCCTACAAAGCTAAGCTTAGCACAAGTTCTCCTGTTTGACAATGGCCATCAAGTCAAACAAGAGTATCAGCTCATTAATGCGCAGAGCTCAGATCAAGGCTTTGCATATGCTAATTATGCTAATAAGGCAATGTGGTCTAGCATTAATGGATGAATGTGCCTTTGGTCTGATTACCCAGGTGTATGTTCAAGAAATGCCTAGTAGAAATTATTATGGATATTAATTCTGCATCAGTTCCTCCTGAAAACTGGGGAATCCCTGATTTTTAAGGAGGAAACCATTTTTATGAATTTTGGAGTTTTTATACACATCAAAAATACAAATGGCAGGTTTGTTTTTTGCTGTAATTTATTATGAGTTTCACATAATTAACACATCCCAATGAAAGGCCACTGATGTAAAATTAAGAACAACTTGATCCAAAATCTCATTTGCGAAAATGTAGATCATTGCGGTAATTAAACTGAAGGTGAGGAGTGGAATCACATGATGGAAATGCTTGTCACGTTGTTAAAAAATCCCACAGCTTTTGTAAGTGCACAGAGAGACATTTAAAGTTGACATTGTTTGAACAAAATCAAAACAACTATTTTTAGCCCTTTTCCAAGCTGGCAGTATCCACTTTGAACATCTTTCTCAGACACTGTTTGTTTTTTGTTTTTCTTTCCACCATGCAGTCTATTTGCTCACTATGTTTTTTAACTCAATAATACTCATTTGAGAAAGGCACTAGTATACAGTAAAGCTCTCATTTTCTTTTTCTTTTTTTGTTCAACAGACAACATTGAGATTACATGATTGTCTGCACATATTTAAAAATAAAAGTAACTTATCCTGAGAACAAAATGTGTGAAATGGAAGTATTTAAGTTAATTAGACACTTTTGTTGGAACTGCAGGTAAAAGTGATATTTTTAAGCCACACACATGATGCAGAAAAACATTTGAGAAATGAGGAGATTGTCCTCACTCGTCACTTTCTACTTGAAATGATGAAGGTGTTGAGGCCCATGTATGACCCGCCATCTTTCTTTTGGCAATGGTTTGCCTCAGAGAACAAACAGCGACGCTACATCTGATGCCAATTGTGTGTCACGGCTCTTTAATTTATATCCCGACTGGTTGAGATTCTTAATGTAGCGTTTCGGTGTCACGATAGTCGGATATGACCGCCAGTAGACATGTGAATGACTGATAACGGAATTTTGTTCCCATTCCCATTGGCAGGGGCAACTATTGGAGAGGTTGTTATGAATAAATGACTTTCTGGATCTTCTGTGACTGATGTGGTTTGAGTCCATCTGTTTGTACTGCTTGACAAGAAGGAGCCCTGGGTAAAGAGCTAAATTGTTATGCTAGCTTTTGGCACTAGCCGCTGCCCGCTCGGCTACCATATGCTTCTCACTTGTGATCAGATTGTAGTGTTTATACAACCCTCCTCATTTAGTCTTTTTTTTCTTCAGATTAACACAGACTGCTTTGGCTTTTGCTTGAAACTGCCTGAACCAAACTAGCGTCAAATTTAGCGACTAATTTGGCGCACGCATTGTGTCCGCCATTAAGGCCTATTTAGATAAACCACCAGTTGTGTTTTATTCTCGTTTTACACACAAAGTGCCGCTTAAGATGATGACACCTTGTCGGAGTAGCTCATAAAAGCGACTTAAACGGCACGTACGTAAATATCCCCGTGTATGACAATATATACACTCTGTGTGAGTCTAGCATGAACAGTTTGAACATTTTCAAACAGTCCCCAAGTGTGAAAAATAACATGATTTGTAAAGATACTGGATAAGCTGTATATTTCTCTTTTCATGGTACTATTGGCTATATGTCTGGGGGAAAAAAATAAACATTTGATTTAGACAAATATATTAAATAGATACCAAACCCTTGCTGGCACAGACTTGTCTCGAGCAGCTGCAGGTTGCAAACTATCAGCAATTCATTGGAAAATCTCACCTCTTTGCTTTTTTTGAAACCACAAAATGTCACGACACTGTCTAATTAGGTAAGTCGTAATTTGTGTCAAGGAAGAATGTTGCACCCTGCTGAGATGACGGAGGAGCTAAATTTAGCCTTGGTTCTAACTTATTAGTGGAAGTCACAGAGAGTCTTTTGGCATGTGACAATACATTTCAAATGATTTTCTATGGGAGCGTCAATTTCTTTTTCACATTTTCAGACAAAAGAGTTTACAGGATTGCTAAGCAGGCACTCCAGTTATGTCTAAACAAGCCATTGAAAAATCAGTTTTCCCTTTTAAAATAAAGCTGTGTACAAACTTACCCAGACTAACCACTGCTTGCGCTCATAACATCACCCAAACATATCATTTACATAATGGAGAGTTATTTTTCCCGCATTGTGTAAACACTTATATTCCCACAATGTGTGGAAGTGTGAGCTTCGACATGCATGCGCACACCCACACGTGCACACACGCACTCCTTGAGAATGCAATTCCACACAAGGGCGCTCCCCATATAAGTCAAGGTAAATCTCATTTATTGTGCTCGTACATCTGCACTCGCTTTTGCACTTTCCGGCCCGTTTGGGAAATCTAAATGACATATACATATAATCAAATCCTCTCTGCACTTACACGCTTTCGCAGGCGGGGCCGTTATGCACCAGATATGCAGATAAAAACTGATGTATACGTATGCTATGTTGCTAGAAGTAATCATCTGCTGTCCCGGCGTTGACATTAGTACACTTGACTAAAATGGTACCAAAGGTAAAATTATTGAACATGCAATAGCAATAATCTTTGAATATTGCCAACATACACTCGCGTCAAATATTTTCCCACATGTTTATAAAATAGGAACTTTAATATGTGTATAACATGAGAGGGCATCGGGTGAATATTGTGAATATTCCAGACACATAGTGCAAATAAAGCAGAGAAATAGATTTCATGCAGAATTTCACCTTGTCATTATTTTTAATCATGATAATTGGAGTAATGACCATACTGGCCCCTGGAACACAATGATTATTATGTACCATTGACACTATTAAATTTAAATGCTGTACAAAATAAAATGGTGAACAGCCTGAATTAATGAAAAAAACCCCCAATCTTGTTAGTTCTCATGAATATAAAATAATGTCGCAGTGTTCTATTTTCCCCAAACATGGAAATACATGTATTTATTCCTGATAACGTTTTTTTATTTATTTATCTTTATTTCAAGGTATGTTGTGTTGACTGCGCACTATATTATTATTATTTTGTCCAATCAGATTTGATCTCGTGTGTTGCATGTCAGTCTATTCTCGCGACAGCGATTTCTGTCCACTGATTGGTTGATTAGCGCTGATTTGTAGTATGATGTGTCAGCCAATCATATTGCAGCAGGGGCGTGTTCGAACTCAGTAGGACTCACATTAGTTAGTCGTACACGCAGGTGTTCGAAGAGCGCGTTTATTTCCATAGTAGACCTTTAGTTTAGTTTAGTTAATTCACGCAATATCCAAGACATACATGATACAACAAACAGTAGAATTTTCAAAGAAAATTTTAAATCTTGACGCTAGTTCGACCAGCACTCTTGTTGGCTGTCTTGTTTCAACCCGGAAAATGATTTTCCAAACTCGCTCAGAGCAGTAACAACTAGCTAGCTAGCTCTGTCGCGCCAAAACAACGAGTTAGCTATTTTTGAGGAGCAAAGAAGGATGGACTTAGCCCAAAAGTATTGGGCATTTCTGGTGAGTATATGATTTAAATGTCATGTTAATTTATTAATATTAATTGTGACTTGCTCTGTTTTAGGGCAGAGTTCTTTTGGAGTTGATGTAATGAAGGTAAAGGTTAAAAAGTGTTTCTTGGTTTGGTAATAATGGTATTTATCCTTCAATACAAAATACCCCAGTTTCTGCAACGCCACAATGTATGATTGTGTTTTTGTTTATTGTCTTGTGATGTTATAGTGGTGCTCATGTTCACAGAGGGGATTCAACCACTGGAAGCCCAGGTCCAAAATGCACCAACTGCTTCAGTATCGTCCATTATGTATGTTCATGAATTCTTTGATTTTTTTTTTCTTGTTTTCTTGTGCTTATTGAAAATCCATTGCACTCCAAGTGAGCTCTCTGATGCATATTTTTCGTTGCTTCAAAGATATGACAAGAATCTTGCTTGAGGCTCTTGATAAGATGATTTCAATGCATTTATTGTTAATTCCAAATTCCTATGCTGTGTCTCATTTTTGAATTGCAAATCTTAATCATGGCTGTAGTCTCCTGGAATGTTAAGCAAATTGGTCTTGTGCTGGCTGGAAGGAGAATGAAAACTGAGAAATTGGCTTGGATTCCCATTGGTGTAAATTATGCCAAGCATCATTTAGTCAAAATATATCCAGCAAGCTCCAGCGGATTTGCTGTTTGGCATGTGCGGATGTGTTTTTTGGAACCTATTTGTTATTAGCTGAAAAACTCACCTATTTGCGTTTTTGGTGCTGAAGTGAGTTGAGGAGCTTCATTTGAACAAAACTAGTGCTTTGCTGCCATATTATGTAATCTATAGGCAATTTACCGATTGCATAAACGATCAAATAATCATCTAGAATAGGATGAATGCCAGCTCTGTTGTTGCTTGACCTTAAATCACTTTATTTAAATCCAACCTGTATTGTTGCACCAACCGGGACACACAATTAAGTTCTGCTAGTATTGGCTGGCTAAGTTAGTATGAACTGCTGGGTGAAGTTGAGGGACAAAAAAAACAAGTGCTTCTTTAAAGAGGAAATGAATGATGTAAAGAGAGATCTGGATTGAGTAGATCTGCCAACAGCGATATCTGGATGAGATTGTTGTCTGTTCTCACCATTTCATCAACCTCTCAATGCCAACTGACCCACTTTTGTAGTCTAACCGCCGTCGCTTTGTGTCTCTTTTGTCACGGTTTTGATTGTCAGATGCGCAGGGGAATGTGTCAGATGAGATGTGAAGCAAGCGTGCAAAGCGAGACTGGGGGAAAAAAAAGTTTCTAGCCATTAAACAAGCCCCCAGGGTTTATTGTTGCATCAGAGGACGACAGACGGACAAACGCTATCGTCAGATCGCCGGGCAAAAAGGCCAAATTGTGACATGAACGGAACACCAGTTCTCGGTTTTGTCAGATCTGATGATATGTTTGACGCCCGACTTAATGGCCCGATCAGCCGCGAAAGATCGAGATCAATAACAGTCATGTTTAAGCCGCCTTACCGGTCGATATCATTAGACGGGCTAAAGCTGACTGGCTTTTGCTTTGTTTTATATACAAATCAGAGATTTGAAAGAAACACGCCGTCTACTCGAGCTGCATTATGGAAATTGCCGGATCAGCCTGTCAGGCGCTATGCGTTCCCCTCGCTGCGACCTTATTACCCGTGTTTGTTCAACTGCAGCCTCAATCAGGGAAATAGAATGCAAATGGCAAAATAGATTTTGGAAGTCAAGCATCTTTTACTCTTGGAAGATTCGAGGCTAAACAATTTGACTTTGGATCAGCACTAATGTTTTCATATCTCGAAATATTTGACGCTCAGGTGATGCGTTGGCACCAAGCAACGTTCAATTGAATCAAATTTCCATCTGTCCGTCTGAGGCGTTTGCAAAATCAGCCGTTGTTTGAAGTTTTATATTGATCAAAACATCTATGCTAATTTCCACCAACCCGTATGGTGACTGTAAACCAAATGCTAGCTCTCAATTAGCAGCGTTAAAGCCAGCCACAATTTTATGGCTTCCTTGAAAATGTTCAAACATACCCGCGCAATGTAAAATTGTTTTGGATTCTGTCCGGTTTTCGGTGAACTTCATAACAGAGTATATAAATAAACAGCTTGAGGCCTTTTATTTGGAGAACTATTCAAGCAGGAGCGTTTAAGTCGATTAAAACGAATGAACGCCGACGCGTGGCTCCTTTGATAAGTATATTTTGAGTACTGGTTATTAAGTTTAAATCTGCCTGTGGGAGGTATAAAACTACAGAAAAGTGAAAAGTCTAGCTTACAGATTTGAACCTTTCACAAGGATGTCTGGAAGGCACAGTAACTGGAGTTCACCGGCATTGATCAACATCGATACCAGGGGCTGGTATCGATATTTCAACCGACCCTTCCACCGCTAATACTAGACCGGAGGCGCCAGCTCCATCTTCCGATCTCCGAGGGGAGGCTTACTGATCCCACCCGGGTGTTGAGTTATCTTTGCATTAATCCCGCTAAGTAACTAACAGTCTCACGCAAATACTGAGTTACCGGCAATTTGCGTCACGGCTAATCGAACACTTCGTCTACATAAACCGTAACTGCTGACATTCCCACAAACGAGACTGGTCCCGCCTCCTTCCTTTGTTATAAAAGTAGTAAATATTGCCTAAGCAGATATATTACAAGAGGAGGAGTAGCTCAATAACTCCGACCGAGGCCACGGGGGAGGAATCGTTCTCGGCCCGGTCCTCGCTCCAGGCTTTACGTTGAAGTATCAGAAGAGGAAGAACGTATGCGTAGTCTGGCGGCAGTCATGGGACTGCGCCGCTTTGCCCGTGGCGGTGCGCAGCCGTCACGGATGGATGCCGGGCGGCCTCCGCCATGATAATTCCACTTGATTCCTTCGCTTTGTTTTTTGCATGAGGTTTTGTATGCTTGAGCCTCGCAGGGTGCGAAGAATTGACTTTTTTTATCATGTTTATTGTATTACATACCCGAGAGTATTAGGATGCTTCGTAATGGTCTCCTTATGGCAAGGAAGCACATTTTGTAGCTGGCCGTGAAGTCTTGACTCGGTTGAATGATCCTCGGGATGTCAGGAGATTCAGGTCCAAATATTTTTTGCTACTTGATGACGGGTTTGTAAGTTGAGACGGTAGCAGAATATTTATGGGATTGTACTGTAACTCGTTTCCATACCTGGCCAAGAGTTGAAGCCACCAAGATGATTCTTATAGTTGAGTTTAAGTTCTTCTTCACACAACCGGCTTTCTTAACTCAACATATTTGATCAATTTCCTTCCCATCAGTTCATTGCCGGCGATGTAAACGCACTGCGGCTTCTGTACAGCGCGACGGCTTACATCCTCAGCACATTGTGCGACGTGACGCCTATTTGATGTAAAATCAATAGCCTCGATATTTAATGTACTCTGGTCGGCGAGCAGAACAAAGCAAGCGCTCTTAAGTTTGTTTGATATCTACGGGGAAGAAAAAAAAAGCTCCGTCAATGACATAATGACCTTTTTGCCTTGCACCATGCATAAGAATATACGGTCTCGCTGTGGTGGGTTTCGCTGGAAGCCACACATCACGCCGGACACCAAATCAATAGGACATTAGTTTTTATTTTATCCAGCGGGCGTGCATTGGCGTAGTAATGTAAAAGTTTTAAAAGCTTTTTGAATTTGCAGCGCATCCGCAGTCGCTCGCTTAACGTAATTTTTACCCGACTTTAATGGTCACCTGCGACGCCGGCGCTTGGGTCCCAGACTTCTCATTTATGCCCCGACACATTACATATGAAGATATACACCGTGTGCATCCAGCCTGAATCGAAAATCGGGTCCAGTGAGTGTTTGTTGCCGGAATTAGCCCCGATGGTCATCCCGTCCGTCTCAGCCCATGCGGCGGTAATGCGGCGGATTCTGTGTTCCGACACTTTCCCGTGACGATTCAAGCAGCCGATGGGCTTCCTTTTAGCTCCAAGATAATTTTGGACCCATCGCTCAATAAATACCACAGCCGTCCAGTAATAAAGTTGCTTCGATGGAAATGGAGCAAATATTTGCTGGCATCATTAGGGGGGTAGATATTTGCTGATGAATTTGCAAGCCTTCAGATTTATTGATTACGGTATCAGACAGAATGTCAATAAAGAGTAAAAAAAAAATATATACGACTGCATAAACTTTATGATAGGCTGCTTCTGCGTTTGAATCTTGCCTGTGCAGACTTAGCATGTTCTCCTTGTGCTTGTGTGGGTTTTCTTCAGGTTCCTTCACGGATTGGATGATGGAACACGCAAAGAGTTCCTCAATTGCCCTCAATCATGGAAAAGCTAATGTCTTGGAAGTACACGGTAGGAACTTGTTTGTGATTTGAAGGCAATTCACCCAGAAAGCCGTTTGTAAGCCTTGAATGAAATCTTGCAGGTCCTTCTGCTCAAGGAAACACAACTCTTGGATAACATTGTGTTTGAAAGGCAAGTGGAACTTGTTTACGTGTCTGCTATTCTTTTTGGAGCATTTCTATTTTTCTGAGAAACACTAACGACATCACTATCATTTTATCAGCAAACACATTTTGTTATATTTGTTATTGGTGAATAAATCCCGTCGTGACATTAAAAGCACTCGCGTGCTTCTTTTTCCCGAGCGGAAAGACGTACATCTTCAATAAGCAGTCGCTGATCTTTAATTTCATTTTCCCAGACAGACAAAATGGTTTCATAAAACCGTCAGAGCCGCAACGCAACGTGTATCAATAATTCAGTACATAAGTGCTCATTAGTTTAGAGACAACGAAGGATCGTAGGAACATTGAGGGCTTAAAACAGCGTCATTATTTGACGCCATCTCCTATGTGCTTGCCATTAAGCCTTCTTGCCCGTCGTTAGGTCGAGGCTTACGAAAAATACTTCATCATCATCAAGTTGCATCCCAAAGTGAGAGCAAAACAAGCTCTCCCTGGAGAGTCTTGACTGATGGCGCCCGCCTGTTCTTGCGACTTGCGGAGGGCGGGGGGAGTCATCATTTTGTGCCTGAACCAAAACACTTTTGAGGAGATTTGTAATGGAGAATGCCGTGTTGCTGCGAGACTCCTATCAAACGCCGTTTATCAGCGTATTTCAGAACCCTCAATTGCGATAATGACATCTGGTAATGGTTGTTGATTATATTGGTGAGGTACCGGCTTGTCCTTGAGACAATCGCGTTGCTGTTGTTGCTATGACAATCACTGATTGCCTAATTTTAGTAGTCTGGAATGATGGTTAAAAAAAAAAGAACTTTTTGGAGCTGGATTTTTGTTTTGCATGACCAGTTTGATTCAATTCCATTGTGAACATTTATTTCAAATAAATAAAAAACATAAACAATTCAATTTTATTCAAATTTGATTAAAAATTCAAATAAATTTCAAATTGATTTGTGATTTTTGTCACAGAACAAATTAAACTCACTCTTCAAACTCACTGCATTATTATTTTGCAAGACATCTAGTAATTTCCTTCTACAGTAAGAAACAGGTAACCCTTGTAGTTTTTGGCCATTTCCTGTTGCCACCAGGGGGCGCTGTGCCAAAACAGCAGCTTCTTCTTCAAACTTGGTAGTTTTGGCCTGAAACGTGGAGTCAATTTATTTAGTGCTTATCTGTTTTGGAACTTATCTAATATGAAGACTATTAAATCATTGTCTCATTTTGCTTCACCGGGCGAGTGAAATATGAGCGAACGTTCATGTCGACAGGTCGTTAGCACATACAAAAAGCAAGAAGCTGTCAAACGCTTTGATGGATCAATTGCCAAGTTACATGTTTCCAAACGTGAGCCATTAGCAATGCTCTTTAGCCAGCTCAAAGCCGAAGATTTCATTTCACCACCTGTGAGCTCCATTTAAAAAAAAAAAAAAAAACACCTAAATGCATATTTTTAGTTTGATTGCACCTTAAATACTCTTTGCCTTCGAGATGGCTTCTTCATACAGGGCATAAATCGTTCCTTACATGCTTTTCATTGCCAGCAATAATGCACTTTACAACCTGATGAGTTAGTCGGACCAACGCCCCCGACCCCTTTTAAAAAAGTATTACAAGGCTACCAGAAACTCATCGTAATTAAACTGAGTGGATACATTTTTTTTTTTTTTGGGGGGGGGAATAAATGAGACGACATGAACATTTAGCTCAAATGGATTCTTTTTAATGGTGTGCTTCCAGTTCGCCTTAATAGCCAGCGTGACTTCAAACAAACAATAGTTTGAACTGAGCCGACCTTGCGGGTTTTATTTCTTCATGACAAAGAATAGACCAAATGAAATAAAATGTGCTCAAATTCTTTCCAAAGCTTTAGTTAATTAGTTCCCCAAAGAAGGAAAAAAAAAATCATAAAAACACTCGACGATAATGAAAACTCATTCCGATTCGAGCCATTTCATCATGCCGCTGCCTTAATTTCGGATCGATTCCAAATCCTGTGATAATGCAGCCTACTAATGCGTGTTGTCAGACATATTAATTCAACAATAGAATTATTTGGTGGGCTGCATCATAGTCGAAAAATCTAATTCCAAGTTAAGGAGAATATATTGCCTCTCTCTGACACCAAAACCAGAAAAGTTGCAGTCATGTTGTTTATCTCACCTTTCACCCTACAAGATAATATTTTCTTCCACCATCTTGTTTTGTTGTCTAATCCTCGCCGGTCACTAAATGATTTCAGTCCCGATCTCTTTTTTGTTGGTAGCGGCGCAATGTCAGGTCTTGCCACACAAATAGATTCGTCTCAAGTGGCTCAACAAGGTTTTATTTTTTCTTTTAATGCCAAAAATTGCTGGTGTGCCACCAGATCAACACATTGAAGATAGAGAAATCACTCCATGGCTCTTTTGACACCTCGGAATAAATTGCTAGCTCGATGGCTGCTAGCCTGGTGACAGCGTAGATTGATGGCTTTTTTTTCTAGCCAATACATCATTGGATAAATAAATTCCTCAATCCAACTAATCATCTAATCAGCAATTAGGATTATTGATCTCTGTATGGAAAAATGACTTTTAACTCTGTCTTCTCTGGCAGGTTGAAATAACTGCGGTGGCAGCGGCTCCAAGCGATTCGGTGTGTCCGCCAAAGGCCACAGAGCTTTTCAACTTTCCCTTTGACAAAGGAAGGGAAGAAAACCCCAAAGCAAAACACAGTATTGTAAGTACACTCTTTTACTGCCAGATATTTATAAGGTGTGTCAGAAAAGTCCCAGGACTGTTGTCGCCAAAATTATTACAAATCTGTCGCCTATTATTTTAATTATTTTAATTTTAGTACTTTATCCTAGCACCCCATGCCAATACGTTGGCCTCTACTTTTTA
This sequence comes from Syngnathus scovelli, assembly GCF_024217435.2. Lineage (NCBI taxonomy): Eukaryota > Metazoa > Chordata > Actinopteri > Syngnathiformes > Syngnathidae > Syngnathus > Syngnathus scovelli. The sequence continues at coordinate 4,719,671 of NC_090858.1, forward strand.
TATTTTTATAAATATAAATAAATATAAATATATGAAATATATATTTTTATTTTTTTTATACGTTTATGGCCCAACGTCGGCAAAATAGCTGCAAAACTTTACCGACTGCCTCAAGTGTCATCTATTGTTAAATCTGCCACTAAAAGAGTGGCTCACTGTTATCTCTTAAATTTTATGAAGTACAAAAGTGCCGGTGTGGTTATTTAACATATCTAAATAAATATGAGCGTCATATGTCTCAAACGTGGCGCGTACAAAGGATTACCGGCTGACAATCACTCGGGCAGGACGTTGTAATAAAAAGAATAAAAAGAAGAGAATCCGTCACAGGCAATTAGCTGCAACTTGGCATCTTGGCGCTGTCACAAAGTCTTGAAATTAATGAGCTTGGCTGCAATGGTGCTTTAAAGATACGTATAGAAGGCTTTATGTTCCTACACGCCGTTGGAATTATGAGCAACAAAATTGGACTTTTACTTTGCTCCATTGCGCTCCTGGCCCTGGGGTGGTCATCATCTTCCTCTTTATTCAGGGGCTCGATAGTCCAACACGACAACCTGCTTTGAATGATCACTTCGGAACCGTAATCAACAAGCATTATTTCGGATCAAATCCAAATTTTCTGAAAATCACATTTGGATCCAGAGCGCTATGATAGTCTTGAGGACTTTATCGTTCGATGCACAGATTGAAAATATCTCATCCAGACATGTCCGCGTCTTGGAAAATATGAAAAAAAAAAAAAAAATCGCGCAGTAGGTTCCAGCCCCTCCGGGGTGGTCTTTGTATTATAAGGTGTCTTTATTCTGGAGCTGTAAAAACAGCCTTCACACTCGGCTGCACTAAATGAGCCTTTTTTTAAAAGCTAAAGCAAACAGAATCAATGAGGCTTATTTCAGTTTGTCACTTTTCTTGATGCACCTCAGCGTCCTAGCCTCATGCGCGCTTTGGCGGCTACTTTTATCTTCTCTGCGCTCTGATGGACTGATTTGGGAAGCATTATGGGGCTCCAAACCCAGCGCACACGTGCTGCCTTTGATGGATCTCCCATTTCTGATTGCCTGAGCCTGGAGGCCATGAGGAATGTCTCCGCCGTGCCCCTGAAGAGCGTGTGACTGATGCTGAGATGTGGCTATCTGCTCGCGCTCGGCAGGGGGCGGAGGGGGGGGCGTCTGCGAGAGGATAATGAAAGTCGGCTGCAGCACAAGCACACGCGCCCGTGAGGAAGGCGAGACTCACCTAGTCCAAATGTTTCTTGACTGACTCGAGAGTGCCACAAACAATAACATCATCTTTGATACTGATTCATGTTGTTTTTTTTATTTTTTGTCCCAAAGTTGAGTGCTCTTCCACAATTTCCCTTTAACGCCAATTTTATTCATAATAATAATAATTAATAATGATGATCATAATAATATAACAATAATAATAATAAATAAAATAAAAAAGCTCTGACATTTGAGTTGTGCCTTCTCCTGTGTGCAGTCTGGGTGAAATGTAAGTGGTGGACCATGAAACCGAAAGCCTTTCACACCGTCGGAAAGGTGCGGGCGAAATGAATCTTTTCCCCTCGGCTGTGTTCTCATCACTCCGTGGCCTGCAGATCCTAAGTCAGTCAGGCGGGGCAGCTCGTGAAGGTTGCGGGCTTTGACTCGATTTAACAGTTTGGATTAAAGGAGTTCCTTTTGCCGCACCGAGGAACTCTTCAAGAGTTCACTGCGGGGAGTCGCTTCTGGAGATGACCCCCGGAATATAACTCACCAAAAGGGTCACAGGAAATACTTCATTCTTAAGTGGAGGCTTATTTTTCTCCTAGGAAATATTGTAAATAGAAGTAATGTCTTGTAGGGTCACACTTTAACCACAAGTGATATTTTAAGTTACAGTAACTGGGGTAACTGCGATCAAAGCTTCGTGTATGGCAATAATCGGCGGCCTTTCACAATCTTTTTTACGTGGCAGAATAAAAGCTCTGCTTGGCACCTCGTTTTGGTGTAATGGGCTGGCGTCGCTTGACTCCATCATCCGCCAATTAATTAATCGGTCGGCACTTATTAAACGAGGCTGTGTAATAAATCAGCTGGAAACGGTTATTACCCAAATCTGCGAAAAGCCTTGTGAGCATTTATTCTACATCTTTGATCCAGTTTAGGATACTAGCAAGACAGCTATGTGCTATTAGTGAAGGAAAAGTACTAAGAGGGAATTTCGAGTCCTGTTGACATACTCGTACGTTTCTTTTGTAAGGTTTTTTTTTTTTTTTCCCCCACACTTTGTTAATAACCACCAGCTCCACGAGGTCCGCTTTAACTCTATCAGTGCCAGCCAGGATTTTCTATTGTACCCAACGGTGATGCTTTGAAAAGGATTTGTACAGTGACGGTGGTTTTTCTCCCCCCCCCACCCCACAATAGCCACTGAACAAAAAAGCCTGCGCGCATGTTTCCGTTTTTTTTGTCTCCTTGAAAATGTAGATATTCTTAGAATGGCTTTTCTTTCACCGCCGTCTTCCTGTTTGTGTCGTATCTCTGCACTCTTTCAAAGCAACGCTGCCTTTCAGGTGGATTCCTGTTAATTGGCCCTTTTCTGTTTTTTTTTTTTGAAACAACTTCACCCCTTAATGACCATTTCGCAGGCACAGTCTGAATGAAATGCGGCACGCATGTCTACGGGTTCAATAGCACTGCCCGGGGCGAGCACAACAAATGACCCAATGGTCGCTATTAGGCGCATAAATTGTAAACTTCTCTGCAGGCGTGTTTTTACAGATGCTCGTGCAGGGGATGACAGGACGTCTCCGACAGATCCGTTCTACCCCATTATGTATTCCTTCCCGGAAGATTTCCATCGATATGGTTGAGAACGAAGAACTTTTGAGTAATTAGCTCTTTGACAAATGGGTGGAAAGGCAGACGCCATTTTGTGGGAGCAACACCATGACACCTTGTTTAATAAACGATCATGACCAAGCGCACACGGGAAACAATGGGAGGTTCCTCTTAATAATTAACAGGAACCGAGGACTTGCCAATATTTTTATTATGCCATTGTGGTTAAGAAGGTATATATCGCAGGGTGTGGACATTAATGCATCTTCACGTAATGTTTATTTTAATGCTCATTTAAATTGTCTTGTGTTGTTTAGTGTCACAATAATGGAAACATTTTGTAATGATTTTCTGTCTTTTATTTAATATCACAAAAACCTGGTATTTGAACAGGGGTGTGTAGACTTTTAATATCCACTGAATATCCACATTTAAAAAAGGTGCTCAAACAGCAGGTGGCACTGTAACCATTAACTGGAATAATTGTTGACAAACGCAAACCTAGAAATGATTAAATGACACAAAGCGGAAATGATTGAAATCCACATTTAATGACAGATAATCGTTAATTAAAAATGTCATTTTTTAAAGCAGCCTGATGGCCAAGATAGTGGGATTCGAACCTCCCTTGTGCCGGCAGTTCTAACCACTCGTCCACTGTGCTCCCCACGGCATCCATAAACTGTTAATTAAAGGTTAGCAGTTTGTATAAATCCGCTTAATTAGTGAAGTAGAAGTCTCCACACAGCGAGTTTTTAAAGGTTCAATACGTGACGTTATTATTATTTCATTTTTTTGTGAAAACTTGACACCTGTCCACCGTCCGTGTTCTTCCTCCAGGCTGACAGATACATCCAACTCGCACTCCGTGCTTCACTGGCGTAGTTCACCACAAGGCTTCGATATTAATCACCTGTTGCATATTTCACCATTTTTTTCCTTTTTAAAGGGGGGGGGCAGCGGTCTGCCATGCAGTCAACAGTTGGCTCATTGAAATTCAGCCTCGGTGATGGAGCTCGTGCTTGTTCCCCCATAACATGATTAATCGTTAATGTTACCTCAGGCTGTGTGTTTGGAAGCGAGCTCTCTACTTTTTTCACCTCTGGCTCTGCGCGCACACCTCTTGCTATTCCCCGCACATTTCTGCCTGACGTGAATGGATTTTTTTTTTTTCGCTTCTCGGCACACAGAAAAATAAATGTAACCCCTCTCTCCAAATTGGCAGCGGGGCTTTTCGTCTAAGTAATCCCAGAGCATGTTGAAGACTGACAAAGCAGACTGACTGCTAGATAGACGCCTCACCGTGTCCACGTCTGAGCTGATACGCTATTAATTCGGAAAAGCTCAATTATGGAATAAGGAAGGTCGTGAAATTCAAAAATTGGAGAGCAGGGAATAGAACTCACATTTGTTTCTTTTAGCAAAATCTCCAACAGGCAAAAAAAATGCAGCAAAGTAAAATAAACGTCTAACGATCTGACAATCGGCGAGTCATCGACAAAGTTGGCATCGGAGATTGTGATTGGCTGCTCGATTTTGATTGAGCTGTAAGACTGCTACTTCTCCAATTTTAGCTAGCAATAGCCTAACCATTCTTTGCTCATTAAATCTATCAGCGGCGTGTAGATTCCAGCCCGCGGTCGTTTTCCGTCGGTGCGGGAAGAATTACGCTCGGTCACCGTTAAAAGATTCCGCCGAGCCGATTCCGTTCATCTTGTTTGCGTCGCGGCACTAAAATAGCGCCGCTAATCGATGAGGTCAGAGAGCAGCTACACTGGTGGCGAGACATGTATATTACCCCTGTAAACATTGCACATAGAGTGCCCGGGCCTCCAGCTATATGTCAGGGGATAATTGAAAGCGGGAGACGGAACTTGCTGGAAATGAACAGCGCCGATAGTAAAGCCAACGTCACGCGGTCGGAGTGAATCAGGGCGAGACGTTTGCAAGACGCTGCGGGAAATAAATAATAAAGGGGAAAAAGGGGGGCTTATCCGACAAGAATAGACTATTAATGAGTGGCTAATCCAATAGCGGTACTCATCCGTGACTAACAGCTTGGCTTTGATTCCTTATGGCATCCTCTCGTCATTTAAATCCACTTTTTGGGCTCTATGCACCAGAGCAGGGGTATCGTCAAGTGTCTAATCAGCCATTACTGCCTTAAAACCAGTGTTGGCAGCAACGCCTACCAAAAAAAAAAAAAAGTAAGCACAAAGATAAAGTAGTGCCATGAGTGGCGAGCTATAATTTGGCGGATTTTTGCTTTGACTTATCTGTCATTTAACACAATAGGCTGGCTAATTAATCCATCAGGCCCTGGTTTGGGTTTACCTGTGGCCCTCGAGCCATATGTTGAACACTCTTTCCAACTACATAACACACTAACGGTGTATTTCCATCACGTTCAATGCGCTTATTAATATACAGGAGCCCGGGTACGCGGCGCAACAGGCGGCGAGCGCGCACTTTCGCTCCTGCGTCTTCATAAATAATTTTTTAGGATTAATATTTGAACGGCGAATTTCTTTCTCCTCACATCGGTTCGATCAAATACATACATGCGGCAATATAAAGATAATATTGCCGAGCGCATTACGTTGCGACCGACCTGCGCTCACTCGCTGGACACATCATTAGGTACCGGGCGGTGAGATTTATGAAAGCAATAAAGTTCACTTTGTAGCTATTAAGTGAACAATTGGTTTGTTTTGTTGCGCTTGTAGTATGCTGTTGAGAACTGTTTCTCACACACACATGGGAAAGGGCGGGGCCGCATTTGATTTTTTTACTAAGGCCAGATAAATTTAGTTTATTCAACTTTCCAATCGTCCCATTACTTTGACACTAATGTCATGTTTGCAGTGTTTTCATCGGCAGACATTTTGGGAGCCCATCCCTGCTGAATTTGACTGGTCGCCAGTGAATGTCAGGGCCATGATTCTTAACGCCAGCCTTTACACAAAAGGCCGCCTTCCTGCGGAGAATAGCGACATATTGCTTCATATATCAGTGCAACCGATATTACTGTATACCCCCCCCTCCCCCAACATATGTAATCCATCTTGATCACACTGGATCAAAGCAACCCCCAAATGTCCAGGCACATCACTCAGCTTGGAATGGATCTGGATTGATCCACCACTGCCTGTGGAGCTGTCATTTACCGAAGAGAGGGAAGACAAAAAAAAAAAAGAAGAGTCTAATCATTTATTCTTGCAGCCTCTCCTTCCCTGTCGGGAGCATCATCGCTCATAAAGCGAACACGAGGGAGGAGGAGGGAGAGGGGGACGCTTTTAGAATATTCACACTAAATCCAGCTCGTAGCAAGGGAATAAGTTTTTTTTTTGGCATCATTATTTTCAAAGGCGCCGTACTAAAATAGCTCCCCTTGCTCACCTTTTATAGTCTATTTTTGTGAGCACATAAGAAACACACCAAGCTGTTAAGTAGCCAGCTGTGGCCAGCGGGGGCAGTGTATGACTTTTTTTTTTTTTTTTTCTCGTTACAACTTTGGGGGAAACAAACAGATGGTGTAAAAGGTGACGCATAACAGACGATGCCGCCGTGACATGAACGTGAAATGAAGGCAACGATGCAGATGAGATGAGAGGTGCACTGGACAAGGGAGGGTTGCCTCCACAGGTGCTTTTTTTTTTTTGGCTGTCTGGAGCGGCTTCTCCGTCATCCCGTATCGGCGGCGTCGCTGCAACTTTCACCCACTTAACCCAACAATTAAGAGATATTTCCGTTCTCGTCACAAACACGAGAAATATCCTTTAATTGTAAGGCTACGGGGGGGTCCGCCACTCCGCGCTCTCTTCTTTCCGCGCGTCTTCCTCCTGAGTGCGCGTCGTGCGCTGAAATATTCATGACACAGACACACACAGAAAAAAAAAAAAAAAAATCCAGTTCAGGTCAATAAATTGATAGCTGGCATTGATGTTTGATGTGACGAGGCTCCTCTTTACGTGGATGAGTCTGGTCCACTCGTGATGCATCCGTGCTCCGGAACCGCCGCGTCCTCCTCTTCTTTTTCTGTTGCAACTTCTCCAGAAGTGAACTGTCCTCGCCGTGTCCGTGGGCATCCGTCACGCCACGCACGTCTGGTCACAGTGCAGCAGGAGCGGCGGCGGTGTGGACGTGTGTATCCCCCCCCCCCCCCCCCCCACAACACCCCCCTCAACGCCCCTTTTTCCCTCTCGTGTCATCATGTTGTGCGTCTTTCTCCATCTCCTTCCAGTCTTTTTCTAGTCGGCTCGTCGGGAGAAGCAAGCTGCACTCGCTGCAGTCACGTGATCAGCACGGGACCGTGGCGTGGACTTTCTCCCCCCCCCCACCTCCACCCCTCCCCAGTTTGCCTCAGTAATAATTTGAAAGCGTGTGTGCACGCTCCCCCTCCTCTCCCTCTTCATCCTCCTCATCCTCCCGCATCTTCCTCTCCTCCTTCTCCTCACCGGCTGCTGGAGGAGGGCGGGAGCGGCAAGTCTCTCTCACCCGGGCTCGTATGCATGTCCAATCCGTCCCCCTCCCCTCCTTCTCCGGAGCAGCCTTCCCGCGGAACTCATCATTTGACTGGCTGCTTCTAGCGGCTCTGGACGTCTAGCTGTGGTTTTTTTTCTTTTTAATTTCAATTTTTTTTAATTTTGTGCTTGAGCGGAGCCCGGGGGGCGGGAGTGTGGTGGTGGTGGGTCGGTCGCTCCATCCGTTTGGACCAGTTGGACTATACAGGACAGCCAAGCAGTAGCGCTTCTTCCTGTTTTTTCTTTTTTTTTTTCCCCCCGGTTGGTTTTTGCGTTCCTTTTTGGATGAGCTGCTTGCGCTGCTACATGCTGCCATGGAGCTGCTGCTGGTCTGCCTCTCCTTGTGGATATTGCAATGCAACTCGGCCAAAGGGGACTCCATCATACACATCGGTAAGCCAAGCCGTACGCGCAGGTGAAATGAGAAGCATCAGGCGGAAACGGTTGCAGCGCTCTGCGCATTTCTCGGTCTACGCTTTTGGGGTTCACTTCATCTCTCCGGGGCTGAAAAGTTCTTTGGTGCATGCCAGCTCCTTGAATGGTCACAGGCGTCCAGCGGTTTTTGCTGCGTGTTTGTGTCACACGTGCTGCTCAAATGCGCATTTGGAACAAGAAGCAACTGTTTTCTGTTGGTGCTGGGAAGGGAGGGGTGGGGGGAGTGCGTGTGTGGGGGGGCTGTGGCTCGGGCTTGCGATAGCCCCGAATGGATGAGGCGTAGCGCCCGTCTTTATGTCGCCAAGGCTCAACTTCTACCGGGACGTGACTGTCATGTCAATAAAGAGCAGCGAGGAAGGACGTCAGTGGACTTTTTAGCCATGCTAAACGCATAGAGAGCCTCTTTGTGCGCCGCGCACCGGTTCTGCCTCCGACCCCCTCCCATCCCCACGAGAACGAGTAGGCTCCCCTCAAAACTTCCCCTCCTCACCCCCCCTCCCCCCCTGAAAAAATAATATTGAACTGCAGTGTTAAAACACCAAACATGTTAGCTGCGCAGTGAGCATGCAGCAGTGCTTCTCACTTTTTTTTTTTTTTTTTTTGCTGCAACAGTCTGGGCCAGCAGCAGGTGCTCTGTCATCAGCTTTAGTGCAGCACTGGGACTTCATCCAAGTCGTATTGGCTGATGCACGTCAGCGGGCACCAAATATACTTCTACTTTCCGGAAAAGCCACCCACCCTCCCCCCACTGATATACACCCCGTCTGACAGTGATGCCATAAACAGACAAGCAAAAGGATGGAGAGTGGAGTGGGCTGTTATTTTTTTTGCTTTGCCCCACAAACACGTTCACACGCACACATGCATCGAGGGTTGGACCGCCTGTGTCGCTATCCGTGGTCCTGTCACAACAGGCCAGTTCTAACAAATGTCGAAGGCTCCCACAAAGTAAAATGGTGGCTGCACACCAATCTTCTAGATTTCTCCCAGAAAACCACAAACTGTTTTTGTTATTCCACAGGTGCCATATTTGAGGAGAACGCCGTCAAGGATGACGAGATTTTCCAGCTGGCCATCTCGGACCTGAGTCTGAATGATGACATCTTGCAAAGCGAGAAGATCACCCACTCTGTCAAGCTCATTGAGCCCAACAATCCTTTCCAGGCTGTGCAGGAAGGTAGGCACATGAACTTTTTCTTTGGAATGTCGCCCTTTAGAAAAATGACATTGGAGAAAGAGAGGGAGGGCAGCAGGGTTGGGAGGAGGGGCAGAATGGGTTGATGGCTTCAAAATTGGGGCCAGGAGAAGGCAGAACATTTGGAAGGTAAGTTTGCTGAAAGAAAGAAAATAAAAGGTACTGGAAGCTGGGAAAGAAAGATGGACATGTGCAAGGAAGGGATGGGGAGAGGGAAAACAGAAATAAAGAATGGAGGGGAGGCAGAAAAGAAGAATGAGCGTGGAAGAACCTAGACGGGGGACGTGGGAAGTATTTGATGAAAGAAGGAAGCAGCAAGTGGGTGGGTGAAAGACGGGTCGGGTGACAGAAAGAAGGGAATAAGGCATGAGTGAGAGGTGGACAAAGAAATGAAGGGAGGAGGGAGGGCAGGCAGGAAGGAATGAAAAGAAAGGGGAGAAGGTCTACTTCCTGTTGCTGGCAGCGTTGCTGCTGTCTGCATCTCAGCGTGTCAAAAGAAACACGCGTGTGCGTTTGCACGCCAAGGTGGCAGTGGTGAGTCGCACTCCACATAACACAAATTCCAAACGAGCAAAAAATGCACTTTCGAATCAAAGGTATGAAAAAAATGCCGTTTTCAATATGTGTTTCATACATCATTCAATGCACGTTTAAAAGATCAACGACTCGTAGAATGAATGTTGGACGTGAACAACGAAATAATACGTCATTGTTTTTTCAGTGCAAATAAATCGCCAGCCAAAGGAAGCAATAAAAAAAAAAAAAATCGAATTTCTTGACTTTAGGGGTAGCTGGCGAGTCTTAATGCAACTCGGTGGGCGCTGCAAAGATAATTTGTCACCGATATTGTTTCATGGTCTATTTCCTGTGGTGGCACTTCCCCGTCGCTAGCGTTGATTGACCATCCGTCTTAATTACACTTCCCACTGTTTTGGAGGTGTTCTAGAAACGGCGGAACATTGAGGGGTGGGGGATCGATGCGAACCCCGCCCTCGCGCGGCGTTGATTGACAGGTGGCATAGGTTGACCTTTGGCTTTGCTCTTTCCCGGGGCCGCCCTCCCGCCGCAGCGAAAGGGGAGGGTCTGCGAACGACAATGAGATCATTGAGGAGGAACGTCGGCGGTGGCTGACAGAGTTGAATAAACATGAGTGGACACGGGAGTTAAGAAGGCCGCTGATGAGGAAAATGTGCTTGCCAAGGGTGGGGGAGGACTTGCAGTGTCACGTTTGTCCTTAGGTGGCTTTCTCGCGTCCTTGCCTGCAAACTTTCAAGTCCTCTTGTGAGCCACGGGACCGATGACTAAACACACATTTGCCACGGAAACCGGCGTGGCGACCGTCGCACGTCCCAAGCGGCACTCGTGTCATAATTTGAGCTGTTACGATTAATCGATTGGCAACTCAATTATAAATGAGGAGAAATCGATTTTGATAATCGATTAATCGTTGACAACACTGTTTTCTTTCGAGCAGGTTTTCATAACAATACAGTAACATCAATATAGTATGTTATATAGTAATATTTAATAATATTACCTTGTGTCCGAAATTCCCCAAACCATGGTTAGGTTGATTGAGATTCAAAATTGTCCGGTTTATTTGTTTTTTTGCTCTATATACACTGAAGTCGGCTCCAGTTGGGCACTTTGACGTTCTCGAAGGCTCAGTAGAGCAGCGAACGCAAAAAAACAAGGTGGTTTTCCGCTATTTGGAGCGGATCGTTTGAATAATTGATGGCAACGTGCAGTACACACCTGAAAAAAAAACACAGCGGACCGAAATCATATGCATCACGCTCGTGTGCTACTTGCGTTCTCTTCATGCACGAGGGATGCGCTTTGACGTATTACTGCCAGGAAAGCAACATTTGTCTCTTTTACGGTGGTAGCCCGGCCGCCGTGAATACACGACGGGATGCGGACGCGTTATCTCCCAAGGTGGCAAAGTTGCTCTGATTGATGCGCTAACTTTGCCGGGCTAGGGGGACCAACCCAATCCTTGTCAATAGAAATTATATTGCAGTATTGACACTTTTTTTTTTTTTTTTTATTGCTACTGTTAAGCACTCCCAATCTCATATTCTCCCCGCTTACTTCAGCTTTCGATTTGTAGCGCAGTCCATTTAGTTTCCTCTGCCTATTTTTAAACGTTGGCTGAAATGAGACCGTTCTAAAGCGGCCGTGCAATCTCTCATGCAAATAAGCTCACTCCCTCAACAACTTTCTAACCAACGGAACTTTCCCCACCTTTTTTTAAGAAAAGTTAACTTTGTGTGTTTGAGAGAGAGAAAATGTTTTCTCGTATTACTCATAAGACTTCAGCACAACCTCAGCAATTGATTTGCAACTTGTAGGTGTTGTACCGGCTCACAGTTTTATTTCTGGTCTCCGAGGTGGGAGGAGATTTTTGGACCACAGAGTAGATTTATGTAAGTTAACTCCCGGTGATAAGAAACTTTGGAGATTGACAAAGTGGGAATGATTTAACGCCTCGGGGGAGAGGAAGGAGATTCATCCTTCGGGGCATCCTGAATGAACAAATTCCAACAACTGGGTGGGAAGATTTTCAACCTGCCCCTGGCACAATATGGAGAGTCTCAAAAAAAAGGAGTGGATATTTTGCTGCTTGCGTCTCCGCGTAAAACGATGCCTTCACGTTTTTTTTTTTTTTTCGGTCAACCCGAGTGAACGACAATTGAAAGCCACTTAGTGCAGGTAGACGCGCGCTCATTCGCTGCGGCTGTAATTTGTTGAGTGTTCTGCCCCACCGAGTCCATTTTCCACCCGGCGCCGCCGGCGTGTCACCCCTGCCAAGGACATCTTCATCCCTTTCGGCTTTTCCGTCCGTTTAAGGCGAGCTCCAACTTTTTTTTTTCTTCCCCCCCCGCCCTTCCCCCAACTGTGCGCAATCTGTCATGACAAAAGGTGAAAAGACGGTTCATTTGAAGATGTCGGCACGGGTAATTTCATCCGCCATCTGATTCTCGGGTTTATGACAACTCATTACTCGCCGTGCTCTAAATGTGATGGAACGTTGCCCGTTCACTATTACTGTGCCCGTGAATTTAATAATGCCGCATAAATCTTAGTAATGGATTTGTTTGTTTGGATGTCTTTTCCGACGGCTCGGGCACAAAGGGAAGGGGGCGCGAGGGCCGTGGCGTTTTCGCCCGCCCGGTTAATTACACCGCGGTTATTTTAATCCGCGTAAAGGTTCTGCTACCCTAATCAGCTAAGTGACGCTGCGGCAGAGGTGGGGTGCACCTTTCACCGTTTAATATCCTCTGTGTTTGCGAAGGGTTAATTCCGAGATTAGTGGCGCGCCGCTGGGGCCGGAAAGGCCTTCCTTGCTGGCCTAAACAATATCGGAAGAGGATCGGAAATGATACTCTCTGTAACACAAAGTCAATTTAAGAGAGCCTTCGGAATCAGGAATGCCGGACGACGTAACATAAACTATATTAATAATAGGACCGTTTCCAGATTTGAAATTTGCCTTAGAAAATTAGCTAGCTAGCTAGCCAGCTAGCCTACAATACCACCGGAGGAAAACTGTTGATTCTGAACCGACAGTCAATATTGCATAATATTGGTGGCTTTGATATGAGTGAAGGCTCAGATACCAAAATCACTGGCCGCTACTGCTCAAGATGGTTACCTGAAGCGCAAATATCTCTGCCAGTTCCTCGCCTCCCCGTCAGCGGCAATTCTCCAAAGTACTCCCGCATGCGAGTGGGCTGTACAAAGCGCCGTGCTGATTTTTATGGACGGGTTTATTCGTGAGACGATGGCTACATGCCGTACAGGTGGGTTATTGTCACGAGGCGCTTGTGAGTTTGCGCTTCTAAGCAATTAATCCCCATTGGGCTTTGCGTATTTGCCAAGTTCTGCCGTCCCACGCTACACAACCGGCGCTTCAACACAAACACGGTCGATGTTGACTCATCCGCCGAGAGAGCACCTGACATTTGCCGGCTCACGTGTTTTCTTACGCGTCATGTTTCCATCGCTATTTGCTGGCGAGTTAGCAGGATAACACAAAACTGACATTTTGCGGCACCGGAACAGGGGGGGGGGCAAAGGCCATGGAAGAAGCAATTACATTTTCTACGGCCTTCTCCTATGAGTTAAGCAAGTCTAGTTGTAAAAAAAAAAAACATGTACTTTACTTGAGCATGTATTTTGGATGTTTTCTGGAAAAGAATATAGATATAGCTCTGCTCCCTGTATTTTACAGACCATTAGGTGCACCGTCTTAACTCATTCCCTGGCAGCCCAGTTAAAATGGATTTTTGACTTCTATAGCCGGCATTGGGAGTGAATGAGTTAACGGGCCTCGAACGAATGGGTCTATTGAAAAAGTCATACATAGTCTCTCCTTCTTGAAAGACTTTGTGACCGACAGTCCTTCAGAAAGACCATTTCAAGTCTCCCTCCTTTTGCTACGAAGAAGCAGAACTCCCGCTGGTTTGAGCCATTTCCCAGCCTGATGGCCCTCGCCGCACGTCCCTAGCAGCAATCTTAAAGTGGCCTTTGTTTGCGACGCTTCTCCTTGACGTGCCTCTTCACGCTTTGGGCTTTAAAAGAGCGCACTGACGCATCCTCGTCTCAAGCCTGTTATTGTCCTTGTGTAATGTCGGACGGTTGCAAATGGCACCGGCGTCCATCTACCTGCAGTTTTTGTAGAATTTGGAATCTTAATCGAATTTGCAATCACATATACGGTCGGTTTCAAAATACAATAAAAATCAGCTGAATCTGATTTTTCAAAGCGCTAATACCAAATGCATGATTGCGGGCAAATCTGCCTTTTATTTTGTATTTCCAAGGTAGCGCCGAATATGTATTTGAATACTTACGTAAAGCCTTGTTATCGAGACATTGTAGAACTGTGGTAAATTGTAGAAAGATGACTTTTATGGTTGGAGAATCGATATCCTGCCTTCTGAGAAGTTGACAAAAACATGTTGAATGGCCGCCGACTTGCTTGGCTTCAACGGTCTCGTAGCAACACCGTCGCTCGCCTAAGAGCCCGCATGGCAGCCATTCATGCTTTCTTGCCCGTGCCACTTTGCGCAACAAATGCGCGATTTCTCAGTACATCAGAGAGCTCCGACACAATCATACATCCTCGTCGGAAAATAGTCCTATGGATTATGCAGAGTGTCCCGCTTTGCTTTTGTGCACTTTTCCCCCCCTTTTTCTACATGTCCTTTAATCATTTAAGGTTCCATCTGCGAGGATGTACCTAGACTTTTTTACCAGGTTATGTCTGAGTGAAGTTGTGCGTGTGATGTGACCTGGAGTACACTTTGAGTTGGCACAGACGTCCTTTTTCTTTTTTTTTTTTTTTTTTTTAGGAACATCCATAGTCAGCAATGTCTGCTAAGCTGTACCTGGAAATAGAATGGGGGAAGATGGATAACGTGTGCCAGAAGTAGAACGTATGAGGGTCAAGCTCGCGACGTGCATTACCTGCGCTCGACCGTATCACATTGTGTAATCTTTTATACATGGATGCATCCATGTCCTCATTTCGGTCACGGGTAATGAGAGTCCGACAAACAAACCTCGATAATTTAGTATTCAGCAAAGTCTTAATCCTTATAATATTATGCATCGTTGTTAAAATTGTTGTCATCATAAAAAAATGAAATACATTTTCAATCGTCTACTATTATTGCGATTATTATTTAAATTTATGCAGCCCTCTTTTTTTTTTTATTATAGTACAGTATGTATATTTTTTGGGTGAGGGCGGGCAGCTCTTTGCAATGAAAGGCTCCGGGTGTTTTTGTAAACTTCCCTGAAATTGTTGATTTATTTCAAAGCTGTCGGAGCAGCGTGGTAAATGTCAGGATTTTGCTGTGCGTTTTAATTTGGGTAAACACGACACAACGGATATAATAGTACAAACACCTCGAAATACCGTGGAAATAAACGATGGAATGGAGAGAGCGAGAGAGATGATAGCAACGCCTGCTTTGCTTTTGCTTAGCTTTGTTCGCCATAATCCAACCGGCTTTTCTCGCTGCTTTTTCAGGAATTGTGACGTTGGCAAGATCGCGGTGCCCAATTAAAGTGAGCTGCCGTCACGTCGGATTCCCCTGCGAATTTTCGAGCGGGCTGATTTTCAGCGTACCCTTTTCGTTCCTCCACATATTTGAATGACGATGCTCGCGGGAAGTCATTGCGCTAATGGTTACTGAGTGATTTAGCGACTTGGAGGAAGGAATGCGATTAAAAAAAAAAGTGAATGCAGATGAGGAAAGCGTCAAAGCGCTATTTTCATGTTTGTCAGGTTTGCTCACAGGTGGTCATTAATCTTGCTGCCCTTTGTCTGCTGTCCAATATAATTTATCGTTTACATTTTGTAGGCGCTGGATAGGACAAAATCAACACGTGCTAACATGCTAATAGCGTTTTTCCCAAATTGATACAAAGCATTTTGTCTATCGCGAGTATATTTATATTTACCTTTATCTGTATTGGATAAAAAAAAAAAAAAAACTTACCACTCACTGTATTCTAACAGCCCTCCACAGTGGTGGCAGATGTTTTGGCTCTCGTTCGAATGTTTTGGCTGAGAAGATCAATTAGGTAAACGCTTTGAGATAAGTTTACAGTTTGCCGCTCGTCTCCTGGGACTTGTGTGTGATAGCGTATTGACTCTCTGATCTTGTTTCAATGTTGTTCCGCTAATGATTGGCAACCTGACAATGGCGCCCCCTATCAGACCCGCCGCACATGTCACTCACGGCCCATTGAGACGCGTGTTTAACATGCACACGTGTTCCCTTGATATCGCAAACCTCCCGGCGTGAAATCTCATTCCCGTCTCCGCCCGTGACAGATGTCTGCGCTTTGTCTCGACCCCAAACATTCACCTACCTATTTCCCGACCCCCCCCCCCCCACCCCCAAGACGGCTTTCTTTTGCTTCAGTCCACCCGCCGCCGAGCTAGATTGGCCTGTCAATACGACTCTACCTTTTTGAGTCGGTGAGTCTCCCGCAGGATGTGCGCCGTCCAATCAGATTGCAGCTGATGTGGCCTTCGGCCCGCGCCCCTGCCGATGAGTCACCGTTCCCGCGTTGTCGGTTTGGCCCTCTCCTCTTTTTGGGCTTCATTCTCATTCGGCCGCATGAACAAAAATGCTAAGAGGTGATGGAGGCGAGAATGATGGATGGATGGATGACTCGTCGGAGAGTTTGTTTGTGCATCCTGGCATGAAACAATCGTGTGTGTGAGTGTGTGTGTCTTCCTCCACTCTATTTGTGCAGGTCAGCTGTACCCAAGATCTTAATTAAACTCTATCAAGGAATATTTTATTCATTATTCGGAAATTAGAAAAGTCAAGAATATACATGGCCGAGTCTCCTCTGTTGATTAAAAAATAACTACTTCAATGAAAAAAAATAATGGAAAGAATTTCCACACTATTAATTGATTTTCTTTAGGCATTACGCATTCGTATTGGTCTATCTTAAAGTAATTGGATTGGATTAATGTTGTTCATAATTAATTAAACCAAATTATGAGGATTGAGTCCAGTTTAATTGGTTTCGATAAACCGTGTATTACGATTAGGACAGTTTGTGTAGGTTCGGTCGAGTATTCAAACTAACCCAGGTAAAATTCAGACCTCCAATTTAGTGTCTTCAGTTTACTTGTTTCTAAAATGAAGAAGGAACCCAGCGTACTCAGAGAAAACCCACTTGAGGAGCACTTGAAGCTCTTTGTGGGATTTATTGTCTTAAGATTCGGCTTGGTGTGCTGAAGCTTCTCTTTACAGAGATCCCGAAAGAACTCGTTTCTCTGGGACACGGCCTTGAAAGAGGTTTGCCAATAAAGCTTTAAGAGTTCATGTCATTCATACTGCCGCTAGCAGAAACTGCTGCTCACCAAAATATGGTAGACAAACACAAAACTGGCTATTCCAGTTTTTTATTTTTTGCCAAGTAAGTGCTATGGTGGATGTGCTGAGATAGAAAGCTAGTGGTCATTAGAGGGCCACTCACTTCTAGTGTGTTACGTGTGTGTGTGTGTGTAATTTACGAGGCACCACCTGCAACACTGGCAGCTCCAAGACTCTTTAATTCCAGGACAAGACAAGGAGCAGAGAGTCAGCCCCGGAGTAAATCCAACAAGAGGCTAAACAGGACTTGGCGGCGGGAAGGGATCTGGAGAGGAAAAAAAAATAAAACATGGAAAGGGACGAGGGAATTCAATCGAAACGATGGACTCCGTTCGCCGGGCTTCGTCAATGCAGTGACAGCAAAATGAATTCGGGAGCAATTGTTTGCATTACTGCCCACAGACACGGGGCGCCGAGAGGCACCATCTGTCACCGCAGAGCCCTGTCGCTCCTCCGGGGGGCGACGCGGAGGCTAAGCTGCTGTGTTAGTAGCTCCTAAGGATGAAATCAAAATCGTAAACATGGCATTGCGGTACAAATATGCTGTTGCATGAGTACGGCTTTTTTTTTTTTATCTCGTATTGCTTTAGTTGGCTTTGTTTTTCTGTCTTTGTAAAGGCCACGCTTAGCAAATGATTCCCTTTAATAACCAGCACACGGAGAAAAGACACCAAAGGAGGACACACTGGAAGGTTACAATTACTTTGAACTTGAATAAATGTCATGGCAACAGTTACTGTCGCTTTTATTGCGACTTCTGCGACAGTCACGACTATAACTATTATTTTACTATTAAACCGCTACTATTGCCTGTTCTCGCTACCGTGACAATTCTATTTCTAAGTCGATAGAGACATTTAGAGACCTAGCTTCCGGTGGTTGAGGAGCCTCTAAAGCTGAAAAAGGTCCTCCATCATGCGCCGACCTTCTTCCAGCCGGCTCCGAGTGCGTTCCATTTCCCCGCTCTTACAGCGACTTGCGTCACTGCTACTTTGAAGGTCTCGCTGTTCATAGCGAGCCACATAAAGGGAATCGAAGTACGGTGGAGGGCAGTCCTACATTACAATAGTTTATCTTTTGGTGATTTTATTTTGATAAATGCATTTATCTTATGATTACAATACGGCCACTCAAAATGTGATGCCTGGGCCAAAATTTGGACACCTTTGCCCACGGTACGCAGTGACGGGGGCTGCTGGTGACCCGGGGCCATGTGAATGATTCATCGTTTTTCCCCGAAAACACATCGGGCAGGTGCATCGGCTCACGCAATAACATCACCCGCCGAGGAACAAGAGACACACGCGTGGCGCTTTTCTTTGAGGCTTTTTGCAACTGCCGTGCTTTGCTTCGTCAGGAATGCTCGCGTCGATAAGCGGCGGGAAAACTTAAGCTGTGTATTGTGTTCCGAGCGGATTATTCTCCAACAACACGAGTGTCACGGTACCTGCGCGCCGTCCCCGCAGATGCGCAAATCCCCGCCGCGAGCACGTCCAACAAATTATGTCTAGGACTGCAACCACAGTGCGCTTGCAGTGTTGCCGTTTTATTTCGACATTGTCAACCAACAACACAAATCCGGTCTCATTACTACCACTACTTTTCTGACCATTACTGTTACTATTTTTTTTTACATTTTTTTTTAATTTATATATATTTATATATGTATTCATTATTTATTTTTACAATTACTGCTATTAATTTGACTGCTTGTAGCATTATTACTAAAAAATATCTCCAGTCTTTTTTTTTTTCTACTAATGACATTACTTTCATCAAGCCTACTGAATTCAGGCAAGCACATAAATATCGCGTTGATGTCTTCTTAGTCTGTGTAAAGCTACACGATGTCCATCTGCTGTTTACGTTCCAGGGTGCCGCTAAGCTACTTGCTAGCTAGCTTATAAACTTTAACCATGCTAACGCCTTCTAGAGCCGCTAGACCAACAAATATTCCATTCCACTCGGGTACAAACGCCCTCTAAAGCCACTTTGGATTTGAATAATGTATCCAGCTGAAATGTAGCCTAAGCCAAAAGAGAGCGCCATTATCCTCCGCATTGGTCCCACCAGAGCCTTTGGTAGCGAGCTCAGTCATTAGACGAGGGTAATTTCCTGGTCATCATGACCCACAGTGTCTTACACGTGACGACATATATCTCATAGATGAGCTCGTAAAGCCGGGGCCTCACGCATTTAGCTTTTTGAAATTAAAAGCATACGACCGCAGTCCCACGCTGGACATAATCTCGTATTACCGTTTGTATTCCCATTGTGCGCAAAAGGGCCTCAGGAGACTTACGATTGGGTTATGGTAAAACGAATAAATATATTATAAATCCATCCCTAGTGCTTAATGAGGTACTTTCATATTCAAAATCTGCGCTGAGAGCAGAAAATGTGATTCCGAGCAGTTTGCATTCAAATAGTCGGGGATAATAAATTCACGTGATTAACTTCAACTTCCTGGTCAAGAACCAGAGAGAGTGTGACTGATGACACATGTCCTCTTATCTTTTTTGGCTTCCGCCTAGCAACGCCCCGGCAGGCCACGCAAACCAGGATGAGACGCATTTCCAAATTGAATGGTTGCCCCGCACGGTTTTCCGCCATCCTCCTTTCAATTCAACTCTGCGGTCTCCATCTTTTCACTAAAAACATCTCCCTGCGTCACGCACAGCAGCTGTCCCCAAAGTTATTTGGTCGCGCCGCCGACCGCTTTCATTTCAGGTAATTTGGACAGATGGCGAAGAAAGAAATAACAAATGATTAAACCAAAAAGGCCACATAAATTAGCACGGCTCCAGTTGTGATCTACACGACAAGGGGAGAGCCGGTTCTCTGCCTGGACTTCTGACAAGCTTTGTTTTTCGTGTTGTTTCGTTTTTGTATCACTCACAATCCTGCAGGAAATTAACACCCCGAGCTAATCCGTAGCGGAAAGGATGAAAAACGCAGAGACAATAAAACTAAAAGAGGAAGCCATCGATAGCGATCATCAAAGCGTGGGTGCGTCGTTTCTGGACGGGGGGGGTGAGCAAGCTTTTTTTTTTTTGTCCAGTCCTATTTTTACCTCCGATTGTGCTTACAGCGTGGCCTTTTCTTATTGGTTCTGAACGTACAAAGAGAAACACATATAGAGCTAAAGTTCCACCAAATCGACAAGCTAAAAAAAAAAAAAAACAGAAGAAAAGATGACTTGAACACACAAGCTATTATGTAGCAATTATTCATGCTTGGCTGCAATCTCATCTGGATGGAGCCGACATATATTATAATAGAAAGACTTCAAAGGGGGTTGCGTTAATTGTGCAAATCCGAAAGGGGGGGGGGGTCTCAAATGATTTGCGCTGCGCCGATAGAGAGACATCCTTTTGATGCATACAGATGCAGGCGAAGGGAGGTGAGGTCATTTAGGAGCCGCTTCCCTCAGGGTCTGCAAGGGGGCGGGGCCTAAAAGGTCCTGTTCACGTTCAAGCGTCTGATGATTAAGAGCTTGATGATGAGCGCGGGGAGCGAGGGCCGCACGCTGTACGCGCGGATATCTCACCTCCTTTCTTCAGCCGTCCGTGCCGGCGGCGTATAGTGACAAGGAACGACAACGAAACGGCGGCAAGAACAATGAAAGACTTTGAAATGCACGAGGTGCGCACCCCGTTGGGATTCGTACAACAGAACGAGTCATGGCGCGCACGTGCTAAGCCAGTCAATTGAGAGCTCACTATTTGGCAAGCTACCAGTAAAAATGCCTTTGGTCTGCTAGCTAAAATGTTATTGTAAAGCGCAAGACAATATATCATAAGTAGGTAGTATACCATTTACAACGAGGGGTCGAATGCGGGCTCATTATTTAGCAGGCTCGCTGGCCTTATTGATATTTATTACGTCATTAATTTATGCTATTGCTATTTGGCAAGCTCGAGCTAGCATTAAAAAATTCGTTCTGCCATCTGCAGGGATATCATAAGTGAGATGTTAATATTTCTCAAGTAGGTAATACACATTTACAACTAGCTTGTCCAGTTTAATGGGTGGGCTCACTATTTTGCAAGGAGGTCACACTCGCTGTTCTCTAACACGATGAAAAAAAATGGCCGTAAACAACGATATTGTCTAAATTAGTTTTTCTTCCAATGAGTTATGTGATTAAAGTAATAACACTTTTTTTAATGACCCAAAACATATCAACTAACTACTCGTTTAAATATTTGCTTTTCTGATTATTCCTTTTTTTTTTTTTGGGGAGCGGGGGTGTCTTGTCGCGTTGTAATGAGGCAGTGTAATGAGTGATTCCAACACCTGGGCAGTAAATAATGCGTAACAATAGCAAGTTAATTGCATCATAACAGTAAAGTTCTGGACAATTAGTGTATTTATCACCCATGTGTTGTGTTAATTAAACAAGAAAATCAAATGAGTCGCTAAGACTGGCATGCATCCAAATCAAACATTTTGCTTGCTATGATTTTTTTATGACTCGCTGCTTGCTTGCCACAAACTTTTATTGAGGTCAAGTTATATCCGCGAAGCTAATAATGTCATGACTTCCACATGCATGTGACGACCAAACATATTTACTAGCACTATATGAGAAATGAGATTTATAACATTTATTAATCCTTTTGACAATGATTTACACAACTACAAACAGCAAGAGCGACCTTCCGCTCGCCAAATTGTGAGCCCACATTCAAGTGAACTGTTTTTCTTCGTCGCTAGTAGCTATTTATTCAATCATGATGTCATTGATCGTACTTAAGAAGGTAGAAGTTAGTCTGTGCTTGTCAAACGGTGAGCTTGCATGCTGATTAGCTGTGAGAAGTCTCACAGTTTGGCAGCACTAACATTTAGTTGCGTTCATTACTGTAAGCATCGTTCATTACTGCAACATTTTAAAGTGTACATGATACCCCCCGCTTGCCAGATAATGAGCCCTACTTTAGCTCCACTGATTTGCTTCGATGATCATTGTAAATTGTGTATTACTTTTGGATGGATGGACGGATGTCAATTTAGCGAGTAAAAAAAATTCTGCATTATCGTCAATATGGGCTATTTTTAGCAACACGAAGGTGACAGCGAACGACTCCACAAACACACAAAACCCTTCAGAGAACACCATAACGGTCTCGCAATAAAAGAAAATCCACAAACCCGGCAATCGGAAAGCATCTTGAGACCTTTGAGGTCGTTTTTCCGAGAGCTTCCTTCCAACGAGACCCGGCGTTCTGATAATGTAGATCACAGAGCTTGGCAAGCGAGACACGGCTGGGAACCAAAGCTATTGGACGTGTCCGTTCGTAAGCCAAACAATCGCTTTTACAAATGACGCCAAAGATCCGTAACTGTTGCTAAAGATAACGTGATCAATGAGGGTCATTTCAAAATGGAACTCCTTTCCGCACTTTCAACAGTTATTGTTCGCCGCTTTGAGAACCGCTTTAATGTTGTTCTCCAATCAACTCACCAGACAAAAGCAATCGAGATTATTTTCTTTCTGTGGAAAACAAACCCAAAAAGATGGCGGCCTTGAAAGTGCCACGTTGGCCATCATCAGTCATCTCGGGGGGTTAGGAAATCCCAACAGCTCCCAGCGAGTGGTAACTTTTGACTTTCAGGCTGATGTGTTTATTTTCTCGTCCCCTGCGGGATCACGGGAGCGCTGATTATCGCTCGCGTTCTTCTTTGCTCATGACAAAAAGCTGCTATTGTTGTTGCTAAGATTCCAAATAAGATCACCAAACAAATAGCAAACATCAACCCGTCTCTTATGTTTTTTTTTTTTTTTGGGACACGGAAAACCAAACGTGGGAGACGTCATTGTATATCGTGGATCTGTGATAAACCAAATGAACTTGATTACTTCTTCTAATAAGCAAATCTGGCGCTTAATTACCGCAAAATGAAAGCACCCAGTCTACATTTAGGAATTTTAAGAATCTGAAGAGCCCATGTTAAGTTCCACAAGACCTCCGGCTTTGTGTAAATACTGTCCAAGCCGCCGTCCTCCGAGTCAGCGCCTTTTAAGTAGCAATTATTGTGTTTTTTGAAGCCCAGCTAATATTCGCCCACAGTTGTTAACCTCATTGCAACAGCCGCCGGGCCGTTTGCCTTTTGCGGCGCCCCGGCTTTAGCTGACTTTGATCTCCTTCGGTATCCCTTTCGCTTTCGGAGGGGAAAAAAAATAAAGCAGCTAATGTGCCCGGGACTCAGCTGCATTGTAAGCAGGTTTGATGCTTTGCATTGATGGGCAGATAATCAAATGTCGGTCACACAGGGGTTAAGAAATAGATTGTCGGTGGGCTGGCGGATGTCCTTTAGGGTTGTGATTTACATTACAGATCAAGCAGTCATTTGGGATGGGCGATTATCCTGCTTATCATTAGTCTCCTATTTTCTCTTAATCACGGCCATCTTGGTGCTGGTGTTTTATTTTCTGTTGCCATTCCACACAGGTTGTTTCAGCACATAGAAGGCAAGGGGAGGGGGGGGGGGGGGGGTGCATTATCCAAATGACAAACAATCCAGTGAAGAGCTTGATTCGACATCGACTGATTAGACCGCTCTCGGACGTTCCCGGTTTGCTCCTCAAGGGCGCCAACGAGACACGCCGCCACCGCTGCACAACGAGCGCCGGGAAATAGGCCGCCCACTCGTGGCCTGTCATCACTCCGAGAAAAACAAAACATCTCTCTTGTGTTTCTTCACACTATTAAGCAAGGCATTGATTGGCCTAATGATATCATTTACATATGGGGCACAACGGGGAGCTTGGAGACTGGAGTGCAGAAAAATACTTTTTTTTTTTCTTTTTTTTTTAACCGCCCACCCCAAGCAGTGGGAATTCCATTAAAACTCTTTATGTACTGGGTAATGTTTACTTCTATCACTTCCTTGACACCGATTACACATTCTTCAAGCATTGGTGACATGATTTTGCTCTGAAATAGCCAGGCATCCATTGTACATTGACTTTTCACAATTTTTCAGAATGCCAAGCAGTGCTCGCACGCGTTTAGGAAGTAATGGGGACAAGCTCGACCCCTGTATGATTCTCTCTGCTTGTGCGTCTTCAGATAAGCTCACTCGGGGGACGAGGCCTTGTTCGGGTGATGAATAATTAGGCCTTTGTCATCTAACACAAAAAAATGCAGTTTGGAGCAGGGCCACGACATCTTCTCACTGAATGTCTGACATATGTGAGGAAAGACAAGAACAAGAAGACGATAAGGAAGCAACCTGGAATTCAGACACAGATGCTCAACTATACAAAAATAGTACAGTAGCTACCAGTTAAGCTAATCGTTAGCTTAGCTTCTTCTGCTACTCCACTTAACTTTCTTGATGAAATGTAACATAGCCATCTTCCCTCAGATTTTCAAAATCGGTCAAGATGTTTGAAATTGCTTCGGTATATGTAGTTGGCAGGCTGCTGCAGTCTCCATTAAATCCAGCCTGACCTCCACAACGACCTCCTGCAGGCTTAGGGGGTGGGATAGTCAACACGGAGAACTTTCAAAGAGAAGTTTTACCTCGGAGAGTTAACGCAACAAGTCATCTCCGGAAATTTCCAAATTCTCACGCCACGCTCGACGTTCCAATCGACCAATTAGTCTTCCAGTTCATGGAAAGATAGTCGAGAGGCGAATCGATAACGCTCTTTTTAGCCCGACCGACCCTCGCAGAAGATGATGTTTGGTGACCTTGTCACTCCCGTAATGATCGCGGGGAATGAGGGGCGACGAGAATAACAGCCCTTCTGGGCAGGGGGAGAACTTGGACGGCATGTGTCGATACTTGGGAGGGGGAGGGGGGGGGCAGTGGATATGAAAGTCTTTATGCAGCAGCAGCCGTCCACTCGGGTAAGCCGCGGTCGCTTGGATGAAAGGATGAGCGGAGCACGGAGGAGACTTTCCATGTGATGATTGCGCCGCGTATCTGGCCGCCGTCCTGCAGTGACTCGAGTGTACGCCAGTTGACTGATGCTGTTTGTGAACTCCTTCTCGAGGCTTTTTTAAAAAAAAACAATTTTCAACCAGATGAGTAAAGCGCCACCACTTTACATCTTTCGATCCATCCATTTCCAATATAGCGTGCGGGGAGAAATAATCAAAATGTGTCGCCTTTGCAGTTTTCAAATTGTTCTACTACATCACAAAAAATATCTTCTAACTGAAGTTAAACTTGGTGACTCGTTGATCTGACTGTTGCCCTCTACTAATTGACATGAATGAATGAATTGGCCCCAGCTACACCTAGATCTTTTTTTTTTTGTGAGTCATAGAAGACGATTGCCTGACTCTTCCCTCAGCTCACTCCACACACCACGCTGATTCTCTTCCCAGCAGGGTTTTCTCTCCCCAACTTAATTTTCTCGTTCAGCTTCCTCAACTCATTCCCCCAGGCTCATTGCTCCCTTCTGAGACAATATGGCTTCTCTTTGGCTTTCTTTTTGGTGCCACAACTGCTGTTATATTCGTTGATATGTTTTGCAGGTGCAAAGACTTTTCTCTAAATAGAAGTGGACATAGTTCATTTCGCTTCCGTGTACGATCGGAGCTCCCGCAGAGACCCCCTCGCGACACGCAGCTTGTGTTTCTCAAACATACTGACATCATTTGCGTCCTTAGAAATTCTACGGTCTAAAAAAATTAATTTACCTGATTTGGTCAAATAATAAAATTGCAGGACTGTTTTCACCCTCTTCTTGCTCCTCTGTCTTATCTCTTCCAAATGAACCATTAGTCACCCCGCCTACTCTTCTGCGGGGTGTGCCAATGCAAATCCAGCTTTTGTTACCATAACAACTTGGAGCGGAGCTACAGAGAGCCAACTCGTGCTCGAGCCACGAATCTCAGGGCAAGACACGACACATTTCACAGTTCAAATTTTGATTGCTCTTCCACTCACCAAATTACATGAAAACGGTGGCTGGAAACTTGCATTTTCTGAAACAGGCAGTTCCCCCAGAAATTCATTTTCATCCAGATGAATGGACAGGCACTCCGGAGACCCAACAGTTTATATGCAAGCAATTCCAAAGTTCATTTCTTCTATGCTTCCCCTTTAAGGCCAGGGATTGACAAGACCCACTCTGTGCACTTCATACACGCAGATAACAAGTTGGCTACGACATTTAAAGCCTCTGGAGGAAGAGAGAGGGAAAAAAAAAAAAAAAACGACTCTACAGTCAGCTCTACTTAAAACACTTGCTTTCCTTTTTCATGCGCTTTCTTCAGAGTAGGCCATCGGGTGCTGTTTGGCATCATTAAGTTAAGTAAAGTTTAACTCAAGGGGACTTGTTGTTAGATGTGGGCTGGCTGGAGGTGCTTTGACTCCCGTTTATCGACGTTGTGCTTCCAACTATCGATGCCGACCGGGGAGCAATGGCCTGTGCGGACCGTCTTCCCCCGGGTGCACTCGGATGACTTCTTGGCCGCAACAAACTGTAATGGAAGCTTTAATAAACTGAGCCCGGCTGGTGTGAATGGATAAAAATGGCCGCTCTTTTTCTCCCTGAGTTCATTCGTCGGCTTCCGTGTGAACGCCATTTATGGACTTGTCACATATGCTCAGGCGAGAGATGGACACATCAATGTTGACATGACAGCTCATCATGCGATACACGGTTAGGGTTAGGGTTAGGTCACTTTGGTTGCGGGCCGCACCATAGTCATTACGACCGTCGACAAATAACTAAGTTTGAAACTGGAGACTAGTAAAAACTGATCAATGGTGGCAAAAATTGCTAGCAATATCTGTATTTTTTTTTTAAAGTGAAGACAATTTGTAACTTTAGTATTGGCACATGAAGTTGATGCACAATTTCTCTTCGGGGGCCACATAAAATTATGAGGCGGACCGTATCTGGCCCCCGGGGCCTTGACTTTGACACCTATGATGTAAATAGTCACGGGGAATACAACACAATATCAATACCAATGACTAGCAAAACAACAAAACCAGTAAACACAACCCTCACAACAACCACAACTACAGTTACGACCAAAAAGCCGTCTTTGCGGAATCCCAAACAATCAAACAGTGACGACGCCTAACCTCGGCCGATTTAACAATGCGCCCATACTGCTGAGTGAAAGTGAAAGCAAGTGGCTCTGTGCATGCCAAAGTGCGTTTGCATGTGTTGTGTAACCGCATATGTCAGCTTGAGTGTGTGTCGATACGAGTTGTGTGGCTGCCTGTCGTCGCGTCCCCCCCACCTCTCACCACCCCTGCGTTAACTTTTTGTTCCGCCATCAACAAAGCCCTGAATCATTTCGATTTATTTGAATGAAAGCCTTTGACAGCACATGCAGGGCGGCAACACGGGCATTCACTTCGACGGTTGCCATATTGGCAACAGACCCCACATGAACGCGGGAGATATCCGCTCTAATTTTGACAGATCGTGGCCATCTTTGTTTTTTGCTCTTTGTGCTTTTGTATTCCTATTACAGCTCACACGTCTGTTGCAACATCTGCTTCAAGTTTTCCAAACTTGTCACATCATAAATAATTGAAATAGCAACTTCTGGCGGCTCCCTGATACTTTTCTTCGTTTCTAAAGCTTGTCTAATCTCTTATTATGAAGCGTCGGAAGTGCTTTATTGTTGCCTTTGTTAAGTTCTACCTCGTATGACTCATCATAATGGTTTCTAGTGAAGAGGTGCGAAACCTTAATTATTCCGGAAAAGTGAATCACCAAATCCACTCCACAATAATCCTACACAAATTTTGATTACCATCTCGACAAACAACGATGGCGTGTGATTCTCGCTCGTCATCACCTTGTTGTGATTTGTTTTTGAAAATATTGCAATTGTGTTTTGCGTACGGAAGTATTTGAGTGCTTTTCTGTCCGTGATCTCCTGCCCTCAATTTTCCTTCATGGTGTTGTCTCGATGTCATCCGGTTGCTAAATAAAACGGCATTGCGTTATTCTTTTAATCCCACCGAAATGCGGGTGATAAGTCAACAACTCTTGACAGCCTTTGGGGGAAAAAGACACCAACAAGCGGCCCCACTAAAATGTCACTCAGGCGGCTAAAGCTTTTTAAGTGTAATTGAGACATGTGAGGAGATCCGCTCGGGGAGAAGGGCAACAATTGTCAGACAGACGCTTGTTTATTGCCTTTTTCCAACCGAGACTCAACATGACAGCGGTGATTTCCCCAAAAAAAACCCTTTTTTTTTTTCGAAAATGAGCGAATGAGGCAATGGAATGAACCCTAACCCTCGCAGGCGATATCTGTTTTGCCCTTTTTTTTTTTCCCCCTTGCATGACCACATATTTGGTTTTACTCTCGGCTTGATCTGCTCTTTATCACTTTCTGGTTGGCAGGCCAAGGAAATGCAGAACATAAAATGTGGAAATGGATTTCTCATGCGGCAGGTAGTTTAGCTAGCTAGCTAGTGACTGAGTATATAAGTTGCATGTTACGTGTGATTACTTGATGTAATACGTTTCTACGTGGTCCGCTTTTTGGCTCTTGACTAGCTGCAGCTCCCCAAATTCCAAAATAGATGGTAGTCTAGATGTATTAAGCCGTTGGCAGCCTTTGCAAATTTTCTTGTCATCAATTTTGGCCAGGTGTCTAATTCTCGGGAATACCTTCCAAGGTTACGCACCAACTACATAAGTAAGACCAAGAAAGAAGCCGCAATTTTTATTTTTTTTTTTACCATTTCTGTATTTTATATTCCTCACCACATATCGCTTACGATTGTATTTTTTTAGCCTTGGTGGAGATCCGCGCTGAAAATATCACTGCGGTTGAAACAACGTTCCACATTGAGTATTCTCTTCCACGCCGCGGCCACCGTATTCTTAACTCCCCGGTTTTGTCGCTCGCCTTTCATGCCAATCTCCGAGGATCTTTCCCCTTGCTCCCTCCCTCGTCCCTCCTCCAGCTCTCTGCTTGTCATTCGAGCCTCGGGGTGCCACTACACCTCCAGTCCTGTCAGAGTGGGTGGGGAGCCCCAGATCAATGTTTCTAATGCACTGCTTTAGCATACAAAGAGAGCGCTTGATACAACCCATGGGGAAATCATGTAATGGAGTCTTTATCCTGAAGGCTCCCGCCGCTTGCGTTACCTTCTCTCTTTGCCTATTTATTTATTTCTCTGCAACCCGTCTTGTGATGAAACACGTCCAGCGTGTTACATCTCCATTATGCCGTGTCATTGAGCAATGCTCGGCAAAGAGCGCAAGGGTGTCCCACGGAACACCTCCCGGTCGATACCTGTCGTATGTTTATTTCCAATCCCGGCAACTCCTCTTGATTCAGCCCAGATGACATTTATCTCACCGCTGACCTTTGCCGCTAGACGGCCGGCGGATCACATCATTGCGCCTCAAATGCGCGCCAGCGCCATGCTGATAAATGACTTTGACAAAAAGAAGCTGTCCTCCTCCTCCTCCTCCTCGCCACCGCCCTGCCGCTTGTTACGTAAGGGCGAGTCAAACAAAATGAATGACTTTAGTGACGGAAATCCTGTGAGGAATAAGACAGGTGAAATTAATCGTAAATGAGCGAACCCCGATCCAGATTTGAACCCAAATGCATGACGCATTTAGTGACGCTAAACAAACTGATCTTCAACAACTCTGCGTGAGGACACTTTCCCAGCCTGGACCCATTTTAAATAGGACTGGAATCCCACCGTTTTTGTTTTGGACATTCCTTTTATGTTAGCCCAAGCAGAAGAAGCTCCGAGTCGCCATTCGCACAAAGCCTTGCACGGACGCATGCCTTCTCCCTTTAGATTTCCCGCTGGCGCTCGGCTCCTTCCATTGATCACGTCCGGCAGTTACTTGGAAACCGAGGCATGAGCGGTCTGGGATGCTGACGGGCAGATAGCATTTAACGCGGCCCCGCGCATGTAACTTCGACACTTGACTTTGACGATCAACATTGACTGGCTTCTGTTTGTCCCTCAAAGTAAAGGCAGCCCCGCCCCTCCCGCTTTTGTCTCCCGGGGGCGACTTTGACATAAAATATGTATGAATACAAACTCACAGCACCGTCGGGTCTCTTAAATGAAGTACCTTGAAGCTTCAGCTGGATACCGTCGAAAGCTTTCCATACGGGATTCGATTGACTCTTTTCGATTCTTTTCACTTAGCCCGAGGCATGCTAATCATAAAGCCGCAGCGTGTCGGCCTGCTTTTTGTTCATAACAACATATTTCCTCTGTACATTGTCATGCCGCCCGGGTCCGTGTTTAGGGTCCATACGGACTCAACGCGAGTCGATAACCATACGCTCGCCGCTTCATCAACCGTGCGGCAGTTGCGTACGAGCTGATCATGTGGAATGTCTGGCAGTTATGCAGGTATGAGCGAGGTGAGCGTGAGGGCACGGCGCCTCTTTTTTATTCATCAGCAGTCATTTGGATTTTGTGTTTATCGTCCTTTGTTGCGGGATACAGCAACACTTTTCGCAGAGAAGATCATTTCATGATACGCACAAGGTGTAGAATTACTCAACACGTGGTTTAGTAGCTAATATCGTCGGCACCAGTCGGAATGGCGGAATTGGAAAAGCTTAAATGTCAGTGGATAATGAGGTTTAAGTCTATTTTTTTCTTTTTCACGCGACGCCAAGAAGCATTTGAAAGAAAGTCAAGGAGAAGGACAGTGAATGATTCATGACCGAGTAGCGCCGCCAAATCAACAAGCTGTGAACAGAACCTCCCCGTGCTGCTGTCAACGCATTTCACAAACTAAACACAGGAAAAGATTTTCTCTTTACAAGACAAAACTGGGACGGTGATCTGCATCTTTATTCAAGCTGCCATTGAGCAAGTGAGACATTTTGTAAAGGTTGAAAATTCATCACGTTTGAGCGCTCGAGGGTTCAAAAAAGTGTGTTTAATCCGCACACACTTTCCGATAATGAATCACTGAAACAGTTTTTTACCAGAGTGAAGTTCCAAGAATATTCACGCTTTATTGACATCAATTCTAAGAAGAGTCTCAAACAGCTGAATAACATACTTCTTCGTTCTTTAATTCGCTTTGAAATGTCTTTTTAACTCTTGCTTTAAAATACGTTTAGGTGGCGTCCTTGCATGTGTGAAACGCATTATGTCCAAAAGTTGAAATAAAGTTCGGAACACTCTTAGAATCAAATGAGAGTGGTGGCAAAAGAACTTATTGAGGTAGTTGACCCTGTCAGAGGTATATTTATTCCCGGATAGAACTCGGGCCAAGCTAGAAACCCAATATGATGGATTTCCTTATTTGCATTTTTGGAAATCATCCTGGTAATTTGCTTAATTTAACTGTCGCACCTGAATAAAACAAAATTTGGGCATCCACAAAAGATTGGCATCTGTGAAGGAAGACAATTTGGAGCCGAGTCAAATTGGGGACGTTTGGCCTTGGCAGGCAATTTAACCCTTCATGGCTTTATCATCGGGGTGGAATTTTTATGGTTATATCTGCGGTCATTTTTTTGGCAGACGTGGAACCTGGTGAAAATTTCTAGCATGCATGTTAGCAGTCAAACTAGCAAAACCATAAAGGTATCAAGTAACCAAACTAACTAGAAACATATAGACACAACTGCCATCTTGAACATGCTAACGGAATTATTCTTGAAAACACAAACGAGAATCCCGGGGCGGTAACGGCATGTGCCTTTATTGCCGCCGGCCAAATGAGCGCCCTCTCCGCGCCAAGCAGTTCGGATGAAAGGTTTCTCCGTGGAGACATCAAGACCCAGCCAGGCTGGCAGTGAGAGAGGCGAACGAGGGAAGCTTTTAATTCCATCACCTCGCTTTGATTCCAAACATTGCCAAAGATAGGAAGGCGCGTGTTGCCAAATTGGGATAAAAATGGCGTGACTGTTCATTTGAATCTTGACTGGCCTTGAACTAGATTCATTAGGATTGTAATCTAAAACCAACGTGAGACACGTATACGCATTTAATAAATGCATTTCATTGCGGTTGAAACCAAACGAGTGCGTTGACGCGATGTCTCCATTCGTTTGCGTTCAAGTCGGCCTTTACCGCAAGATCAATAAAGCCAATCAGCAACAGGAAGGGCTTTTAATGACACCGCTTGACTAATCAGCAACAATTTACACGGGTTAACACTCTCCACAGCGGTCAACCTGAGACAGAATTGAGATTGAAACGTATATTATGTTTATGACGTACCGATCGGTACCATCGCCGGGAGAAGATTAAAAGGAAAAACAAACGCCGATCCAGTTAGCAATAAATTGTTCAGTTGTTAGCTTTCGAGATTTGAGCGTGGTTGTGATTAGAGTCAAACCACAAACGAAAATAAAAACAATTGCAGGATGTCAAGCAACCGTTTGAAATTTCAACTCTTCTTGGCTGGAACGCATTAATGGCATTTCCATTCAATTCAATGCGCAAAGATGATTTGAAATTCGAGTATATCGGGTCACAAACACGTCGCGCTGACAAATTGATCTTCCGTGGCAAGCCGCCACCGGATTTGCACTTCATTATCTCCGACCACAACGAAAATAACCTAACATAACAAATGGTAACGTAACGCAGAAAAGTCAATGGACTACATTCGCAACAATCTCGCTGTCTACTTAGCGCTAAACATGTAGCAGCTGTCTCTCTATTCCATTGACCTATGCCTGCAATTACAGTGTGAAAATATCAGCTCCCCTTTCACGGAAATGTCGTCTGGCGGCAGGCAAAGTTTAATCGAAACAGAAGCCCTCGCATGATCTGACACAGAGGTGATGAATCCCGGTGGCAAAGATGGAAAGGGCGGCCAAATTCATGCACTCATCCGCATTTTCCGATCTGGAAATATGTATTAACATATGCATTCATGCAGATTGGTACCAAAGCCAAACACTCCAGGCTAGATGACAAGTGATGATTCACCAGACTGCCATCCAGCACTAAAAAAAAACAAGAGAAGCTTTTGAGCATGTTTGTGAAATTTAAGCCTCGTAATGTCTTGACAGCAGAAAAAAGATCAACAAAGAAAAAGAGCTACTTGTGGCCAAGTGCGATCCAGAATCGAAAATTGCCTGCCAAGCCTTTTTCAGCTTGCCGTCTTACGATTCAAATCTCCCGTCGCAATTCTGTCTTCTTTGACGCTGGTTGAGAGTTGTGAAAGGCACGCGGAGCCTGTTTTGAATCCCAGCAGGGAGTCTTACGGCACCATTAGGCTTCATAAGAGCTTCATGTTTGTCAGCTTGGCCAAAGTAAAGACATGCTAATTTCAGAGAAAGCGCAACCGCACTGCTCATTAAGAAAAACATGATGCTTAAGAGATCTTTGTAACTGCGCTATGATCTTGATCATGTAAAATAGATTCCTCGTCAAGTAGGTCAGGTTGCTTCCAGCTTTCGGGGGTTGTTTTGGGATATAGTAGTCCAAAAAAAAATAGTTTGAGGGAAAACACTGTTTGGGATGTTTTGTTTGTCATTAATCTGGCCCAAAACGTCTGACGAAAGCCACATTGTAGGAAAACCAAAGCAATCGTTTCCATAGGAAATAATGTAAAGCCAATAAATCTGTTCCAACCACATATCTAAAAAAAATATATTCATCACAAGACACATATGGCTTCTGTACCAAGATTGTGTCGGGGGTAGAGTTTTGCTGACTGCTCCAGATCTAGAATCTTCTCTGTGGCATCGGTTTTTCCTCAGACCTTCACTCGCGGCGCAAGCAATCACAGCACACTAAATCGCTTGGCCGCCTCCGCTCTCTCAAAAGCACCTTTCATCCCCGGACGCTCCTCTGAATGCATCCAATCGCTCCCTCTTAATAACTGCCGAGCATCCGATGCACTCCGGGAAGGGAAAGTGGCAACAGTGGAAATGAGAAGAACAACTCGATCCGATCCGCGCCGTTGGGGTAACTGATTAATACCGCATGCATTAGTTACAGCTGCCGGCAGGCGATCTGGGTGGTTATTGATAATGTAGCGCAGCGTGCCTCAGTATCCCCCTTCTCCCTCTCACTGAACGCATTCAAAAAGTGGGAACCCTGTATTCCCATGTGCCAAGTACGCGACTGCTTCGCCTCCAAGGTCAGTCATGTGAGTTTGCATTCAGTCGCCATGAGCGTGTTTTAACTATTAGCGATTGGAGTCCTCAACAGAGGAAAAATATCTCCGACATCACGCGCTACCGCCGCTATCTCGACATCCAAACCTCACTTCCATTATCTGTTTATCCTCTCATCTCCCCCCTTGCCTAAAAAAGCCCCTGCCTCCATCACTCCCTTATCAGTCATCCGCTCTTCTCGTCCCTTACAGCCAAGCGTGGCCACGGCTGATAACGCGCACCGCCGTTATGAACGAGGACGGACTAAAGCGGCGGGATGGGCTCGGCGCTCAAGCTCTTGGCTCGAGGAAAAGAAAAAAAAAAAAAACGTGGTCGTGCTGCGACGGCCTCTGAAGGTCTTTATGGCTGATTTCCTTCAAGCTTGACCTCTCTCAAAAGGGGATCAGCGACAACTCACAGAATCAGTCCCCTAAAAAAGTCATCCGCTGTGCAGGCACAGGAACACGCTGAGTTTGAGCTTTTATGAAAGCTCATGCTGGAAAACAGAGATACAGATGTCCTTTAAGTCTTTTTTTCCCGTCAATGTTCCAATTCAGCTAACAAACTAGCTAGGTAGATAATGAGTCATCTATCTCACTAGCTAATGAGAGAGGGAATTAAATACCTTGCTAGCACTTTAACTAGATAGCTTGCTAGCTTGCTTAACACGCCTAGCTGCCTTATATTCCAATGTACTGTGAACAGTCTGGCATATTGTACAAAGCCTGGTGTGCATTATTTGCAGACACTAATTTTGTCTAATGAGCTGATGAGAGGCAGACAGTAGTGCAGCGAGGCAATTCAGCCGTGAGGAATCAGAGATGGAATTCGCCTGTGCTTCAAATTTTCAATTTGTGATGTAACCGTGACAAGGCAAGTTTTTGTTGCCTAGATGCCGCTCAATATGTGCTTCTTGTCAAAACCTCGGCTGCTGCTCAAGACAGATCATAAAGAAAAAAAGAATAAAAAAAAAGAAGGGTTTAGATTTTGCCATATTGTGCATCGGAATGGCGAGTGTGTATTCAGCGCTGGTAGCTGATGTTTTTTTTTTTTTTGTGAAGGTTGTTAAAAGTGATCGACTTTGAACACGTTGAGAATACAAAAGCAACCAGGGGAATAGATCCGCTTTTTTGTCACGGACAGGTTCACAAAAGGTTCACACCCGGTTTGGGCTTGCATGACAGCAAAATGCTGAGATGGCACCGCCGCTGGGATTGCGCAACGTCGCCATAACAATAGCGCCAAATGGCAAAATTGAAATGAAGCCTTGATCTCATTTGAATCATTTCAGCAGTGTTCCCTTGCGTGTAATTGTCATCCCACGTCAGCGCCACGCTCACACAAAAGATGATGGATCATCTTCCATTTATATCACATAGTCTTCTCCTTTGGTGTCTCTTTTAAATCATTCACTCGTCATTTCTTTACATACTGACTGATGTTGGCCACCATACGGTCCAATTGGACCGCTGCCACATTTGGCATAAGTAACAAACAATAGATTTGTCGTTCATTTTCTTTTAGCATGGGCACAATTCCTCTTATGGGAGTGTATTACACTGATTAGACATTTTTATACTTTTAAAGCTTGAAATAAATCCTCTCCCATGTAGTGTTAGATGACGATTTCTCTGACCACTCATCTGATGTCGGAAACCGGGTGCACTCAAACATGGCCGCCATCTGTTTGTACGCGCCCGCCTGCCCAGAGTATCTACCCCGGGGGGACGGATACCCTCGCTTTGCTTGGCACCGGTCCTCAGTGGTGGCATGCCGATGCCCAGAGGGTAATAAAATATGGATATGCACGTGTACTCACAAGCAGTTTTTGTATTAAAAAAACAGCAGCCTTTACGCTACGTTGTGTTATGCTAACCTGTTACATTATGCTATGCTACGTTGTTTTTGTTTAGATGGGTACGGCTGCTTCAAGTATGCCTAAAATCAGTAATTAATAGTAAGTGCAAGTGAAATACTCTTCTTGAGGTGACAAACACTTAAACACTTGGTGTCACCACGGAGAATTTACCTCCCGCTAAGCTCGCGACAGCACTTTGTAGGATGTGTGAAGTGGCGCGTTGGTGGGTTCTTATTTGTTCAAAAGTCGTGCCGTCACAGTGATTTCTCTGAAGCTGTTTAAAAAAAAATAAAATAAAACACCTCTGTGCGTTAACACTAGCATCGTGGACGATCGTTAACACCCCCGGTTCCCAATTCTCAGGTTGCCATACCGCGCTGATTATACGGCAAGGGTCAAAGGCCAGCCGATACTGTTAACGATTCGGCATTAATGAGCCACGTGGGCGAGGCAGATGAGAAATAGCGATAGGGCTCCCCCGTCATGTACCGTATCCTTTTCTTAAGACCCTAATCACTTAAGGACAGTCGTTTGGATCAACAGCAACCCATCATTGGCATCCCACTCACACTGTTAGCGAGAATTATGATCCTCCGCTCGCAACGATTCCCCGTTTGTCGTCTTTTCAGCACTGACGGCAGAGCAACTTTTGGGGATAAAGGACTGTGACATGTTTATGGTGTTGGCTGCTCTCCAGTGGGGTGCTCTGCAAAGGTAGTAAATTGTCAGCGCCGGGCGCACCTCATCCTTTGTGGTTACTTTCCGCAGGAGTGGAAATAAACCTCATCATCTTAAAGAAGATTAGAAACCGTTATATTGAGCGGCCATTAATTGTACTTTTAATGCGCACCGGGTGGAAATCACCGAAGCGCGCTACAATTAGACCGGAATGTCCGAGCAAATTAAAGAATTCCGCTGCCATCAATTGATTTGGCCGAAGAAATGCTAACGTGTTACGTTCCAATGATGCCGCTTGTTGCCATCGTGAATTAACAGCACAGGCAGAATGTGAAAAGACTCAACGCATTGTTACGATTCCAAGAGCTCCAAAGTATGTTCATAACATGCCTGTGTTGTGCTTTCATTAGAATATCCCAAGGATCAAGAATTCTAGCATACGTTAGTCACCATACTTGTCTCGGTGGCCTTGCGTCAGACAGAGTCGCAATTCAAATTTATTCATAGCAAACAACCACAGCTGGACTTAAAAGTAAAAAACAGACAAAACCAAGACAGTTAAAACGCTAAATTATGACAATATATTATTACTAACATAAAAACAGTAAACACAATAAAACTAAATTTGTAAGACTGCAGAGCCTGTATACTGCTGGACCAATAATAAACCAGGCTTTAGTTTCCATAGCAACTGGGGGGCGGGGCCTGAGTGTTGTGACAAGATTGTATTATTTTTATTTTTTTTTTGCCAGTAGATGCAGAGGCCACATTGTGTAATCAAAGTGAGTGCCCATATAAAACATTTTCACCGGTGGGCGGAGGCAACACGACCTGTATAAATTCCGATTGCGTTCTATCCCTAAATGTCATTCGCGTCTACAGAAATTGCAAATTTCATTTAGGACACATAATGTTCAAAAAATTACTGTATTACAATTACTGCACTACCCGATGAATGATGACTGCCAGTAATTCATTGACTTTTTCAAAATAAAATTCAGTGGCATGAGTATTTAGTCATCAATTGATATAACGACTGTATTTTTAAATTTTGTGTGCATTTTACGACCTTCGTTGAAGCTTCACTTTATTAACCGTGGGGCGTTGCAGATGACATTTCATCATAATTGGAAGCAAGCATTAAAAAAAAAAAACGTGTAATGTTAATGTCAATACAGTTAATGGAGGAAAGTCTCTCAGCTGTGGGGGCAGTGATCCGAAAGAGTGAATCAAAACCTTGAGTGCAAGTCCGATTCCATATCGACTTAACAACTTGTAGCAACTGCGTGACTACATCCCTCCTCGGGCGCCTTTTCTTATCTTTTGCTTGTTTTGCAAGTCAATGTTGACCTTCCGTCTGTGCATGACTCAAGCTTCAAGACCTGCTTTTTATTTTTCCTGATAATAAATTTCCTTCAGTAGTTTTTTTTTCCACACCTGTTAACTTTTTCCAAATGAATCACAGCAAATTTGAAAGTAATTACAAAGATATAATTCAGATCCTCGTTTGTTGTTTTGCATGCATTAACATCGACAGTGTCGGTCGGGGGGTCACCGGTGCTCGTAAACATACTTGAACGAGAGAATTAAAAAGCCATCTCAAAGGCCCAACTTTGACCGAGGATTGTCTTGCCTTGTGAACCCGAGTGGTTGTCATGGTAATGCCACAATTTTTTTTTTGGGGCATCTGTTCTTATCCTCACTATGCAGAGTGGGAGTGGGACCATCTTAGTTTATTTCCCTTCTTAAGCCTTTTGTCCTTTTTTATAATTGTTATTATCGCTTACAGGCAGCAATCATTTGAAGAATTAATTTTGGCATTTAATCTAATTGAAATTTGTACCTTTTGTGGGAACATGTTAGGCATTTGTCGAAGTGATTTATTCAATTAACAAAATGAGGGAAGTGAATGATTACTGTTGTGTTCAGGGTATCACCATTTTTTTTTTTTTTGAAGTCAAATCATTTACATCGTGCCTAATTAGTTTTCTAGCCGATTTTGTTCTCGTTGCAGTTAATAAAGAAATACAACAGTTTGTCACAATGCGGGAAAAATATGACGCAGTCGATTGTGGTAATAAGCAACAATTTTGAGAAAACAGACGTTGATCTTGAGTCATGCGGTGAATCAGCTTCCTCCGAAACACATTTTCGCAGTTTCGTATCTGGAAAGAAATCATCTGCCATCAAAAGTCCTTTGTCACTTGATAGATTGAGGTGTTACAAAAACAGTTCTCAAAAAGTTGTTTTGTTGAACGCAACCTACGCTCTACAGCTGCAACATCCCGATTGGATTTGCAAGTGGACCCCCCACGCGTCATTGTTTGCCATTCCTCCAGAGACTCAACAGGTGTTCGACTTGAACGCTTTTCATTATCCCCCCTCCCG
Source organism: Syngnathus scovelli (assembly GCF_024217435.2). Classification (NCBI taxonomy): domain Eukaryota; kingdom Metazoa; phylum Chordata; class Actinopteri; order Syngnathiformes; family Syngnathidae; genus Syngnathus; species Syngnathus scovelli. The sequence continues at coordinate 4,758,552 of NC_090858.1, forward strand.
CCATTCCTCGACTATCTTGGTTGGCGTGTGTGCGTGACGGCTCGTGCTGACTGGCACGGTGGCCGTCGCAACCCACCTATGGTCCATTTGGATCTGATGGCTACTGATTGGGTTCAAACACTCCTCCACAGTAGATGCCATTAGAAGATTGCTTTCATCCCCCTTGTGGACCACCAAGACGAAGAGAAGCGTAATTCTCACTCTCGCGGGATTTCCCAAGGCTCGGCGTTGCATTCTCCTGTTTACCTCTCTCGCCAGCGACTACACACAACCCCTAAAGCAAATATGGCAAAATTGTATTTGCCCGCTCTCAGATGATTCCCTTCAAAGAAGGAGATGTGAAGAGCGATTGGTTGTGCGCCACTCTCGCATGCCATCTTATCTTCGTCCATGCAGCATGCTAATCAAAGGCGGTCAAGCCCCGCTATCTCCCCTTTGTGATCCCCGGGCTTTGTCTAAGCTCCCCGCTGTCAATGACTTAAAGGTGCAGCCCATGCCTTCTAATCTCATTTCTGTCAGATTGGGCGGCAATCTCTCCAGCGTCCCCGTAGCTGTTTGCTATGCGTGGGCTTTGTAGGCGGGTGCGTCTTTTTTCCAATGCATGCAGAGTAGTTCGTAGCCGCAGATGCAATTGGGGCCACTGCGGCGCTGCGAACGAGAAGGCGACGAGACGCCTGCGATGTAAAGCGAAGCTTGCGATGATGTTGATGGTCGACAGGAGCCATCCATCTTCTACGGTGCATCCTATCGTGGATGATTTCGTGTCAGCCAGTTGTCAAAACAACCATGCACACTAAAACTCAAAGCGGCGGAACATTGACCAGCCTGGCCTGACTGAAGTGAAACTTGATGCGGTCCACTTGCGATTAGTCCTCGAGGGTCGGTGTCCTCCTTGTTTTCGATGTCTTCTACCTCCAACGAATCCTGATCATTTACATCAGGTGTGTTGGAGAAAATAATCTGTGAACCAATAATTGGATGATTTAATCAGAAAGCACGGATCTACGGGACTCAGTGAAGGGATCGTGACAAACCCAAGGCCCGGGGGCCAGGTACGACCCATCGTGTATGTGGCCCACAAAGACAACTTCATGTGTCAATACCAAAATTAGAAACTGCTTTCACTTTTAAAAAAATAGAAAATTGCGAGCGATTTTTATTAGCATTCATCTATTTAAAATATTTGAACAGTTTTTACTCGTCTCTGATTTCAAAACTAGTTATTCATCAGCCGTCTCGAGGTCTCACTTTTAGATAACGCCGCAAGAAAACCTCTCTTTGGTTGTTCTTTTGTAGATTTTTTTTCTCCGTTTCTGCCACAACTGTATATTTATACCACATACGTCCTCCCTCCCTCCATCTACCCATCATTCCTCTTTACAGGACCACCTCTCACTTCCTCCTGCCTCTTTTATCTTCCCTTTTCTCATTTTTAATACACCTGCAGGTGTCGAGAGCTTTTTGCAGCTTCTGCCTTTCCCATTCCTCCTTCTTCTTCTTCTCTGCTGCCCGGTTCCTCTCCGAGGAATTAGCCGAGCTAGCCAGAGTGAGAGCGAGCGAGAGGGAGGGGTGGAAGGTAGGCGATGGGATGTGAGCGATTGGAGTGACCATCAAACGAGGCGAGGATGAATAGTAAACCCGAGATAGAAAGAGAGCGGCAGTCTAACGCCGCACTAATTAAATTCCACTCCACCCTGTGGCCGCCGTCGTGTGCGATACGGAAAGACGAAGAAGAGCAGATGAACGGTGGACGTCGGGCTTGAAAATGGACAGACAGAAGAGGAAATTTGAATTTTGAAAGCAACAGCTGCAATGTGGCCATGTTGATCGAATTCCACACTGTTGTGTTTTTTCATGTTCGAAAACCAGACAAAAGTAATATACAATAAGCCAAGCTCATATTTTTGAACGCAAAATAAACTAGCCGACTGAACGACATGTTAACCAAACTTTTAGAATAGTAAAGAAATGAATCGTGAATATTGAAAGATCGCGTGGAGGAATGTTTTTTATGACTCATGAGTCACCTTCCATTCTAAAGAGTCAAATGGGATTTGCACAGTCCGAGTCTTGCATCCACTTTATTGTGCACTCCAGTTGTGTTGTCAAGTAGGGGGCGGGTGTTTCCCTCTGTGTTCATTACTTGACCCCCCCCCCCCCGTCCGCACGATCCACATCACCTCCCTCCACCCCACAGCGTCCATGAATATTTAACCACCCTCTCCCCTTCTTTCATTATTCTTCTTCAACCACCTCAAGTCACTTGTGTGTTTGTAATGATAAACATTCGAGAGTTACTCCACTATAAAATTGTTTGCTTTTTTTCCAAAAGCATCGGAATGGTGAGGCCTGAATATTAATTTTTAGTCGACTGAATTTAAATTTGGCATCACTTCCAGGTATTTGCATTTTAGATAAGGGATGGGCAATTTACACATTGATGGCTTTTTTGTCCTTGTTAAATAAATCATTGTTGTTAATTATCGTAACAAATACTGTATAAAAATTAAGAAAATTAAAATGATATAAACGTATAAATATGATTGAAAAAAATATGAATATAAAAATCCATTCAATAGAGGAATATTTTGTTTGATTTGATTCTTATTTTCCAACCAGAACACCTTTGCACTATTAATCCCATTTACTCTCTGGAGGGCCACTCTCACAATGCACTTTGCGGCTTTCATCTAATTCTATTTCTTTGAGGTTTTTATAAAAGCCAGAGCAAAAATTCATTTTTTTTTCCTTTCAATATTGTAATTTCATCATCCATGGCGAGGAATGAAACTGCAGCCCGGTTCCTATATATTCCTTGTCTGTCAAAGCTCCAGAGAATAATCGGGTAAAAGAATTATTTTGTCAAAATGTCTGTCATCGACATCCATGGCAGTTTTGGTCAGTCAGCTCTAAAATAAAAATTGGCTTGGAATGGGTAGAATAAAAAAAGCAATAGTGGATTTATATTTTTCTATATGCTGCTATATGTATCTACTCAGTCCAAATGGATGCTCTCCCCCTTTCCTCCTCCCCACCAAAAGGCGTCACGGCAATCACGATGCATCCACGTTGTACGCTGAAGCCACAATCGGGACGCGGGGCACGACTTTTCTTGAATTTTTTCTCGCTCGTGTCTGGGGGGAGGTTGAGCTGTTGCAAAAATCACAATCATTTTCAGGGTCTCTGTGTGTGCCTTTTTGGCAGGCAGGCCTTTTACCTTCACGTATCCATACCTCAAGGATGCAAATTCATCCCAGTTGGTGAAATGCGATGAAAGCAGAGCTGTAATGACTTCCAACAAGTTGTCATCTCTTTATATGGAAATGTGGTGGACACAGAGGGAAAACATATTTTTCTCAATTTATCTCACGGTACAATAGAACACCCAGAAAAAAAAAAAAAAATCCATCTATTATGCTTAGGAAGGGGCATTTTTTTCCCTGCCTACACAGGATTGTAACCAAAGAAATATTGGCTTTTATTTTCTGTAGCAAAATGTCACCATCGGCATCCCGTTGATATAATGAGCGAAGCATTTCCGGCAATAACATGAATGGCAAAACATTAGCGAGGTAGAGTGGAAAGCAAACTAGCTTACTTACAGAATGCCATCTACTCAACGTCAAGGTTAAGTTGACACAATTAACAAACAGCCTTCAAAATTGTTAATTTGCCGCAAAGTGGCTTACATACCACACTCGAGTATTTATTTAGCAAAGTGTTCGTGTCCCGCTCTTGGAGCCGATGGTTTTGAATTTTTGCGTTTTTTTTTTTTAGTATTTCCATCACTCCGGTGCAAATATGCCAAGAAATGGATGATTTTTACCCGTTGCAGGTGCACGTCAAGGTAGCGCTTGCTTGTTTATTGGATTTTTTTTTTCTATGAACCTTAAAACGTTGCGGCTCATAGAAAAGCTGTGTGAAAGTTCTCTCATGGTCAAACCCCCCCCTTCTCCCTCCCCCTTTTCCTTCCACCCCCCGGTCTGAGACTTATGCGGCTTCACCGGTTCCCATCAAGGACCTTGTCAAGGTCTGTTTATGCTCAGCGCTTTGACTTGTTTGGGTAGATTCGATGTAGCAAGCTGACATTTGCAACGGTGGGATCGACAAGCCATGTTGATATTTTCAGATTCAACAACGCAAACCCGTACACACTCAACTCCCTAGTGAGACCTCTAAGCTAACACACAAAAATTAAAAAATATATAGTAGCACAGACTGATTAAGTCATGGAATTGCAGAGCAACTGCGGGAAACACTCCATGGGTTAGCCTTCAGTTTCTTTGAATCCCACAACAATCCCACAGGCGTGATGGAAATGCTAATTACTTATCGCAAGGTCATACAGACATAAAAACATTTTTACCGTGCAGGTTAGGACTTTTAACAGGCCTACACAGTAACTAGTCACTACCGATTGGGTTTGAAATAATTGTTTTGTGTTGTCATTGATTGGCTTGCCTTGATTGGCTATGATTTAACTGTAGCCACTCCCACAACGGCGCAGCCCACCTTCTCCCAGATTCGTCTACCTTGTCCAGTAATAAACGGGTTAAAATAACACCTTAGACTGAGCAACTATGTGACTTTCAGAAATGCACTCTCATAAAGGACAGTGGGCGGGGCTATGTTGGCTTTATTAAAACATCCCATAATGCACTGCACCAAGCCGTAGCGCAGACAGCAGTAAAATACTTCTTGAAGAACAGCTTTGGAAGGTCGTAAAGCATATTTGTCCCCTAAGAGTTCTGATTTGCCATATTTTTTTTTCAAGCCATTACAGATTTATCCTCACACACGCCACTGTTTGTTTAAATGTCATGCTATCGTTAAAAGTCGCTGCCGTCTCACTGATTCATTGTCACACGTTTGTCTGTGGTTAGCTTTTTTTTTTTGCTATGAAAAAAACACACAGCTTGTGAGACCCGTTAAAATTTAAGCCGACTTTCTTTGACTGTTTTCTGCTCCTCGTCCCTTTTTTAAAAAAAAACATAAAATTGAGTTATTCCGCAGCCAGGCAATCACTCAAGACCTCAGTACTGCGGTTCCTTGCCCTGATTGGTACTGCATACTGGTGATGACATCACTGAGCACAAACTGCTTGTGGCGTACGGACTAGTCAATTAGTACTACTACTATACGGAAAAAAAAATCGGTAACATCATCGGCGACTAATCGACTTGACTAAATCACATAAATATCGTTTGGGGAAAAAAAAGCTCCTTGAATCTTGAAACTTAAGTTCATATCATGTTACCATTAACAGAATCGAATATTTACGTTTTATTAAGAAATATTCTCCCCATACCGCCGTTTTTGTTTTAAGTTAACTCCTTGTCATCATTATTTAGTTTGTCTCGTGCGGGGATTTCAAACTCCCCAACAATGATAAGCCACTGTCGAGCACAAAAGCCTTTTCCTCATAGAACGCTATTGAGATGACGATCATTCTTCACCTGGGATCACACAGGAGGGATTTTTTCAAAATGTCAACCTCGCAGTGTGATTGCGCCGCGTGATATGGCCATTGCGTTTCATAACACCTCAGATTTACGGTTGGGCTCAAATCCACATGAAGGTCCCCGTCGGAGCGGCAAACTCCGGGCACAGACCCGCTCCGACGTCAACACTCACGAGTACTCGCGCATCTAAGCGAGCTTGCTAAATGACTAGCTAATGTAAAAATAAAAGTATATGCAGCACACAATCTATATATACTAATAACTCATCTATCTCTACCTGACGCCATATTGTTCCGACTAAACGAGGGCAAACGAGGACACGGCGAAAAGAACAAATTTGCCATAATCCGGAAAAAGCACCTCCATTAGACAGCCGTGGAAACAATATCATATTTGCGCTGGGAGCAGAACAACGATACTTTGCAATCCAAGTGACGTACGGACAAAGCTATTACTGCTCTTGCCGTCGACAGTCGTTGCGACATCGTAATGAGAATGCGACGAGGGGTCCGGACCTTTCCGCAATCGCTGACTGGCTCATTGCAATTGGGTTAATGAGGTTCCCGCTATGTTTTCATTTTGAGTAAATGGAACATCTCTGCTTTCATGCAAATGATTTTCTATATAGTCCTTTTTTTTTTTTCTTCCTATAGTCCAAGTTGCTCCAGGGATTTTCTAATGTGAAATAATGTCTTTTTCTTGTCGAACGTTGCCAGTGAAATAATTCAGGCCTTTTTCCTAACACTCTAGTCGTTAAATGATTAGCACAAAAGGTTTTCGTATAAACACCTACACAAAAGACCGCCTCGGTTGGATTGTGTCATGATGCTCGCTCTCCATAAATACGATATCAAGTCCCTTTTCTCGTGCTTTTTAGGCCTAGCTGTGAAAAATAATTTCCACTTTGAAGACAATGGAACATCTAGGGCTCCTACGCAGCATAACATTGCGTAATCCTATTCACATGCTGCCAATCTTTACATTCATCCTAATGTGGTAAATGCAAGCTCACTCCATGAGGGCCTTTTGTTCTGTTCATAAAAGTAATGCTGCTGTGTGAATGAGATTTGTCAGAGGGTCAGTGCTCGCCCCTGGAGGCTTGTTGTTGCTTTGAGGCGTAATGAAGAGCAATATGTCACCAACCATATGGTTGCCGTCATGGTGTTGGGGACGCTTGGCGCCTGCCGGGACTGGACGGCCTGTCAATTTTTTTTTTTTTTTACCAAGTTGTCACATTAGATACAAAAAGAAAAGGGAGAATACAAAAGATTTTTGAAAAGTTAAAATGCGGATGAGCCGTTTTAAGTTGTAATAACAGTGTTCACCACTAGATGGCTGACATCGCTTAAGAACAACTCTAAAACCCGATTTATATAAGTACTGTAACAGGATGTAAAAATAGTCCGATTTTGGCTTAGTGGCTTTGTACTGTAAGGAAAAGAAGAATATATTCCAAGTAGGATGAATCAAGTTGCTTCCTCTGATGGAACCCGCGCTACGAATCTCTAATGTTTGATTAAAAACCGCACAGACTAATTCTCATGTTGCCATTTCGACTTCATCACCAACTCTTGGCAAAGAAAATAAGGAAGAACTTTATTAAACTTATATTAAGTTTTGTATTGTGAAACCCTAGCAGCTAACCATATAACCTCCTGGAGATTTATTTGTGTACGTCAAAACTCGCTGAGGGGGAAAAAAAGCCTCTTGTGCAATCACATTGCAGTAAATTGCGTTGTATTCACCAGATGGCCACACAGGCTCAATCTAATGAGACCCAATGGAGACAAGTCTTATACAAAAACATCTTTGCATTTTCTATCATATTTAATTCAATACTCTCCGACCAATCGAAACTGAGCGGGATTATCTTCGTGTTCTGGCTAGCCAGGACGAGCCTCGTGCCAACAAGGCTGCGACGGGCAAGCCAACAGACGGCTCGGCCCTTCATCGGTTCGGGTCAGCGGCTGAGAGTCCGGCCCGAGAGGACCTGCTGGGCGGACAGACTGTTTAGCCGCATCGAGTAGACAAATGGGGCTGCCCGTTGCCCCGGGGATGCGGGGGGGCATCTGATGGACTCGAGGGTCAGCTGGAGCGAATCGTCCATCAGCGTGGGACCGGGACATTTTTGCGGTCGTTTGTTCGCCAGGTTCGGTTGAGCGTTTTAGACCGTCCCCCATTTGGTCAACCTGACTTGACAGAAAGAAATCATATCTACTGTCAAGCACACGGTGTTTAGAGCCCAAAAATATGACATCAATTTCCAAATATTTATGGACCCGCTTGTGTAAACAGTAAACAGAGCGATATCTTCATGATGCACCAAGCGATGAAATATTTTCCTTGAGCAATTTTGCGTCCAAATGCCGGCAGCGCCTGCACGTTTAAAGGGCTTTAACAAATAGTCTGTAATGACAGCAAAGACATTAACGCTAATGACCTTATTCATTTCACACCATTACAATTACAGCCTTGGAGTCAGCCATTATTTTTGCCTCCTGTTTTTTTTTTTTTTTTTTTTTGGTGAGGTACGTCATTCTCTTTCATCTCACTTGCCGCTATTCCTCGGGGGGGGCAACCAAAGCATAGACATCAATATCCATTGAGATTTGAGAAAGAGGCAAGATGCACCGCCTAATTAGCTCTTTTTTATTTTTGTTTAATTTTTTGCGGCCCAGGGAGCTTGGGGTCGTGAGGGATGAGATGTGTTTAACGGATGATGTACGTGCACAGCGATGGACCCCACTGAGGCAAATTATCGGCACAAGCAGAAGGCTGCATCTCATAAATACATCTGCATTGATTTGGACTTCCCGCCGCTATGGTCATAACTCTCACAGTACGGACAGTGCCGGTTGGCCTCCAAGAAGCTAAAATGAACGCGGTTAACGATGACGAAGCTCGCCATCTTGCACGTCGGTGAACCCCCCCACCTCAAGTTGTGGAAATTGGCCCTGAATCTAAACTCCCATTGAATATAACCAAATGTTAAAGCTGGACAGTTCATTATTTATTGTAGTTATTTTATTTAAGTTCAGCTTTGGTAGTTGAATAAACACAAAGTTTTTAGAGCTGTGAATAAGTTTATTAATTGGGATTTCAGGATCAATCAAAATAATAAAATAAATCAAATTTAAAAAAAAAATTCTTGGAATTTTACCATGTGTAACCCTAAAAGTAAGAGGACTTAAAAGATTGCAACTTGACAAATCGGGGAGCTCCTAATATCTCGTACAAAGGAAAATCCGCTTTAGAATGGCAATCTTTTAGCTAGGCGTATAATGTGTGTTATTCTGGAGAAATGACGGTAATTTACTGCAAATGATTTCGCTGACCCCAAAGTAACGACTCCCGGAGACCCTGCGAGTGGGTCCCCGGATCGCAGTTTGGAAAGCAACGAATAGCACGAGAAGGAAGAATATTGCATGATTATGCTCTTTCCTGCGGGAGGAATTCCTCCTTAATATCAGAGCGGAATGTAGCCGACATACGGTGGAGTTGCTTTGCGGCAAGACCTGTAATGTGCCGGGTGCTATGTATCAGCACCTTGCATTACGGCGGCGGTCCAGTGCGCCGAGAGAAACTTTGAGCGTGACGTGAATGAGTGATGCTCCACTAGCTGCGTCCTGTTTATTCTCTGCCCTTTATTTATAGCCGCCACTGATCAGCGGTGGAAAAATACAACCGCTAGAGCAGTGACAAGGAACATCTACTGACGCGACCACGGCGATCAATACGGGTCTCGCACTGTCATAGCGCGATAATCCCCGACAGATTGAACACGGCTTCAAATCCCTCGACTGTAAACGGAACGGGAAGGTCTGCTTTCTCGTTACGGTCCGCCGATCAAAATCAACATGTTGGCCGACATGAAACGGCAACTCTCGAGCGCAGTCTTCTCAGTCCGATGAATGATCCTCCTGAATCGAGAAGACGGCACACAATAGTGTTGTCGCAGGGGCTTTAGGCGCAGCCAATCCCATTATGTGGCAGCGCCAGTCATGACCTCACTTAGCGCTCGCCGGCGCCATCCCATCAGCTGTGATGAACAGGTGGGGGAACCGGCGCGGGCGGGCTCCTGGGCTGATTTGAATCCTAGGTGGACGTCCGCTCTTGATGATGCCTGCGAGGGTTCGCGCCATCACGTCTTTATTGCCTTGTAAAAGCGGGATAGCTGATATGCATGGGGGTTTATTGGACAGCTCGCCAGTAGTGAGACGATTGTTGGAATTACGATAGATTTACTATTACGACTGCTTATAAGGAAAAATACCTGTCTTTTCACATTATTGTTTCATTTAAATTAAGTGTCTGATACCTTGTAACTTTTTTTTTTTACATTTCAATAAAATACAATTCAAAAGTAGTGTAAATTAGATTATTTAAATTAAAAATGATTTACCTTTATTTTTATTTTTGAATGAGGGGGAAAAAAATCAAAAGTAAAAAATTAAAATTAAAAAATACAGTTGGCCAAAAATTGCCCCCAGTTGGATTTTGGTCACCTCGTATTTTGAGGCTAAAATTACATTTTGCCGCAATTAATTCATTTAGGACGCCACTTCCTTTCATCTTTTACAGCACTTTAATTGGATTGTTTTGCTTAAGACTTGAATAAATTATTTAGTCTGTCTACAGCATTAAAGTTTACTTGACAAAAATAATCCTCTCCTAATCTGATCTCTTTTGCCACACGTTTTTTCTTGTCACAATTAAAGCAGATACATGAATCGGCATCCAAAATGAAGGGAATAAGCCTCCGTCCACCGCCTCCACGAACTTAATACCCCATTTAAAAAACGAGATTATTAAAAGGTAACGACTCAGATTTACTGCGCGTCAGCGTCAAATTCGCTTTGCTCGGCTAGAAGATGATACATGTTTCTTTTAAGAACCCAAAGCGATTTAATATTATATCTAAAATATATGAACACGCTATAAACTTGAATTCGGACGTCGTCTTGCCCGCATGCTTGCCACTTTGAACCGACCCGTTCATGCAGCAGTGCAGGTGGTTCCACGTGTCTGCTCGAGATTAATCAGATGCTGGGAAATTCAATAAGAGCCTGCTGCTGAATCCGGCCTGTGCCGATCCATCAGCCGAGCGGGGGACTCAACTGAGTCCACATCCTTCATTGGGCTGACAAAGGGGGCGGAAGACCGTTGAGCCGCTTTGAACTCGTTTAAGAAACTCTCCCTGTTGGCTAGGCGTGACGGTGCGAGCTTAAAGTGGAGGAAAAGTTATCGCAAAAAATCTATTCTAATTTGATCAATAAGATAAATTATAAAAGTTAACTTTACTGTAAATACTTTGGAGTGGCTGTGTGGATCATTTTTTACATTTTTATGTTCATTCATCCGTGTCACTTATCCACATTCACTCAGGTGCTTAATTAATTTTATTATAATTACTTGTGTGTTATTTTGGGGGCGCTTGTAAATTGCCATTATGTGTCAGGTTCAGTCTTTTTTCCTGATAAGAGCATGACTTCCCACCGGACACTTCATTAGGTACACCTTGAGGTACACAGTGAGATCCAATGTGAAAATTTCGCCTTGACTAATAACCATCAATCAAAACGGAGCTTTACCTTTGTAATTGTTAGTTTTCATTTATCAGCTTGTAGCCGCAGTCGTGTTTTTTCCTCTTGGGGTTTCCGTCTTTATCGATGCAGGGGCACACGCTTCTGGCTTGACGGCGTTCTTTAAGTCAAGAATCAAAGTTAGGTTATTATCATTCATCAAGCCGCTCATGCATTATACTGAACGTGTAATGTACTGTAGACTCTATTAAGTGCTTGGTTTCACCGTTTCGTTCCGTGTTCATTCAATTGCCTTGTTTTGACTTCCCCCATTTGCATTCCTTGCAAACGTGGCACAGTCGAATGCTCTGGTGGCGTCCCCCCCCAAAGGATTGATGCACGTTTTCCACCTTTTTGAGTTGGCGGGCGGCCAAACTACGCACGCCTCGATTTCCCTTGTTCGTTTTGTGCATGCGCTTCCCCCCCCCTCCCTCTGTTACGGGTTAATCTGGCCTGACAGAGTGGGTGTAACATTACATAAACCCCAGAGCCATCCTGCCTCTTGCTAATTAACTCTGCTTATCAGACGTAGCCGCCTTTTATAAAGCTTGTGGGGTGGGGGGCGGACGTAGCGGGGCGGGGGGGTAACCGTCCGCCGGGTCCATTTACGCTGATGAATCAGCGCTTCAAGGATAAAAAGCTATGTACGTGAAAAATGGCCCAGCTTTTAAGTCACACGTATCTATCCCATCTAACGATTGATTTGCGAGGGGGGGGGGTGCACTTTGTTGTTGTTTTTATTGCTCCACGCGTTTGCATATTCATATAGTTTTGATTGACGGCTTTGACAAATTAGCGTTGGATCCCAAAAGCCAAATGTTGGATGCAGCCAAGTGAGCGAGCGCAGTTTCTGCTCCTTTAGTTTCATTCCAGTTTTCGGTTTTAATTTGCAACTCAGCAATTTGTTTTAAATATCTGTCAAAACTTCTGCCTTTGCAAAGGTAATGATAACATTTAAAGCTGCGGCGGGCCCACCCTGGCATCCTCGTGACGTGATCATCAAAATTTGATTCTGTGCTCCCGCGTATGAGGTAAAAAAAAAGTTTCACATTTTAGTAGCACCCATCTGTACAGTGTTTCCCAACTTTGATTGAAACAAGGCAAATATTTTATAGTATGAAAATGCTTTTTCATTATCTGAGCCTTTGAGCTTGTATAGTTGAACACAAAGTTGTTTTTATATAGTTTCACCCCCCCACATTTTTTAATTATTTTATTATTTTTAATTTTTTTTAACACATTTTTAAACATTATTAATGAATTTCTACAAATATAAAATGTAAGCGAGTGAACACTGCAATCCAAGCGACGCATGACAAACACTTTTAATTTACATTACTGCCACCTATAGGACTGGAGTGGAATTTCAACTGCATTTCAGTGAATGGCCTTCCAGTATTTTTTCAAAGCTCAAATGTATTGATACAGCGCTGCATACTGGAGGGAGACGACTCGCATGGAAAATCGCTGCAGGCCCGCGAGCGTCCGTCTGCACAAGTCAGGCCAAAGCTGTCGTGTGGGAAGGGGGCGGGGCCGACCCCCGCCTCTTCACCTGAGAACGAACTGCCACTAAAGCACCTGGACAGCCGCCAGCGCTCTTCAACCCCGGATGCTGACTCGGTCCCCCCGCACGCGTAACCCGCTCTTTGTTTTTTTTTTTTTTCTCCCAAACTCTCCATTGCGTTGTTATCGGCGTGACTCATTTCTTGTGCTGTGAATGTGTTAAACGCGGAGGTGGTGCCTCTGCGGGCGCAGATGCATATAAACACAGTTCAATTCCGATAGCTTAACGACCAAAGCTCTCAGGAGCTAATTTGATGGCATTCTCCTGCCTTTTAGTCGAGTGGAACTCAAGTGGGTGGGATGACTGAAGATAATGAGACTCAACTTAGTGGCGCAATAGAAAAGCTTCCCAAAAAATGCGAGCACATTAGCGCCCTGCACCCCAACGCAGCAGGTGCTCGTTCAACGGTTCCCTAACCTGTTTTGCTCCATCAGTGTCGTAATTTGGGCAGAACCCAAAACATGCGCTCTGGCAGTTAAAAGCAGTGAAAGCGAGAGATTGATGTGTGAGAACACTGAGTTGTATTTAATGGCTTTGCTCGTCTAAAAACACTTAGTCATCATGTACCGTGTTTCTAATTTATTTCGTTTTAATTTGGTTTCAGTGTAGTTTCGTTTTTATTAGATTTTGTTTTTATTAGATTTAGTTTTCTCTCCCAAATCAGTTTGTGGGGTGAATGTCTTGTAACATTAAAAAAAAAAAAAAAAGATAGAACGAATCATCTTTGTCGACGTCCACGAATAAGACGCGAGTGCACTTTCGTGCGTGTCAAAGATCAGATCGGAATTTCTATCTGCCCCTGATTTTTTTTTTTGACCTTTTGCAGTGACACTCACACAGATGTCTGATTCCAACAAAGCTCCACAGGTGACCTTTATGGCAGCTGCTCAACGTAAACAAAGAAACTAATAAAGGTGTGATTAATTGCGCCGCCAGTGATTATTGCCGTACATTTCGGTATCCGTGCGTCAATTGGCTTTGGCGGCTAAGCTAGAGTCTATTTTTAATTATTTAAATGTAGATATTAAAATATTATATATATATATATTATTAAATGTTTTAAAACAATTTGAACACAAATGTATTGAAAGAGTAAAAAAAAAACCAATATTCGCTACTTTAAAAATCACTGGTGAAAAATAATGCTAACGTAAAAACTATTCTCATCATTTCGATTTGATCTCATAAAATATTAAGTGATAATGAAAATTATTTTGCTTGCTTTTAAATTTAATATCTAAAAACGTATATCAGTAATTGAAAATAGTGCTGATAAAATTCCGACAAAAATGAGCAAAAGTAAAAAAAAATACGCCTGAAATTTTTCATGCTTTTCAAGAACAAAAAATAATGCTGATGATAAAATAAGTCTTTAAAATAATAGATAATTAATTGATTACAGTACATCAACTAAAATAATCATGGTCAATTTTGAAAAATACAATTTAAATACAAAAGCCCCAAAAAAGTCTCATTTTTAAACATCCAAGTCATCACTTGGCAACCAGCTTTCAAGGTGTCCTGCCGCCACCCGGATGTGTCCCGTCAGTGAGTTAACAATTTTAACGAGATTTCCGACTGTCAGAAGTAAAACCCTTCAGAGGTTGACGCGTCGTCAATTCCGAGCCAACCTGCTGCCGTAAATGTCATCATGTGATCTATTGGATGTTTGCTTTGCTCGCCGAGCCTTTTTAATGTACCTCCAGCCCCATGTAAACCACTTTAGATGGACTGCACTAATCATTTTAGCCAACTCGGCTTTTACAGTTGTGCAACACAAAGCCTGGATTGGATTGAATCAGCCCACACGCACACACACACACACACACACTCCAACATAAACACATGCTTTTAGGAAATAATTGCATGCTAATTGTGATTACTCAGCTAAGCATCGCAAAGTGCACGCACACACACCTGTGGGTGTTGCCTCTTGCTTGTTGCAATTATTCAGCCAGCGAGTGACTCACAAGGTGACTGCCGAGGGCTTCACAATGGCACCTGAAGGTCAAGCCCGAGACAAAATTCCTTCCCTTCCTTTCGGTAGAGCGGAAAGATGAAACCCAGCCAGTGTGTTTTTCACGAGGGGGGAAAAAACCCCCAAAAAACCCGGAGGCATTGTGCCTTAAACAAACAGCACATCTGTTGGCACTGCGGTTCAAAAGACTCGATGGCTTCAAGCTACATTAAACAATGCTTTGCATAGCTTTTTATAGAAAATGGCTGCTGGTGCTTCAGATTCGAGAGTATCAACTTAACATTCGCGGCACGTCCACCTGATTTGCGTGCTTCATCGTGGTCGAGATTTTAATGAACGGATAATTATACTATACGCATTTTTCATTCACACAGTGTAACTTCATTCAATAAAATCGGAGAACCCCTTTCAGGAATACCTCGTGGGTCTGGATGAAGGCCCCTGAAATATGAGTAGCTATCGTAAAAAGAGAACCAATCAAATCAGTCCATCGTCTTAACAGTAGTGCGTCCACTCGATGAGGTTCTGCCGGTGTTCACACCAGCAGTAGAAAAATTGCAGCCACCTCAGTTGGACTCATCTAAAAGGATCAATCAGGAACACTTTGACAGAGCGCAGCTCACTTAGATTCATTTGTATTCTTTTGAGTTGAAGCAAATGTGTGAGTGTGCGTGTGGGGGGGCCTCTCGAGAGTGTCTGACTGTCATGTTCAAATTACCTCACATCGACCCCGCTGTCATTTTATGAACTGTTTGACAACACGCCACTTTATTCTTCTTAAGTTTACCTTTTACCAGATCCGGGCTCCATTAAAGAGCCGACGGTGCAAAGAAACCGAACTTTCTTTTTACAGCCACAGTTAAACCTTTGATTGTATGCCGCAACACTTTCAAATCGGAAACTTTGCCAATACCGAAAGAAGACGTCAGCGTTCCTTTTCTGTTGCGTGTGCGGACCTCTCGTGTCGAGAGAATCCTCACGTGGTGCCGCCTTTCACAACACAATAGAATCACATTGGCCCACTTTGTCATAATCCCGCACTAAGCGACAGCGCGGAGACCACTCGGGGCCTTTGCCCATATGCGCTCGTAATTACATTTTTTGAATGGCTAAAAGGCACTCGCTTGCTCTACCCCCCCCCCCCCCCCTCCCTCTTTCTCTCAGTTTATACTGCATTGGGATACAGGAGAAGTACAACGAGGTTGGCTGCATGCCTTGGTTTAACCTTGCGTGGTTGAATCGGGAAATAAGTGAATAAAACTATATAAATAAGCCATCCATTCGTCCATCCGTCCATCCATCCACCCATCCAATTTTCACCCATCCATCCATCCACCCATCCACCCACCCACCCATCCATCCATCCATCCATCCATCCATCCATCCATCCATCCATCCATCCATCCATCCATCCATCCATCCATCCATCCATCCATCCATCCATCCATCCATCCATCCATCCATCCATCCATCCATCCATCCATCCATCCACCCAACCCATTCATCCATTCATCCATCCACCCACCCATTCATCCATCCACCCACCCACCCACCCATTCATCCATCTCGTATCACATCCCCACATCTTCCCATGGCACCATCACACCACACGGCATCTTGCACATCATCACACGTATCCTGTCTCACATGACATCGGATCACATCACATCACATTACATCACACATCACTCCATCTTCACCTCAGGAGACGTGGCAAGTAGCATTTTTGAATGCCTGTCTGTTCCTCTTCCTCACAGTTCATATTGGCACACGGGAGTAATATATTATTTAAAGCAAGTTGGCTGACTGCCTCTTTTTTTACCCCCTGTGGTCAAATCAAGAACTGTCTATCTGTGGTTTTTGGACAACATGTGCTAGTTTGCGAATAAACCAAAAAAAAAAAAAAAAAAACGTCCTTTCAGGGCTCTTTTGCACCAGTTTGTGAAGGACTGGTGGTTTCCACTAGGGACAGAGTTTAGGCTGATATCCACGGTGCCCCTCGCTATAGATTAAAGACTCGCTGACAGGGCGCCTCCTAATTGAGGCGACAAAGTGGAGGCGGGCCCCCGAGTCCTGTTTGGGCTAACAAGCACATCGAGGTACACTGGACCTGAGCGAGCTGGAAACGTTCCCTTCAAAGAGGCTGTTAGCCTTCATTTAGTGGCCTTTTCAAAAAAGGATCCCAAGATGGTGATAATGGCTTCCAAGGGCAGAACTTTGGCCATCATAAAACATTTAATTAGTAAGATTTTAGGTCTCATGTGTGCATTGCTTAATTGTCAGGTAAGGGCAAATGGAACTTTACGAGGACCTGCTAGAGCAATGCGGTGATTTGCAAATGACACCATTTTTAATAGTAAGATGCATCCTTGAAAGCCTTACCTTCTCTTAAAATCCCAAACTCCAAATGGAAGGCCTGATTTTGTGTAACTCCGAATTAAAAACGAGAATATTACCTAGAAATTTTTGTTTCAAACTTCAACTAAAATGCTGGACCTTAAACCTAACTCCAAACCCAATCGTGAGACCCTTCCCTTGTCTTGATCCTCAACCCAGGAATGGGGAAAAAAACCCTGAAAGCCCTAAATCAGGCTTGAAACCTTAATCTGAACCCGTGACCCTCTCTTGAAACGATTTCGAACAACATATGCCGAGTGGGTCAGGGTAGTAATGGCGTACACGATATTGACTAACACAAGGCCGGCGGACTTTAGTCAACTGGGAACTGTCTGCGAGATAATACCGGGAAGGGAAGCGTGGACCGTGGCGGCATTTTAACAGTGCATGAATCGACAATAAACAGGGGAGGGGGGTGGGGGGGTGGGGGGGGGGGGGAGAAAGATGCAGCGAGATAGCAAGGCGGAAGGAGCTTTGGGGGCACGTCGAGAGAGAGAAACTAGCCGAGTGTGAAGACTTTGGATTTCTCTATCAGTATTCCGTCTCGGTGTCGGAGCTTCAGGGAAGGGGGGGGGGGGTCTCTGAGCAGCCACGTTCTGCACAGTTGCTCTCATACATACGCACACACTCAAAGCTCGACTCTCCAAATAGAATCTCACTTTTCTTCCCCAATCTTTGTATTTGTCAGTAATGCTAACACTTGTAGCACGGCTAGATTTCCCGCGTCCGAGCGTATTTCCGTCCGGGCTCGTAGCTCATTTGGGAGATTATCGCAAAGAGAGAGGCTGCTGGCTACAAATCAGGACATGAAGACATCATGTGGGCTTGAGGAGACTGCCATGAAGAATTGTGGAAAGCTCACATGGGTGAGCTATTTTGGGTGAATTTTAAAATCGTATTTATTTCTTGATTTTAAAAAACAACGGTTGACTTTGGAACTCGGGTCTCAAAAATTCGGATGGACAGGGGTAATAGATAATCTCACACGTGTACTTTGTCCGCAGCAACATATTTCCCAGAGGAAGTTGTTATTTTGCTCTATTACTCGTGCCGCCTACTGTCTCCAGAGAGCTCGTCTCACCGGAATCCCGCCGGCTCCGTTCCCTCCGTCTACTTATTCCGTTCGGCCTCCGGGCAGCGGCCAACCAACAGTGTCCGAGGCTGGCGCCGGCTGTAATAATGAGTTTTCCTCTCAATACGCACCCCCCCCCCCCCCGCCCTCTCTTGTTGATGAGGAGCACCAAAGTGTTTTCACAGGTCAGAGGAGAGAGAGCGATAGCAGGTAATGGATTCCCTGCTTTTCCCGCCAAATGGCCTCCCACCATTACGGACAAGAGAAAAAAAAATGAAAAAGGAAAATGAAACGAGAAAGAGCATGTGGGAAGAAAAGGAGACTGGCGTTGGAGGAGTGGATTATCACGAGTGGGCTGCTCTTCAGGCAGGGAATGAGCTATTTTG
Source organism: Syngnathus scovelli (assembly GCF_024217435.2). Classification (NCBI taxonomy): domain Eukaryota; kingdom Metazoa; phylum Chordata; class Actinopteri; order Syngnathiformes; family Syngnathidae; genus Syngnathus; species Syngnathus scovelli. Next base: position 4,776,993 of record NC_090858.1, read on the forward strand.
TCGCACACAAAATGGACGCCTTTCCTCTTTTCATGGTTTTCTTCCACTGATCGCAATTCGGTGTTTCTTTTTGAATTTCAGCGTTACTTTTACCGTTTGTCTTGGAGGAACTGAGTCATTGCCATAACAACCTCCAACTTGATTTGAACTCTCGAAAATCCCACTCTAAAATGATTTTCAAATCAAGGTAATTGTAGTTTGAAGTGCATCAGACGGAGAGTTCATGTCACGCCATGCATGGCAAACATTTACCTCCGGATATGAATATGTTGATATCACACTAAAGCTCCTTCCACCGTCTCTGGTGTACGTGATATGCCCGACTGCGAGATTGCGGCAATAAAAGCAAGATAACGGTACTTGTGGAACGTCTCCAACTTCCCTGAAGGAAATCACACGGCTTGGCCGAATAATTTCAAACGTCTCGATCACGTATGTCTGCAAATGCGTCGATCCCGTTTCAAGTTGTTGACGTCGTTGCCTTCCCTAATCACCTCATCGTGTTTTTAACGTCCTCAGGACCTTCTCACTCTTTTGCCGAATTTGCAGCGTGAATAACTTTTGAGTGCAAAAAGATGATAGGAAACGAGTCACTCTGATTGGATGCTGTGCACGAGGCGCTTTGAGGTAATGCGCTAAATGTGTGCCACATAATTATTATTATTATAATTGAATTTCCAGGAATGCCTTGTCACCATTGCCGGTTCGTGGAAAAGTCCTTCAACACAAGAACCACTTCAAGCATTTGGGGTCGGATATCTTTTATAGTACAAACAAGACCTTGTACAACTATCCAATCCTAAAATTAAGGGGAAATATAAAACTAATGTTTTTTGGAATGTGTGAGGAAGGCCAATTCCCTTTAAGAGCTGTATCTTCAGTCGGATCTCATCTTTTGGCCTCATCTTGTTCCTTCTCAGTAGCAAATAACTTTTTTTTTTTTTTTTTACTTTTAATTCTACAAGGAGCTATTTCCTTTCCTTCAGCCAACAAAGGCCGACTTAAAGAGATCCTGACAACAAGATTCAGACTAATATAAACAAACTAAATCCTTCAGCTTCAAATTCGGATTTGTAAATCTTTGCTCCTCCACCGAGGTCTTTGAGAGATTCTCTTTTCAGCCTTGTGTCATTGGCGTCTCCCCAATGAGGCTAAACTGGGCGATACATCAGTGGACTTTTTAATCCCCACTTTTAAAGTACGGCTATCACCGCCGCCCGTCGGCTTATCGAAGACCACAGGCAACAAATAGACGCCAGTCACAGTGGCCCAGCACTAGCCAGCATTTTCAAAATTACACCCCTTGTCTCTTCTATCAGCACCTTGTCTCCGAGGATTTTATTTACTCTCCCGAGTGATCCCTCCCTGACATTCCTTCTCATCAAGCTAGCTTCTTCCATCAGTTATTTCTTCCCTTGTCTAGACCCTGATTGAGTGGCGAGCGTTTATTCCGTGTCAAAATCGCTGAATAATCACCTTGAGCATCTTTGCGGCAATCCAAACGTCATCCAGTAAAAATTGAACTCGGGGAAATGGTGGATTAAAGGAGCATTTACACCGAGGTTTAGGCTGGACGGGTTTTCCCGCGCTGATTTATTCTCAGAGGAAAGCAAAACTCTTATTTGTCCTTCCTCTTTGAGCTGGACTTCACCGAGTTCTGTTAAATGTCAACGTGCGATCTGGTCAATTTTCACTCTCTTTGAAAATACTCCCTTTTCTCGCCATCATAGACTTGTGAACAACAAATACATCACTTTTGCCAGAGACTATATTATCCACATGTAGCATATCTCCTCCCCAAATGTGTCATAAGCGTACGTGTCGGAACAAATAGTCGCGCTTGAAGTTGCTGATGTCCACAAGAGACAAAAGTATTCACGCCCAGATACTTGTATCAAACAGATGGCTAATGCTAATGCTAGCTAATACTAACCACAGAAAAATACACCCAGCTGTATCTTTCCGTATGTTAACGCTCTTCCGTAGAATCTATCATATTGTCGTCATAACGCTTCCTGGTTGCTGTTTTTTTTTTTTTCCACCTCATAAAACCCCTAAGATCTCAGTTGATCACTCAAGTCGAGTTGTCATCCATGCAGGTTGAAAAAAAGACCAGAAAGTAGAGTAGAAATATTTTGACTATAAAAAAATGATAAATACAGTATATACTTCAGTTCAGTACATTACCCAAAAAAGCTACTGAAGTACAATAATAAAATATTTGTCCTCAGTTACTTCCCAGCACTGCCAACTTCTCAGTAGACATTTCAGTCCCCTTGAAGTAAATGTGTTTCTGTGTTGGTCCTGGAAAAAACAACAACACACAACTAATAATATTATTTGCAGCCAGACAATATGTGCCTGTAATCTAATGGCTCTAAATTACTTCTGCAACAATTGCTTGAAAGGGAATTGAGTCTAGGAACTGAGAGAAAGATTTCTAGATGGCAAATATAGTAAGAAGAACGCAGTGTTTTTCTGTGATAGCTTGCCGGGTGGGATGAAAGGTCCGCCGTGTGTGAGGGTCGCTGTCGCAATGCAGCACTTTGATGATGATGGAGTGGACGCAAGCATATGTTTGGAGTTGCTGTGCGTGTGTCATTCGGGGAACGTTAGGAAAACAGACGTCCACGTAGACCTCATGAAAGAAGCCCTGACCGGGCTGTCACCTCTTCACCGTTAGTTTTACTAATTGGTGATTAAAATTTCTTCAGCCTCAGTGGAAGTTCGCGCTCCACCGACCGCCGTATTAGTTTAGCCTCGAGCATCACGTCCCCGTTAGGAGAAACCACAGAGAATCCCCCGGGTGAGAGCCGCGCCGTATGTCGTCACGTTCGACTCGTTGTTTTGCCGGGACCCCCTCAAAGGCCTTAAATTCCACTTCGCACTACCTGCCCGCTATCACGCGGCATTTAGCAGCTAAAGAGCCAGAAACTCCCCCAAGGAGTCCCTCGCCTATTAATCTTTCCCAAGCAGACACACGGCGCCCCGAATGCACAATAGCGTTTCCTCCAGGAAGTGTGAGAAGTGCTCACCCTACCAACTTTGAGATGATAAGCTTGTTATTAAGGTTAGGCAAGTTATATCGGGTCAAAAATGATAAATTCTCCCTTCGTGAGTCATCGTTGGAATTTCGTGTCGACGTTACGTTTGAAAGGGCAAAGTTCCATTTTGCCGAGCAGCAGTGGTAGAACACACGAGCTAACGACGAGGCAGCCAACTTTGCAAATATTGTCGTAACTTTTCATTTGTCTTTCACACCAAATAAGCAACGCCAACTGGTGTTGTCAAGGTGCCATGATTCCACCACCGGGCATGCCTCCACTTTTTTTTTTTTTTTTTCTCTGGCCCGCCAACAAGGCTGACACTGTGTCAACACTGTGCCGTCATTAATCTTTGTTAATTAAGTCGGACAAGTCGTTAGTCACAGTTATCCTGGCAATCAATCTCGAAGGAAGAGCTCAAAACTAGGGGGTGGATAGAAATAACTTGTGATGAATGTTCACGCTGGTTGGTCATTTGTTTTTGTTTTTTTCTCGCCTTTAGTTACTGGCTCAATCATGTTATTGAATCTGCTCTCTGCCGGTGATGTGATTCATGCTGACATTGTGCAAAGGAAGAAAAACAAAGCAAATATTTTGACGTAAAACTAAATAGATTCATATTTGGTGTGCTTCCAATTTTCTGGAAAGTTTGGAAAAGAACATTTTTCTCTTCACGGTGCACAATGCAAGGTTATATACTTGGAAGCACTTAACTCTAATCCATCACGGATCTTGCGGATAAAATAGAACCAAGAGATGCTTTTCTGGATGGGTGGATGCAAAAATCCCCCTGACATACTCCCAACATCTTGTCGAAAGTCTTCCCAGAAGACGTTCATATTTCTTGCTTCTGTTTTCAGTCTGTCAGTGTGATGGTCAGTGCCCGTATATTCAACTACAGACTATCCGTACCTGCCATTTTTCAGGGTAGAACTTCTGCTTGACCCTCAAGATGATCTGGGTTCAAATCGTCCCCCTCATCCCGCAATTTCGTCATACTGACATCCTTGTTCTCGACGTTTCAACGCAGACGGGTGACGAGATTAGTAATGTGATGAAGAGAGTGATTGTAAGAAAAGTAGAAACATGTCTGTCAAATAACGCTATAAGGGCATTCCATCCATTAGCGGGGCACAAAAACAAAATGGATTAACCGCACAGCTTGGTGGTGTGCGAAGACCTTCCTGGTTGTTTGCACACTGGTTAATGACACATTCAACAGCCGGTCAATGAAACGACGGAACTACATTTGCAAGGATGCGTGCCTGAAGATCTCAAGATGTTTATGAAAGAATACACATGAAAGAAAATTCTCAGGAGAAAAATGTCATATAGGAAGGATGTCTCCGTCGTCCTTTCATCCATGGCTCTCCGCTGTCCGGCTTTCTTTCATTTTCTTTTTCCGTGGCTTCTTCTGTTTGAGAGACGGATCAATGGCTTGCAATCAGATCACGGTGTGCCCATCAAGAGCTTTTGCGGAGGAACAGAAATAGCAAGCGAAATTGAACCCAGGCTCGGAAAAACAAAGATGTTTGTCCGCGCGTAAAGACGGAGCGTATTTTCAGCGGCGTTACGAAATAACCTCTGACCGAGAACTAAAAGTTGATTGCATTAGTACAACCAAGTTGCTTCAAATCATTCAGTGGCTCCAAAATTGTATAGCTGAATATTTGTTTGTGAAGAAATCCGGTTCTCATTCATACTAAGTCCGCCTCTCGCAATCATCATTACCTACAGGTGGTGCAAATTTTCAGATGCGGTATTTCACAATCACCCACCTTCATTTGTCTCAGGTTGGCAAATGGCACGAAATCAATCTATTTGCATTTACCCCTCCCCGTATTTTGCGAGTTAGGATAAAAAAGCTTAAAATAAATTGCAGATGGCAGGTGCAATTATAAGCGCACTCAGTTAGCAGATCGGCTTTCATATCTGTTTGTGTTTGTGCCTATTTTGTCATTTACAAACCTTGTCATGTCTTTTATGACGGTTTCGAAAAAGGATTGTAATCAACGGTTAATGCGAAAACGTTGCTGTTGAACACGAAGCAAACCTTTTCCAGTATGTAAAGGAGACATTTCCAAACGGTACTCAGGTGTCTCAGTGACACATACGTGACATTTGAGGGTTTATTCTCATCTCCAGACTTAAGATTTAGTCATATACGGTATTCAGTAACATTTTTTTTTTTGTTCATGCTAAACCGTAGGCGCACTTGTCTGCGGGATTTTACATATACATAAAAAAGAATGAGCAATTTGACAAATGCGTTTTCCATCAGACATCCCGACGGAACTAAATAATAAAGACGGATGAGCGTCGGCTCTCCGACTCAAGTTTGTTTCTACGGCCCTAAATCATGAATGAGTCTGTGGTCTTGTCTTAAGCAAATGAGCCCACTGCATATCTTGCACTGTGGGCTCTGCTAATGTGAGACTGGCTTCCGTTACCATGACGACTCGGGACAGAACTGGCGGGTGGCTTCTTGTCGAGCCAGGAGTGGACGGCCAAATGTATGCATGTCATAAAGGCTGAAATGGCTTCGTATAGGCGAAAGACTATATTTAACACCTGAATGTAATCCCAAGTACTTTTCCGCATTTGAAATCCCTGAATGCACAAGCACAGGAGGACGAACTCTACTCAGCAAGCAAAAATGAAAAAAGGCGACCGAAGCGTCCGCATAATGAGGTACAATGGTAATCTATCCAGCTGTTAACATAAGACCTCGTTTTAAAAGGCCACAAACTGATGAGTGGAGTCAATGTTGCGTCATCCCCGCAGTCCCATCGCAGGTGTGACCTCACAGGAGGGGCGGAGCCGAGCCCATGCCAGTCATCAGAGTTTAAGTGCCGATGCGAGGCCTTTAATCTCACGCTAATTAAAATGAGACTGGGGCCTAACGTCGTTTTCTAACCCCACTCAAGTGGGGCTCGGGAGCGTTCTGTGACATTGGCAGGGGTACTGCGCCCCGTTCCTAATGGACGTCAGGAGACGTGGTCCAAGTCATTTTTTTTGTGTCGTCAGGAGGATACACCGGCGATAAGACAAAACCACGGCCAATTATAACAATGGATCCATGCGTACACCGCTTTAATGGTCGTTCACTTGTCACAGGTAACAACGGGCAAAGCCTCGGCAGAGGTTTGCTCGTGTTTATTCCGCTACTCTTTACTTAGACATTTGGCCCTGTCCAACGGCAAGTCTGTCCATTATCCTTTTAACCTTCTCCAAAGGGACCACGCGTCACAGCGTGGAGCCTATTTGGACGGAATCGGAGCCTCATCCGGGCTTCTGCCAACGCGGTCTCAGCGTCCGGCTCCTCCTAGGTGCTCGACTCCCAGCTGCCGAGGCGGGCTGAATGTCAAGTGTCGGTTGGCAAAGTGTATGTCAAGACTCCCGCTGTTGACTCATGGCTTGAAACGCGGCGCAACCTTTCAAAGCGTTTAATTATTAAGACGGCTGCTGCAAACAAACGTCGATTCAGCAATTAGGATGACCCTTGCAACGGTTAGCGTTTTATGAAAGCTGTCGTAACCTTACATGATATATTCTTTGTGACTGTATCACCTTTCAATTATAGCTAATTGCTAATCGTGCTATTGACTTATCAGTGCGGTTTGATGTCATGTGGCCCCCTAATATTTTACATAATGGGCATTACAAACTTTATTAGATGGTTAATTATATTAAACCTTTTCACTCGTACCAATTGCAAGTAGCTACTTTGAAAGCAGTTAATTAGTTTTTTTTTTTGTTTATATGCGCTAATCGAGTGATTTTATCAGTGACGAATCTGTCTTTGTTAGAATGTCTTTTCTTGTGCCTCTTTCAATCGTAATTCATCAGCCTTCTGATTCATATCCAACCTTGGTAACGTTGTAATTAAAAATGCCGATAGCCATCAGTTGTTTCCACGTGGCCGTGAATACCAGCAAACCGGTCGATGGCGCGGTGGACCGATGGCGGCAACGTTTAAGAAAAAGTCACAAAAAAAACAGATTAATCTTGCGTCATTCCGATTCTTGGATTCTAGCTCCTCGCTCGGCCAAAGTTAATTGGAACCGTCTCAGCCGATCTAGACGAGCGCTGCCAAAAATACTTCATAGACAGATGACAGTTGCCATCTGAAATTTCATCTTCATTGTGAGATTTCGAGCTTTCTTTCCTTATTTCATGCAAAGCCACAGGCAGACCTCTGCGGAACATTTTATATGTAAATGAAAAGGAATTACTCAAGTCTGTCGGAGCAGAAGCAAGTTGAAGAAGGTGTCTTCCATCAGAGACCACTTGAATGGTGAACCAGCTACTTGAAGGATATTGGCCAGAATATTATGTCACTCTTAAGATGCTTGCTTTCCACAGTCCTGCCAACAGGGACAATTCTCATGCTTAAATCCAATCTAATACAGAAATAATACAGAGAGAATCGTCATTCCATCTATTTTGGTTAGCGCTTGGTCTCGAGTGACGACTCATCAAATCGTACAAAAATCGTATCATGCCCTTGTTAGAACATTTCTGGTAATATTGGAATATAATAACGACTTTGATGAAACAAAGTTTTTACCATTTGGCAAATTATGCATTTTTTGAGAGGAAAAAACTTTGACTCAGAGTTGGCTTGGTCTGACTCAAAAAAAAATACTGCTTTGATCGAACAAATATGTCCTTGAAGTTGAAAGCCAAAGAAAATATTCCAGAAAATACGCCAACTTTGTTAATTGGAATAAAATTCACTAGCGATATAACTCACATAAAACAAAATTTACTTGACTCTGAAATGATGTACTTTGGCATGAAATGTTTTGGAAGACAAAAATATCCTTAAAGATCCCTAAAAGGACATGTATGAACATAAAAGACTATCCTCCGAGTTTGCCGCCTCGTCTTCAAGGGTACGTCACAAAACCAGGCCATCGAGCCAAATATTGATCCTCGAAAACGTCAACTGCATAAAGCGCTTCCCTGTCATTCAAATTTTGAACGGCGGAGGCGTGGATGTTAAAAATAGACGAAGGTGAGGGCATCTCAACGATTACTCAGGTGGTGAGGGGGTGGGAGGGGCTTGGGGGGGGATTCAATTATGGCAGTGCATGCATGTGTGAAGGGATTTGGAAGCGAGGCGTTCTCTGTGTCACTGGCGGCGGCCGGCTTAGAAATTGAGGGTGATTTTTTTTTTCCCCGTGAAACATTAAATGATAAGAGAATTAACAGCACACATTGGCAAATGCGTGCACCCACGGGGAATTATCCTCAGAAGAGGAATCTGGTTAAAAAAACGCACGTTTTGGCACGCACGTGTCATTATCCCATTCGACCTCCGGCATCTTATTTATTCTCATTGGCTCGCTTTCGTATTAGCGTGTCGTACGACAAGGAAAAAAGGTCAGCGGGATCTCAGTGTGCTTGGTTGGTTTTCCGGAAAGCCAACAGAGGCGACAAAGTGACTCACATGCTACATTATGGATTATTGTCGTTAAATAAAGGCTGTAGCACAGGCGTAGATGAAGATGGAGGGCTGCGCCGCCGTGGGAGTGGGTAGTCAAAGCGAATCCTTTCATTCCCATTAAATGTGGCGCTAATGTCGACATACAATAAAGTATTTGAACGACTTCTCAGCACTGCAAGCCAAGAATTATAGACCCGTTTTAGAAATGCTAAATTTGATCTCATGGGCTGTGATTCGCCGCTTGCATTTTTCCCATGCCATCGTATCCATTGAGGGGAGCGGGTTGGAAGTCTGCTCTTGTTGCTAATAGCCTGCTGATATGTCTAATCAGGGAGAGGGTGACATTTACACGAGACACCCTGCCTCCTTTACCCTTCTACACACACATGCACACACACTATTGGATGTGATTGCAAAGCCATATGCCAAAGCAATTGGCGGAAACGATATCTTCCCATTTAATTGATGTCGTTTTAACTTCAAAACCACGTCTGCGGGAAAACAAAAAGGCAATGATGCAGGTAAATGAAATGAAAAATTAATTCATCTATTGCGCCAAAGTCTTGATTATATTTAAGGGTTAGGTTGGAATTAGGAGTCCGGAGGTTATGATTTGACTAGATTATTGTAAGGATTAGGGTGTTGGGATTTAAAACTGAGGGCCTGGTCATTATTATTAAACTGCCAACTTTCATTGTGGTCGTCTTGTCGCATTTCTGAGCCACCTCGGGCACTAGCGATCTAATTCTCGTCATTAGCCGGATCATTTGCCTGCAGCGTGACTAATCAATAACAATCTTTTGCACAGCCTGGATTACATTTAAGGGTTAGGGGTTCAGGATTAGAGGGTTAGGGTCGTGGTTTAGTGTCATGTTAGAGGTCAGGATTACAGGCATTTTATTCATACTTGTATTTGAACAGGGTGAACTCAAAGTCTGCGTCGCCCTCGTTATTTGTTTGCATTTGCGGCCGTATGCTCTTCAAAGATCACATTACCGGAGCAAGAGCCACCTCGGGCGCTCCCTACATCATTCCGATCATTAGTTTGAACTGAATAACACTCCGAAGAAAGGCCGTGAGGGCGCAAACACGGCCGCCGTTAATTTAATCTATTCCCTACGAACCAGCCGGAGAGTCTCTCATTTGCGCCAGACTTTTCTGTACCATTTGTGCTATTATGAAATGAAATTGGAATCTGGCCTTTCCTAAAGAAGATGGAGTTTTTTGGAAGAACTGGGATGTGAGCACAAAGGATAGTGTGCGCCGTCTTAAAACTGCTCTCACTAAAAAGATTCGACACAATGCGCCTTCTCGGGACATACCAGAAAATATCTGGACATAATCGGTATCAAGGAAGTACGTGGAAGTCGTACATGGTGACCAAGTCTTTATTATCTTTTCCGCAACGTACATGCACATTTCCAGTGCATTTTTTTATACAATATAAACACTCAAGTATTGAGCAAATCTTTCAAGCATGCAAAGTTTTTGTTGCGCATTTAAAGGTTAAGTGGTTTCTCTATCATCCGTTTAGCCTACGCGGTTTCTTTCAAAGCTATATTGCGCATATCTGTGCCGACGACTCATTTCCATACACTGCTCCTGCATTCCTCGCCTGGATAGATGTCTAATGGGCTTTCTGCAGGCTGGCAACTCCCTCCTTGTGTGTATGCGCTCCTCATTACGGCAGCCTAAATAGGGATTAGTGCCGCATTTGGTTTTGGCTTTTGTGAGGACGGACCGTGGTCAAGGCCAATATTGAGCTTCTTCTTTCTTCTTTTCCCCAAATACGAAGGAGTCATTAGTGTGCGTGGGCATGCGAGCGTCTTGGGAAATAGTCACATAATAGCACAAAACATTTTTTTGTAGCAATAAAAGGCATTTTTGTCTCATGAAGTAACACTTTGAACCTAGCCAGTCTTTGATTTATAGCAGGACATACAAAGCTAATCAAGCCAGACCGAACAAAAATTATCTGACCACGCTTGACACCCCCCCATCCGTCTTTGTACTTTCATCATATTGAAAACGTAACGGGTCAACCCGAACCAATATGACGAGGTTAAAAGGCCGCGTAGCTCCATGTACGGTTGAGGCGGACCTACTTAGGCTAATAAATCGGTAGCAGACCCATGCGTGTGTAAGGGGAGCACTAAATTGAGTGTGAAATCCCGTAGCGCCAGCCACGACGTTTGCGGTACAGGTCACGCGAGTGGCCGAAGCCCGCAGCAAGAACGATGGAGCGGCTGATGTCATTGATTATCGTAAGTGCCGTGGCAGACGCCGGCCTCTTGTTGCTTGACCAATGAGCCGCAAAGCTGCACTGCAGACGGCAAAAGCACACGGCTCAAGAAGCTTCATGGCGACTCAGTTGGTGAAATTCCGCAGGCGAACTCTCGTATCGTACACGGCTGGCTCCGTATAGTGAGCTACGTTAAACAGTGAATCAAGCTTATTGATTAGACGTCGACTGGTTTTGTGGGTTGACTCGTTGATTAAATGCTGCCTTTGCGGATGCGTTTGTTATGCACATGTTCATAGACTAGTTTGCTTTCCCAAAGTGATTTGTTCTGCATTCTGTTTATTTTGGGTGTAATTCCACTGTTGACCAATAGATGGCGTCAAACTATTTTAATGACACTTGAAATTTGAAGTAAGCAGAATGAAAACTTTTTTTACAAATTGTCACTTTGAATGCTAACTTTAGCCTCGTTCTTATATCCTCCCCCTGCTCACTGAAGATGGTGATGTGCCTTTTTTGTCGCTTGAGTGACCCTGATGTGCGAATTAGCTTTCTGGAGAAGATGTTTGCAAGAAGTCATCTGGCGAAGCCGTCTTGACAAGACGAGGGTGATACGGTACGCTGGTGTGTAATGGCTGTGTTCTCATGTGGAGTACACAGATTATGTGATTATATACAGCAAGTGAACGTGACTGATTAATGTGGATGTTTAGAGTCGACGTAATCAGGCTCCGATGAATGTGAGCACCGTTTCGATGTGTACTTGTGTGTACGTGCAGCGCAATGGAGAAGATGATGAGCGCGTTAATTAGCGTTTCTCTGCAGCTGTCTGTGTTGCTTGCAAGAAAAGTTAAATGCAGAAAATAGAATGTTTTAAAAGTATACCGTCTCGGTGTAACGTACTTGCCGTCGTGTCAAAGTGGAACCAGTATTCTTTTTTTTTGTTTTGTTAAACCCACTGTAAAAAAAAAAAAAAGCTTGTCTCATTAATGATGTTTTATTTTTGCACCATAATGTAAATTGAAGTAAAATGATCCCAGTAAGATTTATTGTAGATAATGTGGCTGCCATAGTAAATTGCTTTTCCCTGAAAAAGCTACACTAAAAAGCTCATCTTCATTTGAAATGTTTTGATTTTGCAGATTGTGCTCTTGTTTCACATGATTAGCAATTATTGTCAAACTGATTACTGCTTACTCAGAGCTTTATTAGTGTGCTATTTATCATTGGGGATGTGGTCGTATGTCTTCCATCTGTCTCTATCACAATATTTGAGCCGCCGTCCGTTACAATTACACTCACCCAAATAGGCTAACGGCCGTATTAGCAATCATTTGCTGCCCTGTCACTATTGTTTGCTTTACCAGAGGGTTTTTCGCCATCGTTGTTACAGTAACTCCTCATCCTTCTGATCCCATGCTAATCCCTCTTCAACGCCTCTGTAATCCCCTACGCTTGCCCCTTGACATTTTCACATTTTGGCTTTTACTTGTCACACATTTCCCACAAAGTTCATGACCCATCAAGCTGATGCTTTGGAATAGCTTTGGGGGTTTGAGGTTACTGATATGACTAGTAGAATTTGCCAGATGTCAACATGTCATCTATGCCCAGTTGTAAATTCATTTTGTAAATTCATCTTGAATTGGTGTGGGAACGTAAGCGTAGGGAATGTTAGCGTGTGGCTAAGTTAGCTTAGTTTCATCAGGTGAATGCTAACCGTTGCTTTGCTGCGTCATTCTTTTCAGGACAAAAACAAACAAGCAGCAATAGTTAGAAAGCAGTTGGTTCACCTACAGTACAAGTCCATACTAGTTCGGACAAGCTAGCTTAACATGTTTGCTAGTCCGCCAGAAGTGTCCGGAGATTAGCCCAAAGCTTACCATCAATGTCAATGCATCAAAGTGAGATGAATGTTTTGTATCACAACAATGTGGCTGGCGCTTTACCGTTTGCCAGTGGCCCCGCTTTTATTTCCATATGCCAAGTTATGCTAACAGGCACTCAGCTGCCACATTGTTCCCTTGAGGGATATGAGAGGTGCTCATTTTAATGTAACTTGGCAAGGAACTCTATCAAATGACCACGCTGCACCAAAACCTTTCATCAATGTTGAATGCCCCACTCGATGGCACACAATGCATCACAAAAGTAAACTAATTACATACATACATTCTCTGTTCAGTAGTTCATTAAAGTTTTGCTGGCTCGCGGCCGCCGGAAAATGATGACCGGGAGAAAGTACGCTTGATGGATGTGCAATAAGTGGGCGCCTTCCTTCCGTCAGCCGGTTGCGCTGCTCGGGAGCCTATTAGAGTTTCCCGCACCTGCCACTAGTGTTTTGAAGCATTTGTTTTGACCCAGCAAATTAAATGTCTGCTCTTATCAGGGACTCTGGGGCAGAGAGATGTGGAAAAGATGTCTCTGTCTGTCCTTGTCTGGTCACCATTTTCAGGGAGAAGGAAAAGCCCCAGCTGTCAAACCTGAGAGCGCTTTAGCGACACATACATGAACACGTCTGCTTGTCTGAGCTCAAACAGACATTTGCTAGTTACAGAGACACTTTTCTCTCTCGCTTGTGCCAGTATGAGCCTTTCAAAGGTTAAGGATATTTTCAGGTGTTTTTTTCAGCTGACAACTCAATCCGGCAATTCATCAGAGGAGTGACTCCATCTGAATAGTTTTAACCCGTTCTCGGGGAGCAGTGGGCGGCAACTGTGCCGGTGCACTTAGGTCACGCTGATTCCTAAAACTCAAAATATCCTATGTCAGGCGGACTCTGAGCAAAAAAACCCTGAAGCATTGTTTACATGTGTGCAGTCTCTTCCCAACTATGGTCCTTGGAAAAAAACAGACATTGTAGACTAAATTTCAGAAACATGTGTATCCTGAGCTACTCAAGTTCCCTCAGGGCGCATTCAAGAAACTCGCTAATACAGCCGCATAAGATCGACTTCTGTGATTCAGATCAAGCCTTGAGCACTGCACTTGCAAGTAACACAAATAAACTCAGTGTTATTTTTGGATTCACTTCTGCTTTCGTGTTTCCCCACAGAGGGAAGATCTTTCCTGGATTGATTGAAGACTCTAAATTGCTGATAGAAGTGCTGTAACTAGTCCAGAGTGTACTCCACCTCTCACTGGAAATTGTCCGGAAAAAAAACCCAGTTGCCAATTTCCCTGATGCGGACAAGCTAGAATACGGACGAATAGATGTCTCGTTTTTCTTTCATTGTCTTGGCTATAATGCATATTGATGCGTTTGGGCAGCGCCAAATGAAGGCGTATGGCCTTCGTTATAGAGCGCATGAGCTCGCATAATGTCCTCGCTCTTATATCCGCAACCTCCTCTTATCTTCCACCACCTTCTATTTGCTAGAATGCGGCTAACATCTATATGGAGGTTCAAATGGTGTGAAGGGTCACTCAAGGGTCCGTGACTCATCCTACATTATAACCAAGTCTGAAGTATTCTGGCTCAGTCTTTTGGCTCCCATGTTCGACTCATTTTTTCCACCCTTCCTCTCATCATCCCGTCATTTTTTTTCGCCCACCGGCCATCTGTAGGATGAGTAGCTCTCTCCCGCTTCTTTCCATTTCCGCTATCCGTCATCTTTTTCTTATTTATTTTCGCCACGCTCTCTCAGCCCCCGACCTGCCTGCGAGCCTCTGAGCGTCAACCTCTAACTAGGCCTTTGGTCTGCTGTTCCTACACTCCCTCTTGCACTTTGTTTCTTAATGGGCCTCCCAGGATCGATTTAACAAAATACGCAGCTCTGTTATTACCCCGCAGGGACGGACATTTGACAGATTTCCTTTCCCAGCGAGCAAACACAATGGGTGAGATTGAAGAAAGATAGTCACTGACGGTTAACAAACAGACCCCGAGGACTAAAGTGGCCAAGTTGTAGCACATTAAAAAGCTGATCTTTTCTGTGATGTTGAATTAAGATAATCGGTGTGAAGATGAAGAGCATGGACAGTTAGAAGTGGCTGGGACTTTACCTATTTGGATTCATGAAGTTTAGCAGAAGATCTGAACTGAGCCCACTCAAGGAAATCCTGGAGTTCTAAAAGATACCTCAAGTCTGGGTTGGTCCAATTTCAAACATCTCACCAATATAATCCTGTCTTGGTTTGATAAGGTCAGAATGACTTCTGCTGTGGTAGCCTCTAGTGCTCTGAGCACTCTTGAGTAAAATGTTCCATACCCAGAAAATACGGACTCCGGACAGGTCAAGGCCACGGTCCTAAAATCAAATCCCAGTATTTGTCATTTCTGTCTTACGTGGGGATTTGTGTGATGTACCGCGCCTCGGCGAAGTTGCTTCATACTCATCGAGTCTTCTGTGAGGTGGCTTTATTGTTTGTTTGTTATCGAGATTTATCGTGGCAGATGCTGAAGAAATGGTGCTAGTGAGCAACTTTGTCTTTTCACTGCCCTTATTTTTTTTTTGCCACCTTTTACGGATGGCACACCATATCTAGATGCCTGAAAAAGGTCTCTGATCATGTTACACGTGATGTGTCATCTATTTGCAGGCAGGCTTAATATAGTAAAAGCACTAACGGCGTTCAGATGATTGATTTTGTTTTTGAGCTTCAACTCTTGGTTGGTGTTGGAACTTCCTGCACCATGCATGGTCCAGCGATTACATGAAAATTAATTTTAACACATCGGCGGGCGAGCTAGGTAGATTTAATATATTGACGGTTGGGTGTATTTTTGCACCTACATTTCCCCAAATGTGGTCTAATGTAAAATCTCGTTTCAATAGCTTTCACTCGTGATCTTTCAGCATGGGTGCCCTTTTCGAATGAAATAAAAAAATCTACTCCTGTCTGAAAGGCAGCTTTAATATCCTCTCATAATGATTCTTTCCCAACACGTTCGGCGAAGGAAAATTGCATGAACAGATTGGTGAGCTGTTGAGAGGGCGTCGGGGCATTGACAGGTGTCATCTGGTGCTTAATGCTGCCGACGCGGTCGCCGTCTTGCGTGTGCGGTTCATCCCCCTGCTGATGAAGACCCAGCGCATTGTCTTATCCACTTGGTTAGGGGTGAACAAGTTCAGCAACGCTGCTATTAAATTTTGCCCTAATGTATTACACTGTAATTTCAAATGGACGCTCTTGTGCCAGACAGCAAGAGTTATGCTCGGTGCACTCAATTCTATTGGGCAGTTGGGTGATTGGATGCATTGCGTAACTGGCTACCTTCCTGGAATTCTTTATTTTCTTTCTGTGGCGACTGTACAAAAACACTCTTGGGGAAGAAGCTATGCGAATTGCCTTATTGGTATTTCGCTTTGTGGATGACGTGGGAGTACGTTTTACATACCCACAAAAAGTACCCAGAGGCAATTAAGAAAAAGGATGTCACAGAATCCACTCTAGAGTAATCCACATGCTGGGGCAGTATATTTCTGTGAGAAATAAAGATAGTGAAACCTTGATACCCTGCTAACAGAAGAAACAAGGCTTCCAACGACTAAATCTCAACCTTTACACTTGGTCTTATGACCTTCAATTTGTATTATCTTATCAGCATCTGTTGTCCATTCAGTCAACTGCCAAGAATTGTCAATAGATACTTGCTAGGCCTTGTGATTGACTAGCAACCAGTCGGGGTCTTTGGTAGGCTTTAAGTCACCGTTGACCATTTATCGATTTATTCCCAATTCATGTATCTTGGTTAAAATTTCCTAACCATTGATCATGTCCTTTATCTGACTACATGAATACATGTATGTTTTCAATCTTGCAAAATTGCGTCTGGCGGCAATCCATTCCGATAATGACTAAGTGGTCGAAGAGCCCGCCACCTTTGTCAAGTATGGCGCACGTGCGAGGCCTGAATGCAAATGGCTTTAAATTTACTTGTCAGCCATACGGCAGGCTGTCACCGGCCTGCTTCAACAATTCAATTTATGCCTTTAAGTGTCTTGTTTTGTACTTTTCTTTCAATCAAATGCTTTTTGTAATTGCCAACACAGATGAATTAAGTGTCTCCATCCAGTGGCTGATGAACGTGCTATAAGGGATCATTCCCGCACGGCATGGTAAATTATTCAAGGTTATTATCCATAAGTACCTCTGAAGAGTGTCCCCATTGTCCCATCTCTATGCATACGTATAATGCAAGCGTACAGTTGTTTGGTTGAAACCCTCGAATTAGAGATGATGAAAATCCAAAAGCATCCACTTGTTTGCCAGGACGAGCTAACGAATGATGATTGTAAAGCTATCGTCAACTGTAGAGTGAGAAGAATAACAACACGGATGCAAATGTTGCCACGGGCAGAGATGCAGGCGGGGAGGGGATTTAACACAATGTTTTTAAGCTCAGGGAGCTCGAGAGGAAAGGGCAGGCAACCAGCAGCAGATGGCGGCTCGGGTCGTCACATGGCTGATCACGGCAGCGCAGTAAAAAGGACAGGCCACCTGTGTCTCGTATCAGGAAGGAAAACAATTGTACTGTATACGACACTCGTAAACCCGGCGCGTCGCACAGCTGCGTTGTGCTACAGCCCAAATAGACTCCCCTTTTTTATCGTAAACATTCCAGACACACATGGGAATTAAGCTAAGCGCCAAATCTTTCCCCAAGGTTCTTCGAGTACATTAAATGTTCTAGCTAGGTCTCTGAATAAGTAAGCTGCTCCAAAATCAAATCGATACAAAAACACATCCCTTCTGTGGTCACCAGATGGGCACAAAACTATCATTTGACTTGTCAACATCTCAAATTAGCAACAAACAAGCATCTTTGCTAACTTGGACGCTGGACATGAGAGGAGCTAGCTTAGCTTTGCTAGGATGAGACAAGTGGCATCGAAGATGGATTTCAAATGAGATCAAGCAGTGAAAACTTCTTGGACAGGGTACTGCAGGGAATCTCGATAGTTAAAGTAAGTCATATGGAATTAAAAAGGTTTATGTGATTTGGTACGCCGCATTAACAGGTTGAATAGCGAATGCAAATCTGCGGTGTCTCTTGACACGATGAACTATTGTACTATTACAAAAACATTTGTCTTGTTCCACATTCCGGTTTATGAGCCAATTATATTTTGGTATTGTTTAGTGATAAAAATCAAACAATAAGCAATATCACAAGGGAGGGAATTGATGTGGTGCTCAAAGTAGTGGTAGTTCAATGTAGTTCAATTCAGCAGCCATCAGCAAGCGCAGTATTTGATTTATCGATGTGGTGACAGTTAAAAATGACTTTGG
Source organism: Syngnathus scovelli (assembly GCF_024217435.2). Lineage (NCBI taxonomy): Eukaryota > Metazoa > Chordata > Actinopteri > Syngnathiformes > Syngnathidae > Syngnathus > Syngnathus scovelli. The sequence continues at coordinate 4,794,967 of NC_090858.1, forward strand.
CAATTAGGCTAACGATTTTCAGTCTGCCGTTTTGGCATTTCTCATTTCATATCATTTTTTTTTCCCTGTCCATCCCGGTCCTACGATGAACTGATATTGTCAGCAAAACAAATCCTGCATTAATCTCTAAATCATCAGCTTCCATGGTAACCTCATCACAAACTTTTGAAGATGTTAGTTTTCCTCACTCGCAGATGATACTTTGACTTCAGAGGCCGAAATCAGAGCAATAGAAATATCTTTTCAAAAATAAATAAATAAAGCTTGTAAACTTTTCGCTGAATGCCTGGCAGCTATAGCACGTCTGGTCGCCGACCTCCAACCAATCAAACTGTCCGAAACGTGAAGGCTATCATAAACTCCATTTGCAACATGTCTTCTTGTGGAAACGGCCTCCTTTATCTCCATCTCAAGTGAAAATATCCCGGGGGTTTCATATAAATCTAATTGCTGTAGGAGGTAGCGAGGGCACGGAAGAATGGATGGGCCAAGATTCTAATCAAAGCAGAAACCTCGCGGCCGGGCGCTCGGCGAGCAGCCTCGCGGGGCTCGGAATTTCGCTGCGTCCCATTGTGACAACGCAAATTGATGTTATCAACATAGTAATAGAGAGACTTTTGTCAACTCCCTCCACACATTATGGAGGATGACAGCTTATTTAGGGGCCACATGAACTAAATCATATACGCCAGACGGGCCAGCCTTGGTCTCACCCAGACAAAAGTTCGGCAACCGAAAACATTTGGTGGAATCGCGGTTAGTTTTGAATTAAATCACGAATATCTTGCTGCTTGCCATCTAACTTGTTGGAAGAATCACATAATTCCGATTCAGGCTTCTTTTCACTGGTTCTGTTGTTTCTTAGAAATTCTTTTATTTGCCTCTGAGTCGTCCATTTTTTTTTCTTCTCTCGTCATCTCTCTGAAGGGTCAGAGAGTTGAAGTGGGCGTGCTATGCGCTCTGAGATGAAGACTGGGAAGCAGGACTTACCTCAAAGTAACAGAAAACAAAATTGAAAATGTTGGGATAATGACCAAACATGAACTCTGATCAAAACAAAGTCAGCACATGGAGATGCTGAAAAATGAAGCTGGTTGCCGAGGTAACATTTGTTCAAAGGATTCCAGAATGCCCATCTCTCATTAAAATAAGCACGACCTATGTTTTAGGTGGCGTGCAAGCACACAGTAGGGCTTTTACATTTTTTGTTATTTTTTATTGAGCTTGTAGGTCTATGTGGTGGAAGAAACACTTTCATTTCATGCATGAGGGAGCTCCTGTTTCGTTGTTGTTGTTGCTGCTACTGCTGCTACACACTACTCATTTCCCAAAAGAGGAAATTAATAAGTGCTCGGGTGAACTGAGCAAACAGAGTGCATGGCTGATAGTTAGGAAATTGGATTCTTTTTCAAAAGAATGCTTTGTAAATAATTAAAAAATAATAAGAAATCAGCTACAGGCAAATTCTTTCCATGAATGTTTGTGTCATGCGAACAAAACGGAGCCTTTTTTTGGGTAGATATCTTAATCGCGTCAATGCGAGTTACAAATGCCTCGAAGAGAACGACTCGGCTTCTTCTCTTGCTTGGAAGCAATAATTAAGGCACCCGCTCTCTTACGATGACCTTTTGATGTGACATAACCCAATAATAACACGCCGCGCTGTGCATTTGTTAGAGATCTAGTGGTCGATAAAGCAAATCAGAGTTTCGCACACACACACACGCGCATGTCTACCGATAAGGGATTGCACCAGTACACACAGCTGCTGCGCCACATGTCGCTAAGTCATTTGGAAGCAACACAATGCAGCTTTTGCGTGTTCATCCAGACAAATGTCGACTCGACTTTTTCAGGTACAAATTCAGCACGTTGAATCGGCACACGATTATGTTTGAAAACTATTTTGCATGATGATTCATAGTGGAAATTTTCTGAGTGTCTGAATGTGACCTTTTTTTTATTGATTGATTTAAGCCCTTCCAATTCTGCCTAGCAACAAGGAAATTAATAAACCAAAGATATTAGGAGGCTAAATATGACACAATGGCATTCCTGGCGTTAACTACTGTACAGTAAATGCAGGCAGATGATGCAACTCTTGTTACCGCAACGACTGTGCTGCCTTAATTAACACGATAACGGGGAATTTGTCTTTTGATGTCCATTAACCGCTGTTTTTAACGTGCACCGGTGACGTATTATTCGGAGGTTTGCTTATTGTCTCGTCAGACACGCGGCTATTTGGATCCCCGCCTTGTCAGGATAATGCACTTGTTTGTTTTGCGAGCGGGCCGCGTCGAGGGTGTGATCACGACTTCTACTGTCAGCCAAATTTTAAACGCCTCTTGAAAGCGCAGCTTGTTGGCCACTAAAACAAGGTTAATACCTGCAAAAGAAACACGAGAACCATCTGCTCGACAACAACTTGTTAACTCCCCCAGACTGGAAGATTTTGCACCACTAATTGCCTACCAAGCAATACTTGCCAAACTCATTAAGACGTTCATTTATAAATGAAACAAATTAACTGTAATAACATGGTACTTCCTACATATCAGATAAAATAAGTTGGATGAGCTAAGCAGATATCTAGTTTTTTTTTTTACAAGTTGCAATACGTAGCAGATGATAGGATTTTTTAAAAAATCACCGAAATAAATAGCAATTTCTTGCCCGTAATTTTGTGGGACCAGTTTGTCGTTTCGGTTTAATAACGTATTTTAAAAAATGAAAAAAAAATCACAGGAAAAAATGGCCATTTTTTTGCCCATAATTTTGTAGGACCATTTTGTCATTCCGGTTCCGATTTTCACCGACCGACTCGACATGTGTTGCCTTCACCTAAATTGCTCCTCTTTGTTGTCTGGAGCAGAAGTGTCTCGTACCTTCGACACAAAACATATTTCTATATTCAAATGATAACTAAATGGAAGTGTCCACATCCATTCATCGGCTTCCGTGGCAGGGTTAATGATGAGGTTGGCGCGCACGTGTTAGCGTGACGTGTGTTCATTAAGGTCCAACTCGGGCGACTTCAGTATCACATTTTCCTCTGTGACCAAAAAAAAAAAAAAAAAAAAATGCAACAATTTGCAAACAAGTCAATTGCGAGGCAAAAATAATGAAGTCAATTTGGTGGTACGCAATGACTGCAGAAATAAAATTAATTAATTTGTTGTTGGTTTTTTTCAGTATGCGGGCAAGTACGAATTTCCAATTGTGAAATAAAAATTTTATTCAAATTTGTTTGAATGTTTAAAGCATATAGTAAGAGGCAAAACTACCCAATGTATAAAAAGTGTTTTTCGAAGGTCTCGCTCTGTGGATTTACTTCCGTCGCACGTAAGCTGAAACATATCCGCCATGGTACAAGTCTGTTTACGGGGGTGGGGGGGGGCAGTGTCACGTGCAGATTCTTTTATCCGAAGGAGTTGCGTGACTTCCTTTCAGGGCTGCCTGCCGGCGACGCCAGCACTTTATCTGCCAGTGTGTCAGTGTGTCGTTGAGCGTGTCGTGTGTTATTCACACTGTGGAAACAGGTGGCTGTCAGATTACGGCCCGGTGTGAGTCCCAGTCAATCCTCCGTGGTCAAGAAAAACCGACTTGCCGGGAGGCCGAGCGTCACAATACTTGCGCGGCGACAAATTGACAAAGTAGACATTTCATTAGGTACACCAGTTTTACTCCTCGACCTTGCGTGAAGCAAACAACCTGATTGCCAAGTTAGACTTATTAGACCGAGTCAAGCTGATGGAAAGATTAATAAAAGTGCGGCTGAAGAGCGACAGAGACACGTTAACGAGAAAACGTCGCCGGATATTCACGTTGAAAGCTTTTATTCAACTCGTAAAGGATGACACATTGGCGATCAAATGATTCTTTTTATGTCCGGTTCCGATTCTTTTTAGGCCTACGCTGCGCTCGGGGGCGAGGAACTTGAAAGACTTGAGTCAGTGCGGATCATGAAGGATGTGAAATTGATATGCTACGAGGGAAATCCGCCAGCTCTTTGTGACGCACTCCGCTAGTCGTGGATTGGCGTTTTGTGGCGTCAGCATGGCACGGTTCGACGTTTTTCTGTGAACTGTCGAGATTTCTAATTTTCAAAGTCGGCACTGCTTGGTCATCGGTGATCGTGTGTGTGTTTGTGTGATGCGAGATTCTTTTTGCATTGTCATTCCAACGGCAAGTGAAGAGATTTGACATTCCCAACGTTTGCCTGTCGTCGCAGTGTCTTATGCAGAAACCCATTCAGCGACAGCTGTAGGCAGAGATTAGAGGACGACCTCCTCTAGTTCCCGAGCCTCTCGGGCGGGGGGGAGTCTAGGTGTGTGTTTGTGTGTGTGTGTGTGGGGGGGGTCATTGACGACTACTTTCTGTATAAAATCTGCCGCACTAAGTCAATTTCTTCCGCGCTGCCTGTCACTTGTCTGCGACGGACAATTTACAGGTGGGAAGTACTACATCACAGTACAGATGACACGGCTGCTTTGGCATCGATAGTATTGACGACAATATACTCTCACCTTAGTCTGACAGCAGGAGTGAAAGCGAGGATAGAGGGCCGCGGATGTTTATCTTCTGAAAAGTGAGGGCACAGCGAGATTTATGGCTGGCTGTTTGCAGCGGATGACTCATTGTTACAGAAACTGCAGTGTTGTAGGACGTTTAGATGTGAAACTGAGCAGCGTTGTGCATGATTTAACACGGCGAGTGACACATTTTTATTTGTTTAGACTTTAAGAAGCTTTCACAACATCTAATACACTGCGGAACAATTTGCAGACAAAATGGTTGAGTTCGATTTTTATGCTGATTTAACTTAAAATTGCCCCATTTTGTTTTCCTCCGCAGCTGACCCAACAAAAAACCAAAATCATCCGACTAGCTGTAGTAAGCCTTTTACGATTAAGCTGCTTTTGAGCTTGTGGGCAACTTTTTGTTATAATCACAACTGAGATGGTGAGAGGTGTGTGTGGCTAGCAGTTAGTCAAGCTAGCATAGTAGCAAATAAGCTAGCTTTTATTATAACTTGTAAACATACTGTTTTCAGGGTTTGACACAAATCTTTGCACTCTCTCGCAATCTCTAATGTTCATGTAAAATTCTGACTTTTCACAGAGCCAATTTATTCCGATGTTGCCGCCTTACTAATCCCTCCATGTTTTATGCACAGAAGTTAGAGTTTCTGAAGAATGTGAAGATGTGGTAATTTTAGATCACACATAACATAAGCCGTCTCCATTAGATCAGTCATCGGCGGCACTTTGTCAGCGGGTGAGATTGAGTCGACGATATTCCACACACGAGCTAGTCCCGTGTGGAATCCTGTGACTTTGCTCCGACATGCCGAGCGTCCCTAAATGAGACCGCCTCATTTAGTCCGTGAAATCGATGAGACAATTCCAATTCAGTCCCATTGTTGCGTCCTGTCGCATTGTGTTGCCAAAACGGGGCGGGCAAGACGACAAGCAGACGACATCCCGCTTTCTTTTGCAAACAGACGGCGTCGGACTAAATTGAAACGTCTCTTTTTGTCTTCGCATCATTTTCTTTTCTTGCGTGCGCAACTGACGAAGGACAGCGATCCACTTGCTTTTTGTTCCGTATCTCCAACCGAGAGGCTTCATGCCGATGATCAAAGCGTGATTACCGGCTCTTACTTGATATCCACGGAAAAAAATCCATCCCTTTAGTCATCCATCCAGCTAAGCCTTCGTCCATTGAGCCGAGAAATCGTCCTTGGATTCGTCCGTCCGTCTCTTGATCCAAGAAAGAACTTTCGTGTCCATCTTCAAGCCAAAGTGTCCGCATGCATAAAAAGACATGACAAGGTGCGGTGTGAAGATATTGTGAGAATGATGTAATCCAGAGAAAACCATTTATAAGATGTATGTATCATGGTGCCTGAGACACCATGTCAGATATAGCTTCCAGGGAATGAGTGATGGATCCCGACCACTTCACCGGGACCATTTAAGGGTCATTATTCCACCATTATCATCCTTTGCAATGACTGCATAGCCCTCCTCTTGCCTGTCAGCAGACTCCCTGCAGTATGATGGCCTTGCGTGGGTGTGTATGATTATGGCAAAATGGGAACATTGAAAATAGATTTTATATCCAAACAGTGTATATACATTCGTATATATGTACGATGCCTGATTCAATCTCACTCCGTCGATGTACTCGTACAAAACTACCACGCGTACGAACCCCACTAGACCGTCAATCCGAAATTCGTCACGTTATTTAGCGGCCCTTGTTTTTGGGATTGACTTAATAGAGTTGTATGTGCCTCGCAACTTTTCTTAGCCAGGCATAATTTTCCTTTTTCTGCATTGGACTTTTGGTTCTCCCAATTGTTTTTGGCTCTTTACCAGGCTCGGTATTATCAACTTTTTCAAAGGTCGTCTGTCATTTGCCGGCTGTTTTTCTGTTAAACCGCTCCGTTATTCAAGCAGACGACAGATTTGGGCATCAGAAGGTTGCTTGACAATACCTTCCCCACCTTTGTTCTGCCATTTGAGTGTCAGACATTTTGCCTTGAATTGCAATCAAGTGCATCTCGACAGAAAATGCCTTTTTCCGACTCCTCAAGGAGAAAATGCTGATGGATTTGTTGTTGGACTGCATGATGAGGTTAAATCGGGCTAGGTATATGCTCAACCTTCAACATTTAAGCGTATCCTTGATAGAAATATTGATTGGCATTTGACTGCATTCCCTTGCCTCAGCTAATCAATTAATTAGCAGAGTAGCGTGCTGATTTGTCGGAGTGCTCGTAGAATCTTGGGAACTGCGGAATTCCGTCCGTCGGTTCTGCATGAAATATTCATTTGGTGCATTTGAACACTTTGGGATGTTTTGATTTGGTCACACAGCTATTTTATCAACCTCTCGAGCTTCTGACGAAGCGTCAAACAATTCAATAAATCCTCAGTGACAAACATGCCCTTCACAGTAATACCTTATTAACCCCAAGCCGGAGACATTTTTGATCGGAAACTGACATATTAATAATGCTGAGGAGGACATTTTCATCTTTCAAAGATATTTTGGCGCCTTTCCCGGCAGACGTCTTGATCCACTCTAAGAGGATAAAAAGTCCGAGTTGTATATGTAAAGAAAAGCGTTGAGACGATAAGAGCTACTCAGACACCCAAAACACGCGTCTGCGGTTTTAATCTCGGCTCATTAGCATACATTTTAGCATGTCAGTCAAAACTCCAAGATGGCAGTGCCCAGGCTGGAGCTTCATCCCTATTTGGTTAATACGAGCCGTCTGCCCTCTTTTATGAGCCGCTCCTCGCCGCTTGACATGACGTCCCGACATCAACAGAGACTTCCTCCTTGCTTCGTGTGATCAAATGCAGCGACTCAGCCATAATCCTCAGCGGGACACACAAAGACCTGTCTCCCATCCTGATGAAATAACTTTGTTGCATAATGAATCAAAATGATTTTTTCAATTGCCGGCTTTACCAAAAGGGTGTCTGTTCTCTGAGCCTTGTTCTCCTAGTCATTTTATCCGATTCCCGTGGTTAAATCTTGTTTTACTCATAACCGCCTCGAATATTTTCTGTGTTATCGTAACGAAGGCAGGGAAAAACAAAACAGGCCTTGAGAACAGTTTCAGTCACTGATTTCGAGTACTCATTTGGTTTTTGCTCCCACGCGCTGATGAATCGAATCTGTTTTGATTTGTTTTCCCGTTCAGCATGCGAGTTGATGAACCAGGGGATCCTGGCGTTGGTCACCTCCACGGGCTGCGCCGCCGCCAGCGCCCTGCAGTCCCTGACGGATGCCATGCACATCCCGCACCTGTTCATCCAGAGGAACAGCGATGGCGTCCCCCGCACTGCCTGCCAGTTCAACCCCAGCCCGGACGGCGAGAGCTACACTTTGGCCGCCCGGCCCCCCGTCCGCATCAGTGACGTCCTGCTTACCCTCGTCTCCGAGCTGTACTGGCAGAAGTTCATCGTTTTCTACGAGAGCGATTACGGTAAGATTCCGTTTGTCCATTTGAATCGGCCATACCGCAAAGCCATGTTTCTTCCGGCTATTTTGTATGGCTTGACTTTTGGAATGACATACCAATCGGGCCACCGAAGAACTGAATACATACCACGGCCCCTCGACCCTGCGCAAATGTTGATCATGAAACTTTACAATGTAACGCTTACTCAGTGGAAGCGAGACGTTTGTATAAATCATGTAAGAGCGTGGCCTTTGAACATCCTTTGAGGAGATAGAATCCTCTTTTACTAGACTGAGAACCCACATCAGAGCCATCGCGGGAAAAAGCCACCTTTGTTCTGAGGCATATAGTGCTCGGCCGTGATACGGTGAGAGTGGATTTGATTGATATTTTATTCATGCTTGATATGGAAAGCGTCTCATTCACATAAAGTACTTCAAAACTAGCTCTCGAGACTTGTTGCAGGGAGACAAAGGCTGTGGAGACTCCATCACTGACTAGTGCTTGTGAACCGTTTTGGATGTTTATACAGCTTTCCTTTAAGGAGCCCAAAATAATGACAAATTAGCAATCATGTATGGAACTGTTGACATGACCAGTCGCAGTATTCTGCTAAGCCAACACTGCAGTCTGATTCTGCTTGTCGTTGCCTCTGGCTTTTCCCCGTCACTTTTTGTCTCGCATACTCGGTTGGATTCTTGTCAGGTGATTGACTCGGCCATTATGCTTCGGGTCATTGTCCATCTCCTCTATGGAGGGCTCACGAATGGGTTCATTTGGCCCAATGAATCAGTGAATGATATTGCCGCTTCAGAAGTCATCCTGCCGCTTTTGTCGGCAGTCACATCATTGAACCGGTTCAATCTTGAGGTGGCACAGGATACAATACCACCAAGAAGGTAATTCCAAAAACTGTATCAGCAATGAATCTGGCTAACAAGACGGTCGCCTAGTAAGTTAGTTCTTAAAGTTCCGAGCCTCGGCGCGCTACACTTTGCGCAGTCTCTTTCCCAGATGTATTTGGGAAACAAACCATCTGGCTCGTTGGGCGGCGCCGTTAAACAACAACAACAGGATAGCATCGGCGGCGGTTAGCAACATCTAGACGAAGAGACAAATCAGAGCCTAATTGGATCATCTGTGGCACCATGAAAGACAAGTGCGTCCCCGTAGTGTCTTATGTATTTTCCAACGCGCTACATTGGAGTTTCCCCGCTCTCATTACGGCGGCTCTACGGACCCAACCTTTCGTTGGCAAAAAGGCTAATGGCCGCCCGTGAACTTTTTGATTGGCAAGCACGCGCACGGCACCGACGCCGCTTTGCAAGTCATTGCGAGTTTGGAGGCGCACCATCGCTAATGAGCTTCATCTTTTTATTGTTTCGGCGTACGGGAACCCACAGATGATGTGGCGTATAATGAAGTCGGGCGATGGAAACACCTTCATTAAATCGCAAACTAACCCTTGGCATAAAAAAGTGAAGGCGATCATAATGCTTTGTAGACTCCAAGTATTGATCGACAAACAAACTAGGCTCATTTAATTAGCTTTTTTCACATCAAATTGGGATCCTCGGCGGCGAGCAGGCAGCGTAGCCACAGAGCTCGCTGCCCTTGCAGTGCGATTACTGAGGCCAAACCGCAAGCGCCTGCAGGAAAATACGAATGGAGAGGAAAGGAGGTCAAGATCATGTTTTTTGTTGTTTCTCTTCAATTTACACAGAATGCGCAATCTCCTCGCGGGCAAGCGCTTGCTTGCCAGAAAGTAAGTCCAAGACGTGAAGATAACTTGGGTGAACATCGGAGAGCCCAGCCCGCACTCCGGAGACTATTTTTGTGGCTTGACTTCATTTCCACATGAGATTGGAGTCTGGGAAAACAAAAGAGACATTTGATGAACTTGGAAAGAAAGAAAAAAGTGGAAGTAATCCGTCACACCAAATATCTGAACTTTGATGTGAATAATTTATCAATCAATCAATCAATCAATCAATTTAGCACAACCTGGAATTTTTAACTGAGTGTAAACTCATTTCTTCAGGTGAAGCAAACTTCAAATGGACCAAAATTAAATCATTTAACCGGCTGTCGCTTATCCAATTAATCCCCGTTTGATTGTTTGAACAAACTAATTTTCCAAATTTGTTCCGAGCCACCGATAATGTCGAATCCCGAGACAAACTGCGAACTAACTTCTAATAGGAACGATTCTTCCCTCCGGTGGATTCAGTCAGTCGTCTGCTATGATGCAATTTTCTCCAAAAGGTGTCTTGGAGTGAAAACTGAAAGTTGTGCGCTTATCAGTGAGCGCCAGAGCCCCCCCGTTGCGCACCAAGCGTTTCCATCTAGTGTGACTAAGTGCAAAAAGATGGGATCGATTATTTCAATTTAGTTTTTATCTGACGCTTGGAATTAACACGGCGACAAACAGACCACCCAAAGCACCTTCCTGGAGGATGCCGAATGACAAGCACGGCTTTTTCGCTATTCATGAGCAAACACAATTTGCGTGACAGAGCGATGAATGCAAATGGAATTCTATAAATACAACTAGAAAATGCAATTTCTGGAGAAATTGCGTGTGAAGGCGAAGACTTTGAATCACTTCTTGGGGAATGCTGGCGAATTATGCTGAAACGAGTTGAATTACTTGAGAAATGTAGAAAATAGAGGTGAAAAACGGAATTTTGGAGAATTTGGTGGAATTTCAGAATTTTGGAGAATTTGGTTGAGTTTAAAATCTTAAAATGTGGAATTTATGGCAAGTAGAAATTTGGGGAATAGGTAGGAAAAAGATGAAGAGTTGAAAGTTGGAATGAGTTGAATCGGTTGAACAATGTGAAAATTAGAGTAGAAAAACACATTTTTGGAGAATTTGGTTGAATTTCAAATTTCAAAATTTGGAATTTTTTGTAAGGGGAAGTTGTGGAATAGGTAAGCACAAGATGAAGAGTTGAAAGTTGGAATGGGTTGAATCGGTAGAGAAATGTAGAAATGAGAGTAGAAAAACGAAATTTTGGAGAATTTGGTTGAATTTCAAATTTGGGTTTTTTGGTAAGTGGCAAGTTGTGTAATACGTAGGCAAAAGATGAAGAGTTGAAAGTTGGAATGGGTTGAATGGGTTGAAAAATGTACAAATTAGAGTCGAAAAACGAAATTTTGCAGAATTTGGTTGAATTTCAAATTTGGAATTTTTGGTAAGTGGGAAGTTGTGAAATAGGTAAGCAAAAGATGAAAAGTTGAAAGTTGGAATGGATTGAATCGGTTGCACAATGTAAAGATTAGAGTAGAAAAACAAAATGTTTGAGAAAATTTTTTGAATTTCAAATTTTTAATTTTTGGTAAGTGGGAAATTGTGGAATAGGTAGGCAAAAGATGAAGAGTTGAAAGTTGGAATGGGTTGAATCGGTTGAACAATGTAGAAATTACAGTAGAAAAACGAAATTTTGGAGATTTTGGTTGAATTTCAAATTTGGAATTTTTGGTAAGTCGGAAGTTGTGGAATAGGTAGGCCAAAGATGAAGAGTTGAAAGTTGGAATGGGTTGAATCGGTTGAACAATGTAGAAATTAGAGTAGAAAAACAAAATGTTGGAGAATTTGGTTGAATTTCAAATATGGAATTTTTGGTAAGTGGGAAGTTGTGGAATAGGTAGGCAAAAGATGAAGAGTTGAAAGTTGGAATGGGTTGAATCGGTTGAACAATGTAGAAATTAGATTAGAAAAACGAAATTTTGGAGAATTTGGTTGAATTTCAAATTTGGAATTTTTGGTAAACGGGAAGTTGTGGAATAGGTAGGCAAAACATGAACAGTTGAAAGTTGGAATGAGTTGAATCGGTTAAAAAATGTAGAAATTAGAGTAGAAAAACAACATTTTTGAGAATTTGGTTGAATTCCAAATTTGGAATTTTTGGTAAGTCGGAAGTTGTGGAATAGGTAGGCAAAAGTTGAAGAGTTGAAAGTTGGAATGGGTTGAATCGGTTGAACAATGAAGAAATTAGAGTAGAAAAACAAAATGTTGGAGAATTTGGTTGAATTTCAAATATGGAATTTTTTGGTAAGTGGGAAGTTGTGGAATAGGTAGGCAAAAGATGAAGAGTTGAAAGTTGGAATGGGTTGAATCGGTTGAACAATGTAGAAATTAGATTAGAAAAACGAAATTTTGGAGAATTTGGTTGAATTTCAAATTTGGAATTTTTGGTAAACGGGAAGTTGTGGAATAGGTAGGCAAAACATGAACAGTTGAAAGTTGGAATGAGTTGAATCGGTTAAAAAATGTAGAAATTAGAGTAGAAAAACAAAATGTTGGAGAATTTGGTTGAATTTCAAATATGGAATTTTTGGTAAGTGGGAAGTTGTGGAATAGGTAGGCAAAACATGAACAGTTGAAAGTTGGAATGAGTTGAATCGGTTGAAAAATGTAGAAATTAGAGTAGAAAAACAAAATTTTTGAGAATTTGGTTGAATTCCAAATTTGAAAATTTGGAATTTTTCATAAGTTGGAAGTTGTGGAATAGTTAGAAAAAGATGAACAGTTGAAAGTTGGAATGGGTTGAATCGGTTGAAAAACGTAAAAGTTAGAGTGGAAAAACGAAATTTTGGAGAATTTGGTTGAATTTCAAATTTGGAATTTTTGGTAAGTGGGAAGTTGTGGAATAGGTAGGCAAAAGATGAACAGTTGAAAGTTGGAATGAGTTGAATCGGTTGAACAATGTAGAAAAAAGTGGAATGATGTAAATGTGAAATGTCGAATCTGCCATTAAGAATGAATGGGGAAAAATTTGTCGTAAGTTCGCGAATTTTGCGAAATCGGAAAATTTTCGGAACGAGAAAAATGGAAGCGCTCATCTCGTGAATATTTGGAACACGTCAAAAGTGGAACGGAGTGAATCGGATGAACTATGTGGAAGAAGAAGCGGGACAAAAAAGTGTGGAGAATAAAATATAATAATAATAATAATAACTAGAAAATGCAATTTCTGGAGAAATTGCGTGTGAAGGCGAAGACTTTGAATCACTTCTTGGCGAATGCTGGCGAATTATGCTGAAACGAGTTGAATTACTTGAGAAATGTAGAAAATAGAGGTGAAAAACGGAATTTTGGAGAATTTGGTGGAATTTCAGAATTTTGGAGAATTTGGTTGAGTTTAAAATCTTAAAATGTGGAATTTATGGCAAGTGGAAATTTGGGGAATAGGTAGGAAAAAGATGAAGAGTTGAAAGTTGGAATGAGTTGAATCGGTTGAACAATGTGAAAATTAGAGTAGAAAAACACATTTTTGGAGAATTTGGTTGAATTTCAAATTTCAAAATTTGGAATTTTTTGTAAGGGGAAGTTGTGGAATAGGTAAGCAAAAGATGAAGAGTTGAAAGTTGGAATGGGTTGAATCGGTAGAGAAATGTAGAAATGAGAGTAGAAAAACGAAATTTTGGAGAATTTGGTTGAATTTCAAATTTGGGATTTTTGGTAAGTGGGAAGTTGTGTAATACGTAGGCAAAAGATGAAGAGTTGAAAGTTGGAAAGGGTTGAATCGGTTGAAAAATGTACAAATTAGAGTCGAAAAACGACATTTTGCAGAATTTGGTTGAATTTCAAATTTGGAATTTTTGGTAAGTGGGATTTGTGAAATAGGTAAGCAAAAGATGAAAAGTTGAAAGTTGGAATGGATTGAATCGGTTGCACAATGTAAAGATTCGAGTAGAAAAACAAAATGTTTGAGAATTTGGTTGAATTTCAAATTTTTAATTTTTAATTTTTGGTAAGTGGGAAATTGTGGAATAGGTAGGCAAAAGATGAAGAGTTGAAAGTTGGAATGGGTTGAATCGGTTGAACAATGTAGAAATTACAGTAGAAAAACGAAATTTTGGAGATTTTGGTTGAATTTCAAATTTGAAATTTTTGGTAAGTCGGTAGTTGTGGAATAGGTAGGCCAAAGATGAAGATTTGAAAGTTGGAATGGGTTGAATCGGTTGAACAATGTAGAAATTAGAGTAGAAAAAAAAATGTTGGAGAATTTGGTTGAATTTCAAATATGGAATTTTTGGTAAGTGGGAAGTTGTGGAATAGGTAGGCAAAAGATGAAGAGTTGAAAGTTGGAATGGGTTGAATCGGTTGAACAATGTAGAAATTAGATTAGAAAAACGAAATTTTGGAGAATTTGGTTGAATTTCAAATTTGGAATTTTTGGTAAACGGGAAGTTGTGGAATAGGTAGGCAAAACATGAACAGTTGAAAGTTGGAATGAGTTGAATCGGTTAAAAAATGTAGAAATTAGAGTAGAAAAACAAAATGTTGGAGAATTTGGTTGAATTTCAAATATGGAATTTTTGGTAAGTGGGAAGTTGTGGAATAGGTAGGCAAAACATGAACAGTTGAAAGTTGGAATGAGTTGAATCGGTTGAAAAATGTAGAAATTAGAGTAGAAAAACAAAATTTTTGAGAATTTGGTTGAATTCCAAATTTGAAAATTTGGAATTTTTCATAAGTTGGAAGTTGTGGAATAGTTAGAAAAAGATGAATAGTTGAAAGTTGGAATGGGTCGAATCGGTTGAAAAACGTAAAAGTTAGAGTGGAAAAACGAAATTTTGGAGAATTTGGTTGAATTTCAAATTTGGAATTTTTGGTAAGTGGGAAGTTGTGGAATAGGTAGGCAAAAGATGAACAGTTGAAAGTTGGAATGAGTTGAATCGGTTGAACAATGTAGAAAAAAGTGGAATGATGTAAATGTGAAATGTCGAATCTGCCATTAAGAATGAATGGGGAAAAATTTGTCGTAAGTTCGCGAATTTTGCGAAATCGGAAAATTTTCGGAACGAGAAAAATGGAAGCGCTCATCTCGTGAATATTTGGAACACGTCAAAAGTGGAACGGAGTGAATCGGATGAATTATGTGGAAGAAGAAGCGGGACAAAAAAGTGGCGGGAATAAAATAGAAGAATAATAATAATAATAATAATAATAATAATAGAGAATGGTGTAGAATAACATATGTGTGAAGGCCATCGCCTTCACACAACTAGAAAATGCAATTTCTGGAGAAATTGCGTGTGAAGGCGAAGACTTTGAATCACTTCTTGGGGAATGATGCCGAATGATGTTGAAATGAGTTGAATTTCTTGAGAAATGTGGAAAATAGAAGTGTAATACTAAATTTTTGAGAATATGGTTGAATTTCCAATTTGATTTTTGGAATTTTTGGTAAGTGGAAAGTTGTGGAATAGGCAGGCAAAGGATGAACAGTTGAATGTTGGAACGGGTTGAATCGGTTAAAAAATGTAGAAGTGAGAGCAAATGTTGAATCCCCATAGAGAATGAATGGGAATTAAAAGAAAAAGCAATTGCGCCAAAATATTTTGAAATTTGGAACAAAACGTAAAAAAACAGCTTCAGGAGGTTCACTTTTGGGGTTAAAATGTTGAAACGGGTTCAATCGGACAAAAAATGCAAAAGTTAGCGCCTAATGTAGCTATTTATGGCAGTTAATGTTGAAATAAGTTCACTTCCGGGTTGATTTGGGTCACTTCCGGTCCATTTGGGTCACTTCCGGTCTGATTAGAGGCACTTCCGGTCCAGCTGAGGTCACTTCCGGTTTATTTGGGGTCACTTCCGGTTTAAAAAGGTCACTTCCGGTTTAAAAAGGTCACTTCCGGTTTGATTTGGGGTCACTTCCGGTTTACCTGAGGTCACTTCCTGTTTACCTAAGGTCACTTCCGGTTTGATTTGGGCCACTTCCGGTTCATTCTAGGTTCATTGGGAGCACTTCAGGGTCAATCCAAGATGGCCGCCACACTGGAAGTGGGGGTCAAGGGTTGAATTTTGTAAGCATAGTGGAAGTGGGGGTGAAGGGGGTGAATATGGTAAGGATGAGGTGACCAAAGTGAATAAAGTTGGAATGGGTTGAATCGGTTGAAAAATGTAGAAATTAGAGTAGAAAAACCAAATTTTGTAGAATTTGGTTGAATTTCAAAATTGAAAATTTGGAAATTTTGGTAAGTGGGAAGGTGTGGAATAGGTAGGCAAAAGATGAACAGTTGAAAGTTGGAATGGGTTGAATCGGTTGAAAAACGTAGAAGTTAGAGTAGAAAAACGAAATTTTGGAGAATTCGGTTGAATTTCAAATTTGAAATTTTGGAATTTTTGATAGGTGAGAAGTTGTGGAATAGGCAGGCAAAAGATGAACAGTTGAAAGTTGGAATGGGTTGAATCGGTTGAAAAATGTAGAAATTAGAGTAGAAAAACGAAATTACGAAGAATTTGGTTGAATTTCAAATTTGAAAATTTGGAATTTTTTTGTAAGTGGGAAGTTGTGGAATAGGTAGGCAAAAGATGAACAGTTGGAAGTTGGAACGGGTTGAATCGGTCGAAAAATGTAGAAATTAGAGGTGAAAAACGAAATTTCGTGAAATTTTGTCGGAATTTTTAACGTGAAAACGTGAAATTTTTGAATTTGGGAATTTTGGGAATGTCGAGAATCATTCCGAATGTGGTTTGAATGTGCTGAATGAGGTGAATTTAAAAGGGGAATGACGTAAATGTGAAATGTCGAATCTGCCATTGAGAATGAATGGGGAAAAATTTGTCGTAAATTCGCGAATTTTGCGAAATCGGAAAATTTTCGGAACGAGAAAAATGGAAGCGCTCATCTCGTGAATATTTGGAATACATCAAAAGTGGAACGGAGTGAATCGGATGAACTATGTGGAAGAAGAAGCGGGACAAAAAAGTGTGGAGAATAAAATAGAAGAATAATAATAATAACTAGAAAATGCAATTTCTGGAGAAATTGCGTGTGAAGGCGAAGACTTTGAATCACTTCTTGGCGAATGCTGGCGAATTATGCTGAAACGAGTTGAATTACTTGAGAAATGTAGAAAATAGAGGTGAAAAACGGAATTTTGGAGAATTTGGTGGAATTTCAGAATTTTGGAGAATTTGGTTGAGTTTAAAATCTTAAAATGTGGAATTTATGGCAAGTCGAAATTTGGGGAATAGGTAGGAAAAAGATGAAGAGTTGAAAGTTGGAATGAGTTGAATCGGTTGAACAATGTGAAAATTAGAGTAGAAAAACACATTTTTGGAGAATTTGGTTGAATTTCAAAATTTGGAATTTTTTGTAAGGGGAAGTTGTGGAATAGGTAAGCAAAAGATGAAGAGTTGAAAGTTGGAATGGGTTGAATCGGTAGAGAAATGTAGAAATGAGAGTAGAAAAACGAAATTTTGGAGAATTTGGTTGAATTTCAAATTTGGGATTTTTGGTAAGTGGGAAGTTGTGTAATACGTAGGCAAAAGATGAAGAGTTGAAAGTTGGAATGGGTTGAATCGGTTGAAAAATGTACAAATTAGAGTCGAAAAACGAAATTTTGCAGAATTTGGTTGAATTTCAAAGTTGGAATTTTTGGTAAGTGGGAAGTTGTGAAATAGGTAAGCAAAAGATGAAAAGTTGAAAGTTGGAATGGATTGAATCGGTTGCACAATGTAAAGATTAGAGTAGAAAAACAAAATGTTTGAGAATTTGGTTGAATTTCAAATTTTTAATTTTTAATTTTTGGTAAGTGGGAAATTGTGGAATAGGTAGGCAAAAGATGAAGAGTTGAAAGTTGGAATGGGTTGAATCGGTTGAACAATGTAGAAATTACAGTAGAAAAACGAAATTTTGGAGATTTTGGTTGAATTTCAAATTTGGAATTTTTGGTAAGTCGGAAGTTGTGGAATAGGTAGGCCAAAGATGAAGAGTTGAAAGTTGGAATGGGTTGAATCGGTTGAACAATGTAGAAATTAGAGTAGAAAAACAAAATGTTGGAGAATTTGGTTGAATTTCAAATATGGAATTTTTGGTAAGTGGGAAGTTGTGGAATAGGTCGGCAAAAGATGAAGAGTTGAAAGTTGGAATGGGTTGAATCGGTTGAACAATGTAGAAATTAGATTAGAAAAACGAAATTTTGGAGAATTTGGTTGAATTTCAAATTTGGAATTTTTGGTAAACGGGAAGTTGTGGAATAGGTAGGCAAAACATGAACAGTTGAAAGTTGGAATGAGTTGAATCGGTTAAAAAATGTAGAAATTAGAGTAGAAAAACAAAATTTTTGAGAATTTGGTTGAATTCCAAATTTGGAATTTTTGGTAAGTCGGAAGTTGTGGAATAGGTAGGCAAAAGATGAAGAGTTGAAAGTTGGAATGGGTTGAATCGGTTGAACAATGTAGAAATTAGAGTAGAAAAACAAAATGTTGGAGAATTTGGTTGAATTTCAAATATGGAATTTTTGGTAAGTGGGAAGTTGTGGAATAGGTAGGCAAAAGATGAAGAGTTGAAAGTTGGAATGGGTTGAATCGGTTGAACAATGTAGAAATTAGATTAGAAAAATGAAATTTTGGAGAATTTGGTTGAATTTCAAATTTGGAATTTTTGGTAAACGGGAAGTTGTGGAATAGGTAGGCAAAACATGAACAGTTGAAAGTTGGAATGAGTTGAATCGGTTAAAAAATGTAGAAATTAGAGTAGAAAAACAAAATGTTGGAGAATTTGGTTGAATTTCAAATATGGAATTTTTGGTAAGTGGGAAGTTGTGGAATAGGTAGGCAAAACATGAACAGTTGAAAGTTGGAATGAGTTGAATCGGTTGAAAAATGTAGAAATTAGAGTAGAAAAACAAAATTTTTGAGAATTTGGTTGAATTCCAAATTTGAAAATTTGGAATTTTTCATAAGTTGGAGGTTGTGGAATAGTTAGAAAAAGATGAACAGTTGAAAGTTGGAATGGGTTGAATCGGTTGAAAAACGTAAAAGTTAGAGTGGAAAAACGAAATTTTGGAGAATTTGGTTGAATTTCAAATTTGGAATTTTTGGTAAGTGGGAAGTTGTGGAATAGGTAGGCAAAAGATGAACAGTTGAAAGTTGGAATGAGTTGAATCGGTTGAACAATGTAGAAAAAAGTGGAATGATGTAAATGTGAAATGTCGAATCTGCCATTAAGAATGAATGGGGAAAAATTTGTCGTAAGTTCGCGAATTTTGCGAAATCGGAAAATTTTCGGAACGAGAAAAATGGAAGCGCTCATCTCGTGAATATTTGGAACACGTCAAAAGTGGAACGGAGTGAATCGGATGAACTATGTGGAAGAAGAAGCGGGACAAAAAAGTGTGGAGAATAAAATATAATAATAATAATAATAATAGAGAATGGTGTAGAATAACATATGTGTGAAGGCCATCGCCTTCACACAATAATAATAATAATAGAGAATGGTGTAGAATAACATATGTGTGAAGGCCATCGCCTTCACACAATTAAATATGTACTTTTATCCTACTTGTGAGCACAATAAGGATATTGTTTGGGCTTTCTTAGCATGAGTGTGGTCAATTATGATCATATTTGTTCGAGGCTTTCAGTGGTGGGCCTTGGATGATGGGCTGTTTTATTAGTCGCCCGCCCGCCCGCCTGTGGGAGCAGAGTGATGCTCAATGTAATGAATCTGTAAAGCTCATTCATTCCAATCTCCCGTAATATATCAGTTAGGAGGGGAAAAAAAGGCGCATAAAGCACTTTCACCGCTTTGCCTCCAGTTCACTTTGTCATTGTAAATTTTCATACATAATTTGGTAATGTGGGAGTGGGAGAAAATCAGCTCTGCACGAACGTAGGCTAAATAGATTCCCCTCCCCTTCCTTAGCGCCTTCATGCAAGGTAAGCACACAAAATTAAAGCAGAGGTGAATGTACCCTTCTTTTAATGACGACCCAAATTTGATTGCAACTCGTGTTAAATGGCGTCCGCTCACAAGCTTGACGTCAACTGGAATTCACCTTTCACCATCTACAGTATGTACTATCGTCCATCTGTCTGGCTAATCTTTAATCAAGCATTCTTCAGGTGAATTCCTCCAATCAGATAACTCCATTAAATTGTTGCAAAATTTGCTTCCCGGCTGGATGACATGTAATCATTTTTTGCTAATTCCTCCAAAGTAATAAACTTGGCTGTCAGGTAGGGCATTCCCAGGAAGCCTTTTAGCGTTTGATTTTCACCACTAATTAGCAAATGTTGGCACCCCGATCTGCTCAAATATGAGCTCATCTGACAAACTTCTGCCAAGAAATAAACAACCCTATCTAATTATATATTCTTGCATGTTTTTGTTGATCAAAAAGCACCCGAGTCAGCACTATTGATTTGTTGAAGAACTGTCAAATGCTTCAAATAAACTACCTTTCCAGAACCATCAAGAAAAATATCAGTCCGCTCATTTTCTCGAGTGCTTGTCCTACTAAGGGCAGTTGAGCTCGAGCTGAGGTGGAGTACACCCTGGAGTAGTAGCCAGCCCCTAACCATTTACACTCATATTCCGTTCTACAGACAATTTAAATCAGAAGTGACTGAAAATAAAACCTGTCCGATAACCCGCTTAAGGAAGGAGTTCGTGTTTTCCTTGAGATTAGGTGCTCTCCTTGCCTCTCCACTTGCTTTAGTGCTTAGTCATGTTAGCACAGTAGAGAATTAGGCAGGGATTAGACGTGATCTTGATTAAGCAGCTTCGAGGGTGGAGGTGCTCGCTCTCGTCGAGCGGAGGCATTGATGCAAACTGCAATGGAAGTCCCCCGCAGCGCGCATGAATGGCGGCGATGCTCGCAGCGGGTGACGTGTCGCGGAAAACAAAACAAAGCGCTCGACTCTGTCTCAATTAAGCCCTCAGTTGAGTGGTGAGGTCCATAACTCTGCCGACTAACGTTTTGCGACGCAACGGGAAGGTACGAGTGACCTTTGCCTCCTTGGTGTAAAACGGAGAATGAGTCGTCAGAGTTATTCTCACGTAAATAAGATTGCCACGGATCGTTAAGGAAACAGAATAACGGCAATTTATTATTATTGTTGTATTGATTCATTACCTTTGCCAGTGAAGTTTGTTTTCTAAGAGAAGAAAATAGGCAAACAGCATTTGAAAGTTTTTTGAAAAGCTTTTTTGAAAAACATTTGTTCTCTTCTTTTTATTTTTTATTTACCAATTGGTAGATTCGGTATATTGAATCTTCAGTGACTCACTTTTTTCTTCAAATATTACATATTCACTTCCATAATATTTTAAAATATTCTTTAAGATGTATAAAATGTATGCAATGCATATTCATTAACCGGGGGGGAGAAAAAAAAAGATGAATGTAACAATGATTCTTTCTGTCTAGCAGAAAATTCTGCAGGCTAATGTGCAGCCATGCTCGTGCACTCCAGCTCAATTACTCTTGGGCTATACACAGGCTGGTTTACAAGAATATCAGATCGTCCACCTCTAGAAAAAAAAAAAAAAGTTTGTAGTGGCCTGGTGAAAACCCAAACCAAAATTCAAAATTGCGTTTTAAGACAAAAGTAGCGTTATTGCGCTAAGGGTGTTCATGTATGATCATTTAAACAGGCTCATCTCAGCGTCGAGTAAACACGTCTCCGGCTTTTCCGCTCGGATTGCGACGCAGCTTGACAGCTCGGTAAAAACCTCTGAGCCTTTTCATCGCGATACGCCGCTTGCGGTCCGAGAGGAGAGCCCCCGCCAGCGTTTCGGCTCCAGTCAGAAAAACGCCGAGAAACATGTTAAGGAGGCTTCACGCTCTTCTCGCCACTGCACACTGATAAAAAAAAAAAAAAAAAAGACATCTCAGCGTAAAAAAAGCCAAATCTGCCTTTTAAAGCCAAAGATGAGAGAGTTGGGTGTTAGACGGCGCATCACCTGCCGTGCTCTTGGCTCGACTGGATTACGACGATATTCACTTCACTGGTTCAGTTAAGATGTCCAGATCGGCAAAGCTGCTTCCAAGGGAGAAAGAAAAAAAAGGGTAGTCCTCTGAGGACTTGATCTGCAAGAATTTTATGAGAAAATAGAACAGTATGCTTTGCTAGCCGTTTAACCTCCTGACCCAGGACCAGTGTGCTCGACAGCTCAGATTGACCTGCCTTGAATGTTGCACAAGCCCCACCTCTGGATGGAGAATAATTTCATGCCTGACTGCAATTTGTCAATCACAGGACAGGCATAGACCTGGAATCGATTCCTCACTCTGGCTGTTGGAAAAAGAAATACAAGATTAGGTTGGGTTTTTTTTTACAGTGAGGTCACATGATCAGAGAGAGAGAGATACTTTATTGATCCCGGGAGGAAATTCATTTATCTATCCAGATCAATTATTAATCCAGATTAATCAACCATCTAAAGACAAGAAGACAATCTGACTCATAAAAAGTCCAAAGTAGAATACTGACATCCACAACATTGCTGTCCGTTCGACCTATTCACGCTCACGTCCGTCCACATGCGGGTTGGAAAACGTCCACATGAGTAAATTAGCTCTGCTTTGCTTTTGAATGTATAAAGAGAGCCTTGAAACATCGCAGCTGGGTCACCAGATGTCACAAACACACATCAATCGAAACGCAAGCAGTATTTCTTGGAAACTTGATTTAAAAAAAAAAAAAAAATGGACTCCACGATTTTTGCAAGCCTTCATGGCCTATATATACACTAACTACCACGTTTATGGAGACTGAAATACTGTAAACTAAATACGTGCAGTCATAAAAGCAGTCCCTCCCTGCTTTTGTGCTTGGGGGAGGTAATAACACTGAAGGAGCACTTGTAAAATATCCTCCATTGAGGAAAACAATGTTGGCGGAGCGCTAATCCGTCATGTCGCATTTAACGTGACGCTGTGCATTTTGACTTTTAACTGAAAACGGGAACCTCGTTGTGCTTATCACTTTGCATTCCCTTGATAAATCATTTCGCCGCCAAAATCTATTCATTTACGTCACCTTGTCAGGGCCAGACGGAATTGCGTATCGATTACAGATCATATTTGTGCTCTGTCAAAAAAAAAAAAAAAAAAAAATCCAAGTTAATGTCTGTTCAATTCAAAATAGCGCCGTCAAGTGTGGCCACTTCAATTTCGAGAGCTCGGCACTGCTTCCGCGTTGACAAATGATTTAATTTTGTGTTTTGTTCCGCACATTGAACCATTTTATCCAGCAACGGCCGTTATTATTAACGCCGCCTCGAATATCATTTGCAATACAGCAAAAGGAAACGTCGCCCCCTATCTACAAAGACGCTGCGCTTTGTCGGAGTTCGGCCTCCGGTGCAGGCAGCGTGGCGGCAATGACGCACCATTATGTCGCTTCGGCACCGGGTCAAAAAAGTCATTTGAAGATCATTTGCGTACCTCGTCCTGAGCGGCTAAACATCAACTCAATTAGCGCTGGCGTACTCCCGCTGTTTAATGATGTTATTGATTTTTCGGCGATCATATTTGTGTGGGCATATTTGTGTGCCTGTTGAATGCTGCCATCACTAAACAGCTTCTGGAATTCCAATGCATGCATAAATATTAAAAAATAAAAAATATATGTCATTATATAATGGATATTAAGTGTGTCTTAATTCTTTTTTAGAGCATGGCGTGAACCCTTGATTAAGATCCGTATATAACCCGTATTAAATCGTCAATAATGTAAGTTTTCGTAGCAAGGGTTATAAAGAACGTAATGAAGCCCAATTTAATTGAACAAAAATCAATTATTGATGCAGTATAGTCCTTGGAGGACTTGATGATCACTGCAAGCATCTGAAGTCTCATCTGCCGCTAATTGGAGGAAACACAAAGACAAGGATACTTGTTGTATGCTGTCACACTTTGGTTTTGAGAGTGATATAAGTGAAAGTGCCCGGGAGTCTTTGAGCCACTCCTCAAAATACTCTCGAGTGTGCAAACATGTCCAATGGCGTGATTCATTATGCACAGCTTACATTTCATTTTAATTTTGTTTGCTTTAAAGCTTCATCTTCTCATGTTTGAAGAGGCACAGTGAACTATAATTAAAAAAAAAAATCGATCAAAGAGAAGCCGTTGAAAATGACATTTCTCGCCGAAATTTTAAACGCATCACCGCCGGGACGCCGTCTCCACCGAGAGCGGCGGCGAGGATTTATCTGCCGACCTTTGAGATCACAATTACGCTTTCTCTACTATGGTATTGATTCACTTTTGAAAATGAGAATAAATGACATTTAATGAGTAAAAGTAGCAAGACTTGGCGAGATGGATGGAGGAACCTTGTAAAAATGTAGACGGAGGCTTATGGGTCACATTAAATGTTTACTATGTAGCTCGCTATTCTGCAAGTTTTCATAACTGCAAAGTCAGTGCAGTGCTGACGTCGGGTAAATCGGCGGACCATCAAAAAAAAAATCTTCTCTCTCCGCCAGATATCCGCGGCTTACAGACCTTCATGGACCAGGCCTCTCGACTGGGTCTGGATGTGTCCCTGCAGAGGGTGGACCGCAACGTCAGCCGGGTCTTCAACGATCTCTTCAGCACGCTGCGCACCGAGGAACTCAACCGCTACCGGGACACTTTGCGGCGGGCCGTGCTGCTCATGAGCCCTCGAGGAGCGCAGGTGTTCATCCACCAGGTAGGATGTCTTTCGATGTGGCAACACAACAACAGGGGGAGAGTTCTGCCTGTCCGAGAAAATTCTATTTTCAGAAAATTTTCGTGACTTAAATCATATCGAGCATGCATTTTATGGGCTAATTAGCAACGAGCTAACGATTTCTAGCAGTCTGTTCATATTTTTAAGTTTCTATTTTGTTTTTTTTTAATACTTATAATAAATGACTATTGCGCATCCAATCCAAATCCCCGAAACTCCAAGCCCAACTGTCGCTCGGTGGTTTCGCACCGGTGAGACGAGCGTAACTACCCGCAAAGTCGAGCTTCATTAAGCCAGCGACTTTCTCTTTTCGATTCATTTGTCTTTGGCTGCTCCGTGCATACGTTTGCATTCCAAAGTGTCTGCTGCGCAGGCTGTTGACTGGCAACGTTTGGAAACTGTCAGGCTTGAGGGAATTAGCATAAAATCCATTTTGGGGCCCTGGAGGAAAATATTAGTCAGGAATGCTTTTCAATCCAAAACCTCAACTTTTGTTACTGGCAAATAATGATACAATGTCCCTACTTGGTTAGTTTGTAATCACTGTGCTAGCCTTGTGTGCTGTGAAAACAAACAAACAAACAAACAACAAATACTGGGGAGTTTGGTGAGCTGGAACGGAATAATGAAATTTCAAATTATTTCAGTGAGGAAAACTGATTTGATACACAGGTAATTAGAGTTCCTCGCTTGGTTGCCGTACGAATTAAACGCATAAGTCAAGGTACTCATGTATGTATTCCCGCTGCAGAAGGGGACTGTGACCACATACACACACACACACACACACACACACACGCGCGCAGTCGTGTGTGGACATCTGTCCGCATTTGTTTTTTTTATTGCATTTGAAATTCATTTATTTTATATTTTCATCTCAGGTGCCCCGCTCGGATTCCGTCTGACAAAATCTGTCAGAGGTGCGGCGCTATTGCAATATATGTTGGAACCCAAACAGCCGTATTAGCATACGTGCGTCATAGGCGTGCGAGACGCGCGTCTCCCGCCAATGTGACATTTTGATTGAATCCATCTCATCCCCGAACAAAGCTTATATCCAAGAAAATATCACACAAGGGCATTCACACAAAAAAAATAATCCAATTGTAAATGTGGATTTTTGGCAACAAACGCCAAAGTCAGCCATGTTTGTAGTTTTTTTTTCTTGGGTCCTACCTATCAGTGTGTCAAAAATGCTGACTCGTCAATCCGGCTTCATGAATATGGAAGCCAAGCACTTACAAAGACATCACTCAGCGTGTGAGCACACGTCCTTTTATTAATGTCCCATCACAGGTTTCGTTTTTGACTCGGAGCCCTCGAGCCCCCCCACTTGGTTCTTTTCTTTCTTGCCCAAAGTTTTGCTTTATCTGCCCCTTTACACTCTTTCTCTTCCCGCTTAGAATTCATGCGATGCGTCTCGGGTAATAAGCCCCCGCGTCACGTTCAGGCGCCGGCTCCCGGACGCTTCCGTGAATAAGTTGAATGGTCGGACGTGCCGGCAGCTTTGATAATCCATCTGAGCTTCATTAATACCTGTTGTCAGAGAGCTCACCTGAGACGAGTCGGCAAGGCGATCACGTGTGCGAATATTTCAACGAGGAATGCCAATGATGTTGATGCCTTAGGCACAGGAAGTTGCTGATAGCTGTTTATCTAAAATTAATTACAGATGACAACTTTAAAGGGGACATATTAGGCAAAAGTGACTTTTTCCAAATGATTGATAAAAACAGTCGAGTTTGCCTGTCTATCAAATGTCATCATTTTGTTGCAACCCCTGTTTTTTGGGGGTAATACCACGATCAACCACTAGATGGCAATACACTTGTAAGCTAAATTTGACTAAAGCAGAATATTGTAAACAGGAAGCACCTTATTTCAGCAGACCCTCATTTTGGGTAGCGATGAGCTCTTGTTTGACTCTTCAATCTTCATTCATTGCTTATACGCACCTAATCCTCGGCAAGGTGACTCGTCTATGTCCCACAATGCATCAGGCTTAAGAAAGTCATGTTTTTCCCTGAGCAGACTTTTGTCCAGACCTTTACAATTTGAACCCTGATTAGCATGACATCATTTTTCCATGTCTCTCCTTCCCCGCCCTTTTGTCCTCACGACGCTCATGTCGTCTCTCGTGTTTGGATGCGCAGACACCTCGCATCGTGTGTGTGTCTGTGTGTTGTAGCCAGCCAGCCAGACACTTGCCACATCGCCTTTCCTCTCACATCGCCCATGAGGGGGGGTGGCATCTGGTGTCAGCTCAGTCTGGCCTGGCTCCTTGACACCTGACGCCTCTGCACCCCTCATGCAAGGCGACCTCTCTGCCGAGTCACGCCAGCCTCTCCCGGGGGTGGCAAAGTGGCATTTTAAAGCTCTCCGACCATGTTTCCGTGTCCTTGGCTGGTATTAGCCGGCGTTTGTAAAACCACTTATCACTTACTGTAGGTGAAAAAAAAAAACATGACAGGTTTTATGAGATACCAAAGTCACTCCCCGTTTAGCATGCAAGTGAGCTCCTTCCAGCTGTTTATAGCTGTTACAGGTTGGAAATAAATTTAAAAAAAAAAAGCAAAAATGATTGTTTTTGTTGAACCCTTGTGGGTTCAAATATACTGTGAAACCTTTGATATTCAAATGCCCTATTTAAATATTCCCTATGCATATTTTATAGCATTTGTAGCACTTATGTAAATGTAAGGTCTTTAATCACACTTAATAAAAATTTAATAATACAAATGTGAGCATATTATGAGCGAGAGTGAAAGCAATGGATAAAAACAAAAATATTGTACAAACCCGACCCCCCCAAAGACCAACAATTTGATCCATCCTACAAATGAATTAATAATCATGCCCAAATCCGAAAGCCGTGATGGAGAGGTTCGCTGTATAAAAATAAAAAAAGATATACTTTATTTGTTTATGTTGTTCTTTAAGTACCATTTTTTTAATTGATTATTATCGAGACAAGTTTGTACTGAAGGATGAAAAGGCTAAGCATAATTTGAGCGTGAGCGACTCAACTTCTGTCATTGTGAAAAGATCCAATTAAGGATATTTGACGGCTCACCTCGCCAGAGGTGTGAAAGCTGCCGTAAAAAAAATACAAATGATACTTTTACACTCAGTAGTTTCAAAGTTAATTATGTGTATACCGTGACAGTTACAAGCTCTGTTTTCTCAATGTCGGCAGTAAAAGCTGGCGTGAAAATCATTTTTCCGCACTCTGAAAAAGGCCACATGCATTGTTGTGTGTCATCTTTGCGCATTTTAAATGTCATTCAAAGAAAAATCCATGCCTCATACGCTCGCGTGAGGGAATACAGAACCTTCCGGCGTTTACTATCATATCAAATATTTAAGCACATGAGTAAAACCTAGTTTTATTTCGGACGGCCTTACAGGTGTACCTAATGTTGTGTCCCGTTGGACGGCCAGCTTCCGGCCGTCCGCCAGCAGGCTGCTGCTGTTTTACGTCGACCTTTTTATTGAGCACCGCGGCTGCCGCTCGTTTCTCAATATGTGACTTTATGGGCCATCTTGGCCAACTGTGCCCGCCATCGTCCCAGCCGTATTTCTCTTAAAGGGATTGAGACATGCAATCACTAAGAAAATATTAGACTGTACTGATTGTAAACTCCTTTTTAGCGGGCGCTACAGTACAAAGGCGTTTATCTACTTGCCCCCGCATATTAAAATAAATTCAGCGTGCGTACAATAAGTCTGTCCTGTTAGCTACAAATATGGGCGTGTAATGTAAGAGTCGCGTGAGGTTAAGTAAGCTAGCTAGCGCGGGTGATATATAGCCTAGCAAAGCACAGAAATTTTTAGAAGCCGTAACTGAATTTTGAGTCGCAGCTTGTGCCTTAAAACATCAACAGCCTTGGGCCTTGAATTTAATATGTTTTCTCCGATTTCTGTTTAGATTTCAAGCAGCCTTTCTTGTCAGTGTCACGACCGCTTGCAGATATATCTTGAAAGCGCAGCGTGTATTATTATTATTCAGCAAACAAGACGACGGGCATGATGGCTTTCTCGTGTTCGGGGAATTTGCTGCCCCTGACCGACAGTTTATAAAAAAACGCTAGGCACACACAAAGCAAATTGTGTCGTCACAGCAAAGAAAATGGCGACACTCGTCAGTTACACAATAGGTGACACCGGCGGCTTTCAACAGCAGCTACCTTTTAGTCACTGAGCAGGTGGAAAGCGCTAATGTGGAAAAATGGACAGTGTGAGCCAGTTCACTTTGCGACACGACCTGAGCCACACACTCCCGGGACAAAAGACTCTGATTTGTCTTGTGTCGTGCCTCGATGCACTTATTATTACTCCTTACTATCTGATGCACCGAGATGTTATCAAAGCACGGTGGAGATCGAGCAAGATTTTTTTTTCTTTCCTGCAGCTACAGCTAATACTTCAAGCCCAGACCGGCTTCATTTCCTGCTTTCTTGACGCCGTTGGAATATTCCGTCAATCCCGTGGCGTCAAAAACACCAAACGTCCTCGGCTTTTATCCGACGCCGCGCTTTTTTTGCAAGCTGAAAATAGCCTGGTGTGCTTCACAGGTTCGTTGGCACCTCAGCTACTTTTCTTCTTGCCATCTTAGCTGCGACCGAGCAGGACGAAGGCGGCGTGACTCATGAACCTGGCAGAGGCCGAACACACACTTACCATCCTCCATCTTATTTCAGATGGAATCTGAATATGGATTGTATATTTTAGTTTGAATTACCGATTAAAATGAACTAAATATTATCAAGAAATCGTGAATAAGTTTAATATTATAGCACAAAAGATAGCAACCCAAAAAAAACAGTTTTTCTGTGGTATCAAACAAACGAGACCAAGATAAATCATTTCGTCTACCGTGAATGTGACTTAATAAACGTAATCAACTCCGGTGGCTTCTTAAACTCATCCACCATAAAATGTTTTGCTGTTAAAAGTGGAACAATTACACAATTAACAGACTGCAAAGCAGGAAGACAAATTAGTTTGTTCTATCTTGCGAGGCGTCGCACACGTGTTTCTCTTCCGACCAGACTTGGCCTTTATTTTTTATCTCAGCTGGGCAGCTGTTTGTGCAGCGGCGCCCGCACAGTGCGCTTCTCCTGTTGCATCTTCTTGACGGGAGCTTGTGAAGTCATTAATTAAATGCTCAAAGTCGCCGTGTCCGCCTCACCTAATTGGCCGAGAAGACATAAGGCCAACGCAAATAGTTTGTCGTTTTGACACCGTATCGGAGGTCATGTTATTAAATCGTAATCCCCACTAGTCTTTGGCCACTACGATTTGATATGAAGCCAGTTTGTCAGAAATGGGAGCTGGTTGGAGGAGTCCAAAACTCTAAAATGATACTTCTTATAGATCAAACTACGGGACACCATTTTTAAAGTAACCCTCCGAGCCGCCCGTGTAAATGTGACGGCCCACCGTTGGCGGGACTTCATCAGACCGGCGCGTGCGGCCAAGAGGTGGAGAGGTGAGTCGAGTTTATCTGTCCGAGCGTCTGGCTCCCGTTGCTCCCTCCTGCCTTGACGCCGCCACCTCTGGACCCCGGCGCTCTCCTCGCCGCACCCCAATTCCATTTCCCTCCCAATAACAGCATGACAAATTGAGGCTGCCAGAAGATGATCTATCATTGTCCTACTTCTCATCCTCTTTGCCCCCCCCCGCTCATTGTTTCTCTTTCCCCTTCTGTCCCCTTTACAGGACATTTCCTCAGTTTTTTTTCCCAGCGTCCTAATGGCCCCCTCTTTCTCTCGCCTATCTTCCTGCCCTTGTCTTTACTCTTCGTTAACCTCGGCCCGCTTTTGTCATTGTCTCCGTTTCTCTTTAGCCTCGCTGTGATATTCCCCCCGCGTTGGTTAGCTTGCGTCGGCGCGTCTCTAAGCTTTTGAAACATACAAGAGTACATGGTGACATCATAAATGAGTGCACTCCGAACAGCAGCTTTGTCCGCTTTCTGTTTTTAGTAGCATGAAACAAAAAAAACAGTGAGCAGCGCCATAGCTTAGTAGAGCGGTTCTCAAACTGGGCTCAGAGGACCAAAGAGGTGCCCGACTAAAAAATTAAACAAATTTGAATATCTCATTCACTCAATGATGACTTTACTTTAATAGTGGTGTCTGACTTATCTTGGAAGAGTATATCCTTATCCTTATAAAACTTTTTTTTTTTATGACTACAAAAAAACCATATATATATCTATATCATCTACAAATGACCTGGCATAGCTGTCCGTTGTAAAAATCAAATGAGGCCCTTGAGTAGAAAACTTTTCACACTCCTGGACTGGCATAAAAGAATCAGCCCCGATATTTTGATTTCAACTGGCCCACTGCAAAAATGATAACAAAATAGCCCCAAAAGACACCGACTCACTGTCCGGCGGCTTTAGATAAATTTGCCAATGCCGTTTTAGTTGGACTTTTGAAGCACATTTTACTTTTCCTAATGGCTTTTACTTTCTCATTTCAACTTCTTTCATCCAGTGTGCCACCAAGAGTGCTATTCTCACCGAGCGTGGAGAATCTGAGAACATTGTAATTGCTTTGTATGATGAATCAATCCAAGGTAAGGCTAGCTACGTGGAATCTAATAGCCGACATCTAAGTACAAGCAAATGCCTTTTCGCAGTCTGCGGGAGGGCAGAATAATCCAGAGACAGTTTTGTACCCAAAGACCGCTATTAAAAGTGGGCAGGCCTTTTAACTTGATGAATGCCGCTTGCCTGCGCTACAGTGAATAACGGCCTTGAAGTTAAAGAGCTTTTCATAAATAATTTGCTTTTTCTGTAAGTCCCGCTTGTGGTTTAACACTGTGGTGACAGTTTTTGTGTTCGCATTAGCGACATTAGAGGAATAACAAGATGAGAATTGCGAGCAGCAGTAGCAGCATACCGGTAAAAACTCTCTCTCATTAGGCTCATAACATAGAGGTGACTGTTTTTGTTTTGCATTGTTTCCTATCCTGCGCTCTCAAAGTATAAGAGTTAATTTCATTCATGCGGCTCATTAAGCAGACGGTTCTCTCCAATTTTGGACAGCGTATGAAAAAAACAACAACACCTTGATAACAGACGGTGATCAGATTGATGGTTTTCATAATAACGATACTCAGCTCTGAGTGAAGCCTTTAAGCATTTTTATTTATGCAGCCGTGATGTTGTTAGGGAGCTGGAGCCCATCAACCTCTACTACGTGGCCGCGATGTGTTCCCCACAATTCCACAGGCACTAACAAATCTACACTTTGTAGATTTGTTATTTTTTCTTTTCTTTTTTTTCTTATCTGTTAACTAGCCGTTTTTTTCTCTTCTGTGTTGGTGCTTGTAAAATTTGAAAATCCTGAAACAGTTCCTTTCGTAAGATTTTACAGCTCCAGCACAGCGCATATTTGTCTCCCTGCAGCATCACATGACATGCAATTATACCAAAGCCACAATGCAGTCCCTGAATGCGTTTCCCCTCTTTTCCCATGCCAGTGAAAAATATAAAGAGAGTTACGAGGGGTAATTGCAAAGCCAGCCACTTGGAAAACAAATACTAAAGTGTTTATCTTTTCGAATGTTGCCTAAACCGCAATGCAAAAGAACGCTGTTGATAAAATGTTCGATTAAAATGCAGCGCAGTCTCAGCGGGGAGCATATAAATGTTGCAGGTATATTTTCCCCCTTTTGTTTGTATGCCAGTACCATTAATTATTTGTCGTGCGCACATCTATATTCATAAAATCCTCTTGTCCATTGCTACATGATAAGACCTTTGAAACATGTATGTTCTATGGATTACGTTGACTGGACTCCATTTTAATTCTGAGCTCTCCTTCTCAAACCAAGCCATCATTATCACGCCAGCGCTTGTCTTATTTAGCGTCACCGCTCTTATTTAGCTTCAAGCTAACTGCTCTTTAATGGCTCAGTTTCAACTGTGATTCATGCGCAAAAAAAAAAAAAAATACACTCCCCCATGTTCCGCCAAAGGGCACAAATCCTCGCTTTATCCTTCCGTTAGGGAGGGGGAGCAGAGACGCTTACCTCGCTGTAGTCACGGTGGAGTTTGCCCCAAATTATTCAGTTAGACTATTCATCCGCTAACGACACTTTAGCACAGAAAAGTGTCATTTTGAGAGGAACGGCGGAAACACTGAGGGGCTGCGAATTGTGCCTTTGGAACGCCATTAATGGCTTTGTTTTGCGAGTGCAGCGCGAAAAAGAAAATCTCCCACTTCCTTTTTACGGTAAACCCCCAAAGTGCACTCTCGGTGAGAATCAGCGTAAATGCTAATTTGTTAACGAGCTCAGTCGGACGTGCTTTCTCATCATTTTCCGCCGGGCAATTACACCAACACCGACTTGCGTTGGAGACTTCTGCCTAAGAGGAAAGTTGTTTTTTGTGACACTTTGGAGTCAGCCGGCCGTCACTCGAAAATATAAGAGAAGATGCAAAATTACACACAGGAAGGATTGAGATGACAAATGCTAAATGCTAATTGCTAAAACAACAAAACCACCGACACTCAAGGATGCGATAAAGGTTGACTAGGGCACTTTGCTGCCTGCACTACACACGATTTTCAGATTCAGCAGCGAAGCCGCTGTTCAGGAGATTCATGATCATGTCATATAAATGTTTGTTTACCCTTCGCAGAGCATTGTGTACGGGATGGCCTTGAGCGATGGGCCGCATCCCACTTTACAAAAGCACTCACACACAATTGCACCTCGACATACAATTTGAAGTGTTCATTTGGCCCAGCAAGCATGTTTTAAGGTTACAAAAGGAGCAAGGGTACATCACTACTTTCCTGATGTTCTGCCTCAATGTAATCCTAATGATCCAGTTGTTAGAAAAATATTTTGCTATGTGGACTCTCTTGCAACCATGTGACCCTACTTAGACTGTGTCCAAAATGACCTAGTGGCAATCCATTGGATGCAAATATACAGTAGTAACAGTCTGTGCATGTGGGCCAACAATAGCTAGACATTTGAGATCCGTGTGCTTTTACATCCAACTCAGGGCAAGCAGATGATAAAAAGATTCAGAGAGTTGAAAGGGCTGCCAGCTGCCACGCCGGTCGTAAAAGAGACATTCACTGCCTCAGTACAGTCGAAATTTGGACAACCCCCGACAGGGCGCATGCTGTAATCACAGCTACAAAAGCCTGCGAGTTAAAAAAAAACAAACAAAAAAACACAAACATTGTTTGGCATTTCAAGTACGGGGCAACGAGAGTGAAATGTTTTGCTGCCCTTTTGGTTTCCCAAACACATTTCTTGTTGCTTTTGTGGAGATTTTTGACACGTAAGACCTTCAACACAAACCAAATCAGCATTCTACTCCTTCAACCGACTTGGTTGTCTTTTTTATTCATTCTCTCGGCAGTGTGCGGTGCGGCCATCAGTAAACTTCAATCTAAGAGATTATAGAGTGTTCAAGTCCCCTGTGGTCTCTTGCCACTTCTGCAGAAGCTCATAATAGCAGAGTGCCGGTTATTATGACTTGCCTCCCTCCTATTGCCGGGAAAGTTGATTTGGACTCCTGTCCAGGCTAAAGGTCTGATCTGAAGTGGTGTAAAACTGCACGACTGAAGCCAACTGGAGAAGATTTGGTCCAAAGCTAACCAAACTGAAGGTGTACAAAAACGTGGAGGTGATTCATCAAGTATGTTGACTTTTTGAATTGCTTGCATATGCATCGTTGGGTCTCTGGGATTCAATTGCACGCATTAGTCGATTAAAAACGATGCATATCTTTTGTTATCTGCATAGTTCTGACAAATTATAGGAATGAGTCATGAATATTATCATTTCATTTCCATGATAGCACCCTCCCATTGACCAAAAACACCATTTCAAACTGATTGGCTGTGAAGAACAGAGGGCGGGGTGAGCACAGGCTCATTTGCATATTTCCCCCGCCCACTAGAAAACTTCATTTTTGTCCAGAGCGTGACAAGCGGATGATGAGTTTGCTGTAATGCTTTATCCTTTGTGTATTTTCAACAAAGCCCATCTTAGCCCAATGAACTATTTGAAATTGGATTAAGTCGTTCTTTTCCAAAGGGGGGAAAAAATATTGTTTTGGAGCTACCGTTGTAAATTAATTCCTCGTTGACAATGCCAATTAAAGCAAAACTACCACTGTTACAATATCATTAGTTTGTAGCGGTGTACTTAGTAAATCACCCGGCGGGAGCACATAAGGAAGCTCTGAGAGGAAAGTCAAAGCGTGTGGATGAAAATTCATCACAGGATGATGTGCTTCCATTCAAGCATGCCGCCAAGCCTGATGGGATTCCTTGAGGAGGGTGTCCGAGGAGAAGGATTACGGTGGGCTGCCTAGCAGTAGGTGGTGCTGCCGTGATGAGGGGGTGTTGGATGGATGACGACGCCGTCGTCA
Source organism: Syngnathus scovelli (assembly GCF_024217435.2). Classification (NCBI taxonomy): domain Eukaryota; kingdom Metazoa; phylum Chordata; class Actinopteri; order Syngnathiformes; family Syngnathidae; genus Syngnathus; species Syngnathus scovelli. The sequence continues at coordinate 4,829,833 of NC_090858.1, forward strand.
GCTGTCCGGGTGGCCCCGCAGAATCCCCCGGTAGAACCTCCTTTTTTTGAAAACAGGCCTTTTCAGTCTGCTATTCAAAAAGCAGTAATTGCATCATCTTTCAAGCCCTTTGCCTGCGTCTGACTGGGAGACTGGACCCATTAATCAAACTAATGGAGAAGTAAGTGATTTCGAAATATAGGCTTTGATCACGCCGCCGCCATCTTCGCTCTCGGGAGCTCGTCTCCTCCCCCTCACCCGGCCGAGCTTATCTTTCTATTCCCGCAGTCCTAAATGCACGGACGGTCCTTTGCCGGAGATTAGCGGGGTATTAGGCTTGTGTTAAGCTGCACAAAAACTTTGCTTTTACAAACTCAACCCGCTCTCCATTTTGATTTGGACTTGATTTGAAGCGTGTAGTCCAGCGCCGGCCGCTGTGAGTACGAGGTTATGGAATCGTCTGTCTCTTTCGCAAAACCGCTGTGGCCTATTAACTAGCGAGCGGCGTGTGCCAAAGCTATTCCGTCGGCCGTATTGATCCTAAAGAGACAGATTACATTTTTAGTGCTCCTCAGGTGTATTGAAAAGTGGGCGCCAGCTATATGAAAAAATAAAAAATAAGTGTAAGCGTTACTTGCAAGCAGAGCACGCTCGCAAATTAGATTCCCTCCATCCTTCCTTCCTTCTCGTCCGCAAAGGCATAAATCACCATTGGGTGAAAACGTCTTAGCATGTCTGATGCCAGCCCCAAATGGTCTGCCAAGAAAACACGAGTGCTTTATTTATTTGACTAATTTATTGTCGGCAAAAAGTGCACGGTTGTTTATTGCCGCGTCACGTCTGGCCGAGGCTGAGTTTCTAGAAGCATCATACGTGCCACTTATCGGCACAATGCGTATGAGCCAACGGAAGCGAATGCTGCTCTTTGTCACCTTCCCTGCAGACGGCGTGTTTATTCGAGCTGTTTGGACCGCGCGTCAAAAGCTTTACACTCCCACTCCACACGCTGGCACCTCTCCTGGTCTGCAGTGAAAACATGTCTTGTGACGTCCACGCTCATCTGCCGACCCCACCGCCTCCTGTTTGTTTTAGCAACAACCCTTTTAATCGGTCCTCATCCTTTTTATTCTGCCGACATATTGAAATCAGCATCGGCCTGAAAAAAAATCCATATCGGTCGGCCCCAAAAATAAAGCAGAAGGGAAACGCTCGTGCGTTTGGCGTGAAGCTTTGATACCACCAAAGGACAAATTGATTAACTTGTGATCATGATGTGGATCATTTTTCGTGACATCCTCAAAGCGTAATGAATAAATTTATCGTAAATGCGGGGTTTTGATACGGTGTGTTGCTGCGGTTTGACCCAAGGGCGAATTGATTAACCTTTGATCGTGATCTGACTGCGGCTCATATTCAAATTGGGTCCCATCTCAAAAAGTCGCCAATGGAGATTGAAAAGAATTGATGTCGCTTTGGGATGAACCGAGGCTGCATTGATGAACTTTTCATCAAGATGGAGGATAGACAAGGTCGTGCACTACTGGAACATTTTTCTCAATATTGGCTCACATGAGCTGCAGGTGTACCTAATATTATGGGCGGTGAAGATGGAGTATATTTTTTTTCCTGCCTATTGATTCACCTTGGCCTTTTCCAAATCACCCCAACACTTTTTGAAGGACTCTGTGCCATAAGGTCTTACGGATCGTTTTAAGTTTTCAAAGTACAACAAAAACATTAAGACCACGTAGCTGATTGCCACCTTTCACCCCGCGGGCGATGGTACAGTTCCATGGAAAATTACCCCTGAGGCTTAATAACCCTTCCATTAGCGGAATGGTCGATTCTCCGTGCTCTTGCTCCAAGGTTACGTCTGGAATGTCACCAACCTGGAACTGCTGTCCTTAATGCACAGAGCTAATCATCGCCTCTGCCCGCGACATTTTCCACAATAAATTACAAACGTTTTTGCAATGAGAAACAACTTGTTTACCATGACTACAACAACTGAGCTACAAGGTGGCATTTTCTAGAACGGGCAAGTTTTTCCCGTCAACACCTCTGAGATCACAAGACACCCGCAGCGTTTATATATATTGTATTTCCCTCAAGCTCAGCTGTCTCCAAGCCAACCTTTTTTCAAATAAATGCAGGTTATTTGATGTGGAACATGACAGCCTTCTCCACACATCTACAAAGTGTTATAATGTCATCTCGCAACCTTTTTGTGCTCCTTCAAACGATTGTCGGCAATCACAACGGCACTGCGGTAAAACGGCGAATGAGGAAATTGAAAATGAGTCAGGAAGCTCATCATCTCGCGCCCTTTACTTCCCAAAACCTTGCTAAGACGCATGAAAAACAAAACTAACGGTAACGGAGCGCAACTGTCCCCTCTGAAGACAAAATGCACAGCGTTCTGCAGACTGTCAGTCAGATCCGACCCATTGGGCCTTCTTCGTCGATCACGCATGATAGACGCCGGGCGACGACGAGGCCTCATCAGCCATGTTTGTCATGTCGGGGCGTGACATTTGGCTGATTGAGAAGCCGCTCTAAGTCTAATGTGATGCTAATGCGTCGGCCCGTCGCACGCACGGCGGCATATCAAAGACGCCGCGGTCTATTTCTGGCGCTCCCCCCCCTTTCGCAAATGGAGCAGTCACGTTTTGACGTATCAGCAAAACAAGGCCAAGAGGTCACCCCGTACATTTTAGATTTCCCAGACATTCATTTCAAAAGGAATTGGTAGCTTTTGGAATGCGACGGACGCACGCTGTGACTTTTTACATATTTATGTTTCCCAAAGAAAACGTGTCTACACTCTCTCGTGTTTCTGGCGTGTGAGAGCAAAGTTGTGTGCTTCATTAAAAGATAGGAAGTGTACAAAGTGCTTTCACAGGCTTTTCTCACCTGAAGTCACTCGACTGGCACCGGGTAATGGCGACGTGCATTATTCAGAACCATTTAAATAGCATTCTTTTGACCACCGGCTCGCCTTACGAGCAGCCAGACACGTCCAGATATATTACATTGACAAACTTTGTTTTAATGGCAGTCTCCTACTGGGTTAATTTTAGGGCAGTTCGAGACACTCCCTCCCAAAAAACCCAAAAACAATTAAATATAATGAACACAGTAGTGTTTTTTTTTTAAATGTACTTTTATTGCAGTTGGAATATTTAATCCGTTCCTTTGCAAACATTTCTTGTTCATGGCTTTCATGTCTTTTCAGTTCATTAAAAACAAATACTGTTTAAACTATTGTAAAAAATGATTAGTCCTATGTTAAAAGAAATAACTTTTGCTCCACTCACCGGGTTCTCTTCTGTTTCTGTTAATTACCCCGATTCGTTACTATCCATCAGCTCGGCAATTGAAGTTGATCATCAAAGATTCACAAGCTAAATTTCCCCCAGGTGAAAGTGTGGAAATTGTGCTCAGCGCCTCCCCAAGGGAATCGCTCAGAAATGCAAATTTATCCTGTTACGGTGTCTCGCTGTGTGAGATGTTTAAATCTTTGTGCAATCACTCGCAGCACTCAAATTTGAAATGATATTATTAACGGAACAAAGGGAGAAAAAAAACAGTCATGACTTTCACTTTATATTTAACACAGGAAATGTGAATTACATATATCAATGGAATCATCTTCTAATGATGAGGATCTGATAATCTCGTGGAAATCAATTATTGTTTGAAATTTAACACGCAAGCTACCCAGAAAATTGAGCAATCTAACCACCATTACACACCTGTGGGGAAGCTAACAACATGGCTATGAAGGCTAGCAGCTTTAGCACCATGGGACACTCGTGGAAAGCCAAGAAGATACCATGATACCTTCACCTTTAACACTGCGGCATGTCAGCGGGAAGCTAACGATATTCCTTGGGAGGCTAGCAGCTTTCTCCACAAAGCTGGCAAAATGCAGAGCGAAGCTAGCGACATTAGCACAATGGCAGATGGGAGTCATGATTTGTTTTTAATGCGATACTCATTTGCTATCACCTTAATTAAGGAGATGAGACAACGTGTGGCCTTGACTAAAGGTGAGAACACATTTGTTCAAGTGCATGGTTTCTAATTCCCCGCCATCACGTAGTCGTAGTATGACCGATATATGACCGGCGCTAATTGTTATGCTAATAAGTAATACATTCACAGGTCATTGATTAGGTTATTGAAAGAACACGCCTCGAGAGTTTAACACAGTAGACATTTTTATCTTGAAATGAGAACTTGTGTCAAAAGTCGGTAAAGATGTTCGAAATAGTCATTGTGTGTTCCTCGCTTAAGAGTGCTTTGCACAGCTTGATATTCCGTTTCCCCCTCGGCATTCAAAGTGAACGTCGGAGGGTATTTGCCGCCAATGTTTTTCCCGCTGAAGAAATGCAGCCGTCTGGAGCGCATCCCAACACCACCACCTGTTTCCACATACGCCGTTGCACCTTCTCGCAATCCCTTCTCGGCCTGCCTCCCTTTTAAATTGGAGTTGGCATTTCCCTAGTCCCGACTTTTGTGCTACGACAGCCACATAGGAACACGCCCGGGGGGTTTGGTTCGTCGACTGGAGACGTCGGTATCAGCTGCATGAAAAATTCCTCAGCTGTCAATCCGGGCTCTTCCCCGTCTCACTTTGCTCTCCTTAGTTTCACGCTTGCATCATCTTTTACCGTTCTCTACGCCTCGCAAAGCCTCAAACGACTCATCCCAGCTTGTTGACAGCATTTAAGCTCCTGAGTGGATTTCCAAAGATGGCCGTGCGATACGTTGGAACGATGCGAACTGGAAAGAAGCCGCGCTTGGCTCCAAATTCGATTAGGAAAAGGCTGATTAGGCACATTATAACGTGGAAGAATTGTATCCTGATGCCTTTTGTCTTCTGAGTGTCGCTTGTTTGGAATCTTAATGAGCAAGCTAGTTGATCATCATCATCATCCGCTACACGTCTTCTTGTTGCCAGATAGCCTTGTATCCTTACAAAGCTGGAGATGGATTATGTATGCTAATGCTATTGTTGGGTTGGATTCAGGCTACACCGGAATTTATCCTTACTATGATGCATCTTGTCGATAAAGTAATTAGAGAACAAGGTATGATGAATAAAATACTCTTGATCCCCGTGGCTATCGCTAGCAAATCTTCAGCCAGACCGCTGATGTACCGTGTATTGATATCAATCCATGCACTCTGTCACCTTTCTCGGGTTCATCATTTCTGATTAATCACCTTTAATGCGTCTTGAATTATCGCTCAATAGGTCAGGGCAACAACTATCGATTTTGCTTGCAGTCATAATCACGCAAGTGCGTGTAGTATTTTTTGGGGGGGTAACTCGCATCCTAACCTCAGTGACAAACGGGCGTGTATGTTTTATTTTCTGAAAACGGGAATATTGAGCTAGCTACGCATTCAGGATGTTCCTTTCAAAGAGGCTTTGCCGAGAACAATACTCATTAGCCCGAACGCCCACACATCGGCCCATTCACCCCTTCCCCCTTGTCTTTTTTTTTCTCATCTACTACGATAAAAGTGGTCTTACGGATTTCAGCTGCCACATTTCTTCCTCCTCTTTTTTTACTGCCAGTGACGCAACCTTCCATTTTGACCTTCGGCCCTGTTATGGCTCGCCCGAAGGTTGCGCGTGGTTCTTCTTCGCTCCACCTCAACCTCTGTAAATACGTCGCTCAACTGGATGAGCAACCCGTCTTGCGATATTTCCCCATTTGAATTTCAAAGAGGTTGTGCGCAATTAGACCCCCGAGATGTCACGTCTGAAGCATGGAGGTAAATATTGCTTCTAGACTCCGACGAACGGCGTCGGGCTTGATGAAATCTGGAAATGAGAGCGGCATTAAAATCTAAGCCTGACTGTTCTGACGTTCCGAGATAAGATTAGTAGCCGCCGGCGCTTTGATTCACATTGGCTTTTATCGACGAGTCTTACGTGGTGGCGATGATGGACATAAAGCGTTGCTGCATCCGTTTGCTTTTTCGCGTTCGTCTTACGTAGGTGGGGTCGATTTGTTTTGCATAAGCCAACGCCGCATCCAAGGTTTCAAAGGTTCTCGCTTTCCAAGGCACCCATGAACACACATTTATCATGCTGAAACATTCCCGTCTTAACGTACGGAAAGATATCTACGTAATCTCAATGGAATGACACCCATTGATCTAACCAGGTGATTAATGTACCCACGTGAAGCCCGTTCTCAAGACAGGTACAAAATAATATGCAGGGAACCATTCTGATTTACACCGTAACCCTTTGAAAGGTCAATTGGGATATTTATACCTGAGGTTGGTAACCTTAACTCATCAGCATGAGTAGTTTTTTTTTAGTAGTTTGTTGGATCCAAATCACGAGCCAACATGCTAATGCTAATCGCTGTCGCCGGGTCAGCCCTTCTCGGTATTCCAGGTGGTTACAAACGAAGCTGCCAGGTTTCCCGAGGCTTGACTGACACTGAAAGACCTCCGCCAATTGCACCCCTCTTTTAACCCCCTGCCATCTCTTTTGCTTTATCTGCGCAGGCTGTGGAGACCAACCTGGCGTCCAAGGACAGTCACTGGGTCTATGCCAACGAGGTGAGTCCCAACATGCTTTTGTTTTAGGCTTTGCACAACCAGACCTTTACTTGATATTGCACAACGGCTTTTTAACTCTTCAGTTATCAGGATGCTCTCAACGCACATCAAGGTAAATGTTCCTCTAAAGCGGATGTAGCTCAACAGTCAAGTGCGCTTTTAGTGAATACAGACAACCCCCCACCCCTCGTGTTTTTTTTTTTTTTTTTTTTTTTTTTTTTTTTTTGAAGTCCTGATGTAAGTTTACCAGGATTCCAATTATACTAAAAAGCAAATGGATGGAAGCGTATAAAAGGCTTGCTCCCGGTTGACCTGCCAGAGAATTAGCATTTCAGTTCCCAGTAGGAAGCTGGCTGTCCACAATAACACACACACACACACACACACAGACTCAAATTGGCGTCCATTTATCTTGCTGAAACGTCACATCCAAGAGTACAGAAAGATGTCATTGGAATCGGTGCTCAATGATTAATGAGGAGGAAAATTTACACCGTAAACCTGATTTGTGTTGACTTTGAAAATTCTGTCTTGAAAATGGTCTTTATTATATCTCTGGATTGCTGTCATGTTCTCTCAAGCGTCTCCAAATGGTCGAAAACGCTGCTGCTCGCCTTCTAACTGGAGCTCGTAGGAGGGAGCACGCAATTCCAATTCCGGCCTCCATCCCCGTTGATTATACAGTACACTTTCCGATTCTATTATTAGTCTTTAAATCTCGCAATGGTCTCGTCAGAGGACCGGATGCAACTGGAGGTGCCAAAGATCATTTTTGCAATTCATCACCGATCAGTTCCACGCAATTGACCCCGAAAGCCACCAATCCATAAATCGATGATCACGAGTTAAAAAAAAAAAACCCCGTCGCCATTTTTTCAGAATGCGTAATTTTACGGCGCCTCGCAATACAAAGCGATAGTCCTGTTGCACTTTAATGTAATTTAGTTCAGGTGACAAATCGTTAACTAAGGGGCCTCGAATATTGATTCCTCAAAGTTAATGAGGCGTTGGGTATCGCCGAGCTCGCCGTCCAAATGTCCTCACCTTACATTACACCTCACATTTGTTGTGGGCTTTTTTTCCTTTTGGTTTTAATAACTACCTTTGCAGTTGGCTTTAAATCAGCTCATCCAGGCGTGTGGGTAAAATATTGCCCCGCATGGGCTAAAGAGGCCTTGAGCCGTTCTGTCTTCCGCTTTTAATTCCTATTATTGGTTTTGTATGCCTCACAAAGCTGCACAGGGAATGCTTTTGCAGTCTGAGCCTGTTTGATAAGTGACAGGCTATAATTTTGAATTTGAAGCCGTCTTCTGCTGCACTCCTTTTATTACAGTCTTGGAGAAATTATGTATGAGCTAATTTTGCACTCACTTCCTGTACGCTAAATCAATGTCCTATCAACAATGTGTCTTTTTGCGAGATGTCACTCTTCGGTTTTGACAAAAGGTGACCTTCGCTAATCTTTCCAACCTCATTCTCAAGACTATGAAACAAGTTATAGTTTTCCATCCTCTTTTCCCGTTTTATTATCCAAGGTAAACCGTCCATGAAGCTAACGTTCACCTCGAAACAAGGACAGGCGCGCACTTGTTGTCCTTCGGAGCTTTTCGCTTGCGTAAGAAGTCATTTCTATGAAACAATTAGCGTCATTTACAGTCAATGGCGGTTGGCTTAAATGATGTTTTTTGTTTTGAATTTGACCTCATCTGCAAAATGGATCCCTACGTGGCTTTCTTTTAAAAACAACTTAAGTTGTCCTTCTCTACAGGGTAGGAGGAGATATGACGCAGGGAGATGATTATATTTTGATGAGCCCCAAATTTGTTTTCCCAGACCTTACAACGCATAGCTGCGCGAGGAGGTTTTTAAGGCTGGACTCGAAATAATGAATGACGGAAATATGTATTTGGATTTTGACAAGTGTATCCTGATTTAGAGTTATTCACAATTGTGCTCATGGAACGACATGGACAGATACATTCATCTTAAATAAATCATCTTAATGTTGTTTTAAGCTTATACTGTAAATTCCTAATCACACATTAGAAAGTGTAATAGGGGGAAAAAAATCCATTAAATGTATTTTTCAAAGCCTTAAGAGAGAAAAAAAAAAATCATGACCTTCTCTACTTGCGCCTGCGGACTCGAATTGAAATTAAACATAGGCTTGTTTTATCGCCGGATCCTGCAGGGACATAAATAATCGTACCCGTCTGCGGAGTCTGCATGCTGCCTGCTCGTAACTCAATCATGACGTTCATTTCCAATGCATGACCCACAAGTGACAAAGCCAAGATCCCCGACGCTCCCCGTACTGCCAACGCGGAGGCCTCTCACATTTCATTCAAGTCCAGATCCGACGAAGGACGTGCTAATCCGCCACCGGCCACAAGGCATGACTGTTGATGCGTTTGCTCCAAAGAGAAATAAGAGAGTGCATGATTGAAATGAATGAGGATGAAGATGTGTGAGGAAGATGACAGGGCAAAACCCTCTGGTTATTTTATATTTTTTCTTTAAAACATGTTAAAATTTTCATCTCTTTATTCAAAAACAGGACATTATTTCTAATTGTTCACAAACACAAATTAAGATATCAGAAAATCGATAAAAAATGTTGATCGTTGTTTACAAAGTAAAAGCAATTCCTTTTATTTTTAAGATTTCAATTAATTTAATTTTAAAATGTTGATCATTGTTTAAAGTAAAAAAAGTAAACATAATTCTTATTAAAAATGTTTCATTAATTTAATTTTCATTTTATTTTTACTCAACATAAAGATAACCGGTCCACTGCACAAGTCGGATAATATTTATTGGAATTAGTGAAGCGATAAATGTGTTCATTTTTATTTCATTTTTAATACATATTTACTTATTTTCTCTTTTTTTCTAGACATTTACATACTTTTCTACTCCCCTGATAATATAAACTAAAACTAATACTAAAAGTAGTAAAATTCTAAGTGTTTTTTTTTTTTTTTATCCGGAAAATTTAGCAAATATTCACCCTATTTTTGCCAGATAGAGAGATAATTTATTTAATAACCGCATGTGTAAAACTGGCCACGTGTGGCTGCCTTTCATGAGTTTTTGTGTTCGGAGCCAATAAAAGTTTCTCCGAGGCTCGAAAGTCATCGGCCAACGCAAAGTCATTGAAGAAAAGAAGAGAGGCTTCTAAATTGGATATTAAGAGTCGCGGCGCAGCTCGAGATGAGCGCATCGACGGTGCGAATGAGAGGCGGCCGAACCTCCCGCTGACCCGTCCCGGCCGAACGCAGCGTGCAGACTTGTTTTTGGCGTCTGGAAATTCAGATGGATTGCACATCCGGGAAGAAGTTGTTGTGTTGTTTTTCTTCTCAAAAAGCGGCACGATGACACCAGACAAGGCGTGATGGATGAGGCGGCCGCGCCCGCTGTGTCAAACCGAGTTGAGGAGGAGAATCCAGAGATGATTGATGTCCTCTGCTAACGTAGCGCCACGTAATTGGAACCCCGCCGACGCCATCTTGGCCACATTAGCTGCCGATGACTACAAAGTCCATTTAAAGATGCGCACTCACCACCACACCAATCAACTTTTTCTTCCGTGAATTCCTCTCTGACAGTGTCATTGCTCTCCTGAAAATATTTCCGAGATCTCTTATTGGATTTGATTCCACGCTTAGTACGTCTCAGCCACTTCTCGTGTTTACTCAAGATTTCTCTGAGTCCTCCATTTTCCTCCCGCAGTCCCGAAGTAAGTTTGAGAACAATAACAATAATTGCTCTCCAAATATATTCCTTGTCTTTGATATCAGTGCAACCTTTGCCTGATTTTTCTCGGGAAAAGAAGAAACTCTTTAGCTCTCATTTCTAAGCATGTGCTTCACATATCCAAGATGGAAACAATGATGACAAATTAGCATTCAAGGTAGTATTGCCGTGGTGAGAGTGGCGAGGGAGGGCGAGTCTGATTGGTGGGCTTGATTAGAGCGTTTGGAGGAAAAGGAACACTTAATGGCTTAACAGTAATTGGATGAAGACAAAGGTGGCCCGCCGGCCGGCTGTGATTGGAAGCCAAGATTAGCCACAGTTTAACGAATGTGGACAAAATGTGCTTTGAACTCACAAAGCATTATTAACCAGAGTCACTTAATATAACTTTGACACGGACGCAAATTAAAAAACGGTGAAATTGGCTGGCGACAAGTTTGGGCTAGTGTCAAGTCACGCCATTTCCGTAACCCGACGCCGCTTTTGGGTCACGCTTTCCCGTCGGTGTATTTTCACAGGTGCGTCGGACCGGAAGCTAGCTTGTCAATTCAAATAAATAATTCAATTACTCACACGTCATTCCACCCTGTTGCGTCGGGATGGGAAGGGATTTCGTTGCAATTAGGTAGCCGTACAAAGAGTTCAATATGAAGTGCAAAAGCGCTGACTGTGCAATTCTCCCCGGGCTGTGCAACGGCGTATTTTTCAGTACGCCACATTTCTCTCTCTTCCAATTCTGATCACATTCTTGTCAAATCGTTCGTATGATTTCTCAAACCGCATTTCACCGTCCCGTCAGGATTTGTCGTTCCTCGCCGCTTCTGCAAAGCACCTTCATGTCCAATTAATTAAACGCGTCGCCACAATTACTGGTCTTATTTTATTTATTTATTTATTTCTTGATGAAAGATTAATGGCAAAGACCGAGTGGCACACTGAGGCTCATTTAACCTTTCTGTCAGATGAGCTGGATTTGATTAATGCCCCCTCTTGTCTGACTGTCATTGCCGCAAAGTTGCATAGCCATGCACATTTTGTTCTCCCACAATCTGATGCGGGTCGGCTTGATTCCTTTTTTTTTTTTTTTTTTTTTTTTTTGAGGATGTAAACTCAGAAAACTGTTGTACAAGGCGTCTATTAATAACATTGTATAACCTTAAGTGGAGCACTCGTCAAACCATAATCAGGCTTCATTATTAATTATAATTTATAAATATAGATATATATAGATTATATAACCATTTATAATGGCCCCCAAAAAAAAAGCCACAAAAGACTTTTGAAGATAGCACTGCACATAACTTTTGGGCTCATGTGTTTCTTATTTATATGTGAAAAAAACTGAAAAATCTATGCTGTATTTATGAAATCAATAAGCCGCTACAGAACCCACGATGTATTTGTTTGTAACAAAAACATTTTGAATTCTAACAAAAGACGCTTTGTACTTTCAAATCAATTAGTCACTGTCTCTTTTGAGTCCTCTTCGTGATCATGAAATGATAGCAAAACTTTCAAAATCTAGCGGCAGCAAACCAAAACAACTCCAAGCCGTTCTCTGCACCAAGCTCGATTTCCATCAACGCTCTTAAGACGAGCTAACTGAAGATTCAAAGGCGGCAGGGAGCAAAAATATAAAACAAATGTCAATAGAAAAACAGCATGGAAAGTTAATACCACCAAGATGCTGTTTCATCCCACGCAATCCAAGTAACATATTAGTTATCGTTCCAGCTCCAAAAGAAAACCAAAAAACATTGCCCTTTGATTTAGTGAAAGCACAAATCATTATTTGCTCTCGACTGAGGCAACATCCAAATATAATTCACTCGATACGACCTGCTCTAGTGACAGAAAGTGCTGACGATTGTCTTTTAATCAATTCTTTTTGATGAAGTACTCGCTGTCCTTTGTTAGGCGACGAGTACAGGTGGAAATTTTTCACGCCGTTGCCTTGGTGATGCAATAAAATTGCTTTGACAAGGCACAGAGGGAAAAGTGCACCTTATCAAGTTTCTACAATTTGTGACTTTTTAAGACTCCTTTGATTCTGAGCAAATATTCACACTGTTTCTGAGGTTCTTGTGCCACCCGTTGCCTCGCGTGCGTCACCTCATGCCACCCGCGTAGCCCTCGGAGAAAATAATTCATCTGAGGTGGCGTACGGAGAACAAAGCAAATCATCAGACTGCCGTGGAGGACAGACAAAAGCTCTGATGAGGTGGATGCAAGAGTTGAAGATCACAATGTGTCATTAACCCCCCCACCCCACCCCCAACAGGAAGTGAGTGATGCTGACATGATGGAGCTGGTCCACAGCTCCTTGGGCCGCATGACGCTCATCCGTCAGGTGTTCCCACTGTGGAGGGACACCAACGCCCGCTGCATGAGGAACAATCACCGCATCTCCTCGTTGCTGTGCGACCCCCAAGAAGGCTATCTGCAGTCCCTGGAGGTAACGCGCTCGCTCCCCTCCGTCATTCTCGCACTTGTTGGTCACGCGGCCATCAATCACGACGGCATTTGCTTCTGGACTCGGTATGAAAACAAAAGCAAATGGTCCGTAACGTAACATTTTGCCAAATCACACTCCCAAGATTGCTCATAACAAATAATATGGCACCAATTAGTGATTAATTGCTTCACCCCAAGAAATCATTAAGCATCATCTTTTTGCTGTAAAATCATTTAAAAAAAAAAGGGAAGTATTTAAAAAAAAAAAAAAGCCAGTTTAGATAGGAAGTCCCGTTTTAACCGACTCGCCGCTTTCACGGCTTTTGTTACCATGACAACAAGCGTCGCAATGTTATATTTTCTTTCACGGAGTCATCACTTCATCCATCACCAGGCAGCAGAACTGAACTTTTTAATTAGCGTGTGGATCCAAGCATGCTAAAATAATTATTAAAATAGCAAAGCACACATAAATAATAAATACAAGTTTTTGTTTTTGTCTAATTTCCAACCACGCGCCTAAAAATCTCGTTCCAATGTACCGCAGCTCACCGGTCGGGCATCGCTACCTTTAAAAAAAAAAAAAAAAAAAAATCAATAGAATGATAATTCATTTCTGCCAGAGCGAGGGGGAAGGAAAAAAAACACAAAAGAAGCAAGCTGAGCGCTATCATCCCTCTCTTGTTGCTGATTCCGTTGCTGCAAAACATTTGTAGGACAAGTTTGTACTTTGGGAACGAGCGTCGTGTTTCATCTGCCGTCTGCAGCGACGAGCGGGCCGCTTGTGATCAGCCGCCGCTTGGCTCAGCGCATTGTTTTGCTCGCCGTGCTCCCCACGACACGTGCCGCGCACGCAAGTGCCTCGTGAACACAGCTGCACATATTAGCTGATTATATATGCGCGTGTATATAAATTAAAGGCCCTTGATAAGGCAATCATGAAGCATGAGTGGCCATGAATATAAATGACCGTAGCGCAACGTGACTGGCGAAGCGGAGTCAAACGTCCTCAGAGAAAATTACTTTTCAATCGCGCAGGTAAGAGTTGTTGGTTTTTTAACACGCTTCTCACAGATGGTGCCATTTTTTCTCACAATTTAAAACAGTTCCTGTAAAATGGCCTCTTTTGTCTACATGTCAAACGGGATGAATTGAAAAGAAAAAAAAAATGGATGCCATTGAGTCAATTGTCATTTAAAAAAAGATAGTTTCGACTATAAATGTTAGTTTGCACTACTTTTGTCCAAATATACTTGTGACCGCAAGCTGCCTGCTCTCAAATTGGTTGCTTCTTTCGATTCTAATTCGATATCCCGACTCTCAATTCATCGAAGAAATAGGAGCATAATAAAATCAATGACATGAATATTAGGTTTGCCTAATGAAATAATCTTTGTAATAAAACCACATTGAGTCTCTAATGCGATAACGCTGTCTTGTAACCTCCCACTTACTGAGACATTGGAAACTTTCCTGGTATGGAAAGACGAGTCGCTTCAGGTCAATCGTGTGTTTGTGCGGCGATTAATTCATCAATCGGTCACACGATTAGACCGCGAAAGCGGTGAGGGAAAATAAAGCTCCTCCATATTTTCCTCCGTGCCCACGCATTTTGTTATTCTCTCCCCGTCTAGCAGTGCACCGCATGACCTTAAGGGAAGAGAAGTTGACTCGGTCATGTCTTACCCCCCGAGACTCTTCAACCTTTCATGCGCCTAACGCCCCCGAGTGACAGCTTGTATTGCTTCCACGCGGTGCAGTTCAGGGATTTGGGGGGGGGATCGCAAAATCCACCCTCACACCAGCAGTGGACATGATTCCTGACAGGATGCGCCGCAGAGACACTTATGGAAGAGGCGAGACGAAATAAAGCCCGTTTGGACAACTTCTTGTATTTCTTGTTTGGCTCGCCGCTCTCGGCCCCCGTTGTGATTTAACGCCTGTCCGGACGGCCGCCATGCGTGCGCAGGGCCACAACGCAGGAATGGATTTATTAATAAGTCATCTTCCTCGCCCTCCTCAAGGCGAGTGTGTGCGTGGGGGGGTGTCGCTGCCGTCACAGGACATAAACGCTTAATTGTCTGCCAGGCTATGATCAATATGAAAATACGCCACCTGGAAGTGCGCAACGGCGAACGCAGATTTTGACGGGCGCCCCCCGGGAGGCACGAGTTATCGACCCACCGCCACGAAACAAACGGACGACTGATTTTTCCGCATGAAGCGACGGACAATCCATCCGAACGTGCGCTTATTACCCTCCAAGCGTCACGCTAACATTTTTTCTCATTTGATAGCCACGCGTTTGTTGGTTGGTCTTGAATGAAAAGGCAGAATTGCAGCCACCTTCAGCAGTTTATCTCAAGGACCACCCGGAATCATTTCAAGCCAGTTCCATTTAGCAACAAAATTTCTACTTGGCACATCTATCATGAGAAAACAGTCCGGACAATCTCAAGAGATTCCATTTTGTTTGAAGCAGACATTTTGAGGGATTTGGGGTGCTTGAAAAACAAACTTGCCATATTTTGTTTGATTGCAAGCAAACATGACCCACTTGTACAGATGAGATGTTTTCATCTCTTTGTGTGGGTGGAACATCTTCAAACCATCACTGATTATTCTTCACCTGTCTCTCTTTACCACGTGTATTATTTTTTTCTTTTCTCGTTTTAGTCGAACAAGCTCAACCCTTTTGCTTGTCCTTTTTCCGGACAGGTGTCCAACCTCTACCTTTACGACAGCGTTCTGATGCTGGCCACCGCCTTCTACCGGAAGCTGGAGGACAGGAAGTGGCACAGCATGGCCAGCCTCAACTGCATGAGGAAGTCCACCAAGCCGTGGAATGGAGGATGGTCTATGCTGGACACCATCCAAAAGGTGGGCCGCCCGCCAGTCGACCCGAACGTGCGGCAACGTTATTTTTGTGCTTTACAGGAATTTCATGGAGAGGTTTCAAGTATTCAAATGTTTTTTTTTTTATGCTCAGGCTGTTTTTTGAAGTAGTCTGTTGATCTACTGGGACCCGTGCCAGACTCCTCTAACAGGCAACATGTTTGTGAAGAAATGGCTTCATTTCATCTTGTTGAATCTTGATAATGGAATTTGTGACGCTCGCAGACAATCACGTTGGTTTCATCTTCTTCAGCCTGACGTGAGATGACAGACAGACAGAGCATGAAGAGAAAACAAAATAGAAGTGACTTTATTGAAGTACCTCGCTCTTCAAGAAGACACTTTTAATGGCTGCCTTTAAGAAAAAAAAAATTCAACCGACGGATACGCTTTTTTAGAATGATAACGCGCTTTGCATTGATTTGTCCCACATCGTTTTATTCAGCTCTGATGCAAAACATGACACGGCAGTCAAGTTTGTGCCTGCGGGCGCTTTGCTCCCGGCGGAATACTAGGAAGTGAATCCAGAGTTAGAATTGTGACGAGGTGGCTTTTTTTTTTTTTTTTTGCAGGGACGCATCAGCGGCTTGACAGGATTCATGGACTTTCGGGCGGAAGGCTCCAATTCTCACGTGCAGTTTGAGATTCTGGGAAGCAGCTACAGCGAGACCTTCGGTAGACGTCCCAAATGGGTGAGTCTGTCATCCCCCAAAATATATTTTACACTTGTATTCCATACATTTATGTACGAATGGCATATAGTGACAGAAGTCGGTCATTCCGTTGCTATGACGACAGCCGCGCATGTCACATTTGCAGTTTTCAGACAAGCATTTCATTAAAGCACAGGAGGGATTTTGTTCTTAGAAAGTTTTAGCAGCAGGAGGCGAAATTCTTGACGGTGAGAACAGAGAAACTTTGGTGGGATAAAAAATAAAACTGATCAGATGTGACAGCGCATTCATAAATCCTGTAGGTTCTAAAAAGAACTACACCTGTAAATTTGCCAGTACAGGGAAGAACAGAGGTCAAAAAAAAAAAATCTGCAGCCCCTCTTCTGACTAGTTGTTATGGTAATATGGATTGAAAAGAATGAGCTATTTTTTTTTTGCTTTACACATATAGTAGCTGAGATTTTCGCATTAGCGGCTCTTAATTTCTCCATTTTTTTCTTTGTACGTCAGAGATAACGGCGTATCTCGCCGCACTGTTCCCCTTTTGAGTCCTTATTGCACAAAGCATAAGCATCGTTTGCATTTCTAATATTCGGTGGGCTATTTTAAAAGCGATATGGATTTGCACTCCGCCGTCCTTTTGTGGCAGGCTTTTTTCTAATATTCTCTCCATGTGACCTCGTAGCGTGTGAATGAAACAATTGATCATTTTTCCAAGACCTCTCCACTAACCTCTGCGGTATTGCTGCTCCATTAAAACACCTTTGGCTCTTCTCCACGGCTCCATTTTTCACGGCGCCGCGTCATCGGCCAGATACTGTAAAGTAGATGGCACTCACTGTTGTGGCTCATTAGGCATCAGAAAGGAGAACATTAATGATACATGTCCTCTCAGGTCACAATGGGATGACATGAAAGAGCCGAGACAACCTTGTGAGGGAGGTAGGAATAGAAAGACCTTCGACATTATGCAACGATCCAGCAAGTTACTGTGGTGGTCTTTGGAAGTCGGCTAAACTCTGGTTTTGTTTGTTTGCTTGTGCTTGTTAGTCTTGAGTTGATGGATTGGAGTGGAGCACTTAGTTATTATGTAGGTTGACTGGTTAGCAAACGTTTTGCAATCCCAATGCAGGTGAAAAACACAAAACACAATCTTTTTTTTGTCTACTCATCGAATAAATAATTCTCTTTTGACCCCGTGCAGGTTTTGTGAAGTCAACGAAGTAGCTCTTTTATTCTGAAATGAAAACGTAATGTCATCTGAGAGGCAATGAAAATGGCTATCAATTGAGTTTTCAGATCTAATGAAGTGTTTTGGAAACGTAGAATAGTAACTTGAGTTGACAAACTCGAGTCTGGTTTGTTTGGCAGCGCCACGGAGAAAGATTAAGCCCTGCGTACTCTGGCTCGTAATTTGTTTGTCGCCGCCACTGCCGACGTCCCAATTCCGTCAAGGGGCTTCCCGTCGAATGAAGAGGAATTGACTTCCCTTCTTTTTTATTTTTTTTTTACGTTCAATCCATGCCAAGCGACGCAGACCAGAAGCCATAATGAAGATTTAATCGCCCCTCAGCCCGAAGCCGAAATCACCACGCCGATTCATCATAACGCCACCATTAAGGAGTCGTGAAGAGGAGACGCGTCACGCAGGAATCTCACATGTCTCCAGCCAAGACACACAAACTCTTGTATGTCCAATTAGAGGCAGAAGGAGACAGCAATGAGATGCCACATGTGATTACTCGCCGTGTCTTATGTACATTGCCAGACGCTGGCTCATACGAATATGGAGAAAGTCCATCAGTGAAATGAGACGCGGCATTACACGGCGTCCTCCGCATCCAAGTCAACCTTCCTCCTCCCTCTCCATCATCGTTTATCCGCAACCAGTCCATTTTCCTCCCGGCCTGATGGCTCTTAGATGAGGCGTCTCTCTGCTGAAGACGCTCTAATGAAGACTGAAATACTATTTCCTGGACGGCCACTGCGAGTTTGCGCCACCAGCTCGCCGCTCGCTCTCCCGCTGCAGAGTGATCGATGGCGCTCTTGTTGTTTTGCTTCCCTCGCTTTGCGCTTATTGATGTGTCAGCTCCTTCCTAAGCAGATATTGCAATTGACTTCCCGTTGGCATGAGGCTCTTCGCCGAGAAAAGTCCGCTGGTCGAGATGTAATCGCTCCTCTTAGTCGAGCATCTTTCATGCATCAGTCACAATTGATTTCTCCCGGGCGCATTCAGTAACGATGACAGCCGTCTTGTGCTGAGTGGGGAATTATAGAGAAACATGGCGCCGCCGTGGTGCGCCATTAACCTCTCCCAAATAAGCTTATTTCAGGAGAGACGGCCATGATGAATACGTTCGTTATTAGACCTCAGAAGAACGACGCGTCCAACGCCGACCTGCCCCGCCGATGCTTCTTCCCGAGTTTTTTAGTTCACAGTGGCTGGAAAAATTCCATTTCTAAAGTTTCTTTTTGAACAGCAAAGGTTCAAGTGCTAAGTGTGTACTGTGACGTTCTGACCCATGAAAATTGTTGCTAAGAAACGAAACAAAACTATAGCTTCAAAAATAGGTCAGGGGAAAAACGCCAGTACATTGTGGATATTGAAACATAGAGTGGGTCATATCGACCTGTGAACAATTTTCCTAAGAAACAAACAGAGCAGGAGCCAGTTGGCATCTGGTTCAACCTGCCGAGATGGTTTGGCGACCTCGCTCGCCAGGTCCTCGCCCGGCATGAAGAAAACACAGCGGCGTCTGCTTAATCAGAGCAATAATTGTGTCATGGCTGCCAGTCCTGGCCCAGCGGCCCTCGTCGTCATCATGCCAAATTGGACCGTCTTTTTTTGTTCTCGGCCGCTGTACAACGCCACATATTTGGCCATGTTTTTTTTTTTTGGCTCCACTCGAGTCCCCGGAGAAGTGGACAGACTTTTTAGCTCTGGCCAACAAAAGAATGTGGAGTCAAGTTGGAACGTGTTTGAGTTGCTTGACATCCAGCCATCCATTTTCGCTAGTGCTGGAGCTTATCTAGCTAACTTTGTCAAGTGTTCAAGTCAAGTGCCCATCACGGCTCCCCCCCTTTTTCTGAGTTTGGTCATGTGACGTAATATCTGAGAAGATTAACAATAGCTAAACGATAAAGCTAACTGTGGTTTTAATTTAATCGTCTTTCTCGCACACCCACAGACTCGCAAGTTGCTGACTTTACACGCATTGTCGATCTGAACGCCGATGCCGGGGGTTCTTTCATCTGCGGACGTGACATCAAATGTGGAAATGGAAATAACGGATCATTTTAGATGTTCCCTGTTTTTGTCAGAGCAGATTGATATTGATATAGTCACTCCGCGGTGACTGTCAATGAGCGATAGCTTCATTGCAGCTTCTTCTGAGACTTAGGGAATCGACCTCAACAGTATTCACAAAGTTCCTTTTCCAATATTAGGATCAAACGATACAAATAGCCAAGTTACGTGTGTGCATCGGACTGGCTGAAGTAGCTCAAGGCAAAAAATCGGAAACTCGCTTCCGCTATTGTTCCGTGCGTCATAATGACGCAGTTGAAATGGTTCAATGACAAGCGTCATCGGCCGTCTCGTCCCCGTCGGGTAATTGAAGCCCTAAAAAAGAAAATCATTGCTGCCTTTCTTTGTCAGTTTAAAACGATCATTGGCATTTTCGCAGCCTCGTTAACGATTGAGCTTGGTGGCCATTAGCCAAATAACCGTCATTACGGTGTCTTTTTAAAAAGGCATATCATAGAACTTCCATAGGTCAATATCATCGACTCTACGGAGCTGCAATATGGCCGCTCTATCGTCGCTTTCAAGTCTTTATAACGTGTTAACATCTTAGAGAGAAAAAAACTCCCATTATGGCTTTTGTTCCCTGGTTGGACTTTTTTGTTTTCAGGCCATGGTCCACTCCACCCTGACACCGATACACAATACAATCCTACTTAACTTTTTCATTTGATATAAGACTAGAAAATTGGAAAGTTGCAAGCTACTTTGTGAGGGAGGGGGCGAGGTTGTTTGGCCGCGGGCCGTCCTTCTTGTCCTGTCATTTCCAATGAGGAAGACTCCTGAAAAGTGACGCGTCCCATCCGGGCAGGACACTTGACCGGCCAGAAACGCTGATTAACAATTTAAACGACATCTTCTCGCCAAGCGGAGACGGAGCTCACAAAATTGACGGGGCGGAAGGCTAACAAATGTTCGTGTCTTATTGTGCCTCGACTTTCCTGTATGGCCGCCGCCGCCGCTTTCATCTCTAAACAAGCCGCAGATTACATTCAAAGTGCAGCATAAAATTGTTGTCTCGCCTGAAAGTCCAAACAACATTCTAATAATGGCTGACACCTGTCTCCTTGGCAACCAGATGTCTTGCGAGATACCGAATCATAAACTGTCAGCTGAGGTGACGGCATTTGTTTCAGCTTGCTTGTTTCATATTGTGTTCAACGTCTTTTGGAAATCGATTCCACGAGACATTTTGTTTGTTTTGCATGCTCGGGTGCGTTTGTTTCAAAGAGCGCAAAATTACCGTTACAGTCGTTGCGATGCAATGGCCGCATCTCATTGCTCTGAGTCTCTAACTTGATCCGGTTTTTCATTTTTTTTTCTTTCTACCGTATAGTTGGCATCGTGGGACTCCAGCCGGGGTCTGAACGGAAGCTTAAAGGAGAGCCGGATCGAGAGCGGCATGCAGGGGGTGACGCTTAAGATTGTCACCTTGTTGGTAAGTCGCATCGGTCAACTGTGTGTACAAAAAGATCAAATTGACCAAACTTGGACAAAATCTAAATTGAGCGAGGTCACAGAAAAGTGTCCTCCTAGCAGGAAGACTTTCAGGCATAGAAAAAACAACGGGAAACCCCTCTGGGAGCGTGTCGGCTGTGTGACAAAACCCGGCCGTCGCTCGAGAGGACTTTCAAAGATTTTTTTTTTCCCCCCGCACGAATTGGGCCGTTCGAAACCTTTCAATGTCAGTTTGCCCTCTGCCAACTTTCCTTTCCTCCTCCTCTTCCTCCCACCGCGCTTCCTCTTCTTCTTCATGCATGGTTTCCTCACAGTGTATTTCTTCACATAAGTTAAGCTCAGCACCATCGCCTCGATCACGCCATACACCCAGCCCCTCCCTCCCTGTTTCTGCCCTTAATTCCTCTCTGGTACTTCATAAAGACGGACAATTTTTTTTAGAGGTCCATTTCCACATTGACGAACCGCCACCGTTGCCATGGTGGCGTCAAGAGGAGCACACGAGACTATATTATCAACTCTGGCTCCTTCGGAGGCCCCTCAAGTTTCGCGTGTACTCATCTCTGCCAGCCAGTTTGCGGTGCATCACAATGAATGATTAAAGCTGCACTAATGAACTTTTCGGTGTTTCCGCTCACTTGGGTTCGCCTGCATTTGTAAAGCGTAATTAACTTCCCGGCCCCTCAGGTAAATACAATGAATAGCGCTGAGCATAAGTTTCTTGAAGGGACAATGACAATTCAATAGAGGTCAGCCTGATTGATTTTAATTTGTTTTGAGTTCTTGAGTTGTTGTTTTTTTTTTTTTGTGGGTCTACCAAATTTTGCGTCAGCCTAAAAGTGATTGTTCGTCATTTCTGAGCTTCAGTTCTGACCATTTGAAACATGATGTTAACAGGAAGAGCCGTTTGTGATGGTGGCAGAGAACATCCTGGGCCAGCCCATGCGATACAAGGGCTTCTCCATCGACGTCCTGGACGCCCTAGCCAAGATCCTGGGCTTTAAGTACGACATCTACCAAGTTGGAGATGCTAAGTACGGCTCGGTTCTCCCCAATGGCTCCTGGAACGGAATGATTGGAGAACTCATTGGAAAGGTCGGTGCGGGGTTTTGCCTTCCGGTATCCAGATTTAGATCCGAATGGTTTCTCTGGCAGATTTCCTTGTTTTTTTAAAAAAAAAAATGAGGGCCCACTAATGGAGTTTGCTGTAGTAGAAGCAAAAATATAAAAGCATCGCACAGTCCGCTAAACAGTCGGTCGGCTTGGTTCTGGGAAATAGAAGGACAAAGGTTTGAGAACATGACTGTGAATCATAATAGTCATATAGCTCTCGCCTAATGGATTTAGAGCTTATTTTCTCAGGCCGCTAATGCGAAGCAAGTCACTGTCATGTTTCCTTTCACACACAGGTTCAATTTTATTTTGCGTTGAAACAGAAGGCTGCATGAAAAATGTTGACTTCATAATGGTCCTGACTTCATTAAGACCACCTTGAGGCTTTCATTGACTTGATCGGAAGAGGCTGGCTGAATACAAAAATTGCTTTGCAGAAACAGAAGGGCTGGACGGATCATGTGAATTAAACTTGAATGAGATTTCCATATGCAAGGCTTTAATATGGTCGTTTGACGGAATCTAAAAGATGGGCAGATATTAGATTTGTATGTAACTTTGGAAATGAGACATTGTAGATTCATAGAGTAATGCCAAAGATAGTTTTGCTGCCAACCATTCATGCCATCATTTCTGAACATTTGGTTTAGCATTTTTAGCATGTCTTTGGGTCTTTTCAGAAAACTCAATAAATTAGAACAGTCATCTAACAAAGAATTATTTGAATCAAAAATCGTTTTGGAAAAAGTTGAGAGCTCTTCAAACCGAATGGTTGGTTCCACTTTGAAATATATCAAGATATGTATCGAATCCTCGTTTATTGGAGAGACGTATCGTAGAAGAAAATGGCGGAACGTTTACAGTGCTGACAAGTTCATTCAAATGTATTTAATATGGCGTCCTACCTTCTCTAACTGAGTCGGACCGTTGAATCAAATCAAGTCAAACTGAATCCATCCTCAGTATCAAACGCTCTTTTTGCTGTCAATGCGATTGAACAGAGGGCGGACATGGCCGTGTCGGCCATCACCATCACCCCGGAGCGCGAGCGCGTAGTGGACTTCAGCAAGCGCTACTTGGACTACTCGGTGGGCATCTTGATGCGCAAGTCGGAAGAAAAAATCAACATCTTCTCCCTGCTGGCGCCGTTCGACCTGGCCGTGTGGGCCTGCATCGCCGCCGCCATCCCGGTGGTGGGCGTCATGATCTTTCTGCTCAGACGCATCCAGGCCATCCGTTGCCAGAACAGCGCGGGCGGCCACCCGCCACCGCCGTCGCCCTCCACCTCGCTACAGAGCGCCATCTGGATCGTCTACGGAGCTTTTGTCCAACAAGGTGAGTCAGCCGGCGTTTGGTCGCATTTGTACATGATGTTTTGTTAATTACAGACTGAGATGACTAAACCTGGCAATACTGACCAAATAGAATCAATTCATTCGTCGCTAAGAAAGCAATAAAGGCTGGCCCGCCATTGTTTGATACTAATAAAGTGGCAATTCAGTTGCCATGACAATAATTATTACAATCCTTATTACAAGTCAATTCTGTAATTTTGAAGCTGTTCCTTTGTCGTGAGGCTGAAATCCTTCTTGAACAAAAGATTAAAGGGGGAAAAATACAATCGATGCAGGTGTTGCGGCTTCTCCGCTAACGTTACTCTCGCTAATGTAATGCAAATGCTGACCATCCACCATTGATTAATTAAATGCTGGCGCGCCAAAGTAAAATTATCACATATTGAGGCTTTACTTAACGAAAAAAAATAGTTTCAAAATCATTTTAAAGTCCATCAATGTTTTGGTCATCTAGAATTGACCGCACATTTTCCTGGCTGGTCCACATGCCGTATATTTGAGACCACTCCAGCATTGCCAAGCACGGTTCGCCTTATTTGAGGTCAACGCATCATCAACATGATTTTGAAGCAAAATGTTGACATATTAGACGGAAGGAAGTTTGAAACACTTTATGTGATTAAACAGAGCAGAAAAGGTGAGGAATGAACAAATCAATTAAAATAGCATACATGCATTGAAGAGCTGGCCGCCACTGAGCCATCCGTCATTGAAACAAATGCACAGCCTTGCATTTTTGCAAAGGTGTCTTCTTCAAGGACGCCGGTGCCGGCTCATCTTTACAGCTGCTCGGCATCCAGCTCAGACGTCCTGTTTGGACAACTAAGCAGCATCCATCATCCAGCCCCAAAACAGCATGAATTTAGGATGTGGTTTTTGTTTCACTTTGACTCCCAGTGCTGCCAGTTTTGGTCTTCGTCAAGCAGACGCTTTGTTTTCCGGGAAGACGCCGGTCGCTTTGATATGGAGCCGAACGCTGATGCATTATGGCTTTGTTGGAGAGCGTGAACTCGGCCGTCATGTCCGAATGATATGGCAACATTTGCTGCACACACCAGACTAGGGGAAACTTTCTCTTGTCTTTTCGATCGAGGGATTTTTATTTATTTGTTCGGTCGGCTATTTCTTTATTTGATTTATTTTTTTATTTATTATAGATGTGGTAATGCAGCCGAAAACCTCTGAACTAGACAGATGTGGGGGAAAAAATCGCCGACTCACACATACTAGAAGATTAACCGTATCACTTAGTGTACATTTGCACAACAGATACTCTCCACGCTTTGCTTTTTGTCAGCTGCATTTTGTTTTGTTTGTGCCGCACCAACACTTGCTCAAATGCGCCGTTGATTTCTCGCTTGACGCACGCACGGGCAGGCACTCCCAACTATTTGTCTCTAAACAATAAAAAGTCCATTCTAAAATCATATTTCCCCTTTTGGAGAGCGGCTGGAAATCATGGCGAGCAGCAATTTCAAAGAGGCAAATCGTTGTTTGCGCCTGATGACAAAGTTTTATAAGAAGTTTATTTGGGAGAAGAAGACGGAGCGCCGCACTAGATCCACTTGACTTTCACGATGCACATTTCACATTCGATGACCTTTAAAGATCACTCAAAGGCGCGCATAATAAAAATGACGGATGGCGGCGCGGCGCAGCACGGCGCAGCGTCTGACGAGACGTTCACTTCCGTCCCGAGGCCGCAGCTGCGTCAACGGTGACACACTCCAGCCAAAGACGCTCTCATCACATCATTTTGCACTGGCGCCGGCTTCCTCCTGACATTTCTACAGCTCCTTTTTTTTCCTTTCAAATACTGAAATTCATCCTGACATTTCTCTCGTACACTTCATAAGCCCTTTTTGATTTCATAGTGAGAGCGCTGGAGAGGCAGAAATGAAATGTGCAAAACAAACGTGATGAAGCTCAAAAAAAAACATGGGAGGAAGAAAGTTGGATGAATAAAAACGACTATTAATGAAGACTCGACATTTTGGAGCAAATTTTGCGACGCGTGTTCGAATCCAGCTGTGCCTTGAGACGAAATTTGAATTCGTTCCTTGAACGTGCTTGGGACTCTTTCCATGAAAGGACATGATTGGAAAGACCAGCAACAAAAAAAATATTTTAAAAAAAATAATAAAAATGAACAAAAAATTGGGTATTTTGTTGATTTTTATTTTTTAATAGTTATATTTTTGGGGAGTGAGGGAGTGCAATTATTTTTTTCAAATTTTTTTAATGTGTGTAATATGTAAAAAAGGAAAGGAGAAAAAAAAAATGGTCTGAATTTAAAAGAGCTCGGCCCCAATAACGACGCTGCGCATGTGTGTCGGCGCAGGCAGCGATTCCATCTTGGGCACGGTGGCCCTGCGCATCGTGATGGGCAGTTGGTGGCTCTTCACCCTCATCGTGTGCTCATCCTACACGGCCAACCTGGCCGCCTACCTCACCGTCTCCCGCATGGACAACGCCATAAGGTAAGACTGATACCATTAGCGACTCTTTTCTACCTGCGCAGTTTGACGAGTAACAATCTACCGTATCCATTGAACAGCAAAGAAGGTAAACTGAGATATTAAACAAACATCACCTCATACTACTAAATGAACAAGTATGGAAAAAAAAATAGCTCAAAGGCATTTGTGTGTTTTAATTGTGAGCACATGCAGAGAATGATAACAATGAAAACAAAATGTTCTCCCTGCAATCCTCAGAAGTAAGTGCTTCATAAATCATGTAGCCGGTGTGGGATTATTTGCGGAGAACACACAGTAATCTTTGTAAACATAAAACAATCCCGGGACGGTGTTACATGTTATTTGTTTGGGAGAGGACTCAAGGGCGCCTGAAGAGCTGCGAGAAGAGGACGGCTGACAGGAGGGGTGGGATGAAATAAAAAGAAAACAAAATCAATGTGACAGCCTCAACGCAGAAGATTCTGGATCAAATGAGGGCAGCGGTCGTATTGCAAAGGACAAAGCGAGTTAGGTGGCGAACGCCCTTCGAGTCAATGTTGGCAGATTCGATCATTGCCGCAAATTGACATAAAGGTGACGCTTAAGCGCAAGTCTGCTCAAAACAGTCAGGAAGGCGGCTTTGGATGAAAACTTTTTTCCACTAAGTAAGACTAATGAACTGAGCGCCTCTCTCTGTTCTCCTTCGTAAACACACCTCGGCGATCGATAAGCTCCCAAATATTCTTTTGTCTGCTGGAGAATGATGCCCATCGCTCACTCGTCCTACTTTTAAAGTCTGAACGAGGACAAAAACATAAAAAGGCATCATATTTTATCAGGCGGGCTTAACAAGGTGCAGTATGCGACCCCCGTAGAGTTCAATTGGAAAACAGTAAAGCTCCTTTATGATTCGACAAGTAGTCAATTTCTTATCTCCCTCAAGCAACTGTCCTACTGCCAAAAAAGCACACGGGAGGGACGCAAGTCAGTGCCAAAAAGCGCACAAAATATTCCCCTCAGGAGGCGTATTTGTCCATAAACGGTCCAATTTAGCAAGTCGAAAGGCGTCATCAGACTTGGAGAGGAGAGATTCACCATTCAAAAGAGTTCCAAGGTGAAATTTCTTTGTCAAAATGCAAATGAAGGATTGTAGCACACTTAACACACCTTGTAGTTGTTTTGTCGAAATTGGAACCTTTTGAGGGGAGCGGTTCGGTCTCGGGCGTTCGCTACCAGTTCGTCACAGGTGATAATGCAAATTAGCCCTTGACATCACGTCTAGAAATCCTATTGATTGGGCTCTAATTAGCATATTTGACGATTATTGGATTATCTGTATTTTATTCTGC
The DNA here is from genome assembly GCF_024217435.2 of Syngnathus scovelli. Classification (NCBI taxonomy): domain Eukaryota; kingdom Metazoa; phylum Chordata; class Actinopteri; order Syngnathiformes; family Syngnathidae; genus Syngnathus; species Syngnathus scovelli. The sequence goes on from NC_090858.1 coordinate 4,857,220, forward strand.
CAAATATTGGAATCGGCGTCGACCTAAAAAAAAATCTTGTCGATTGGGTTCTAATTAGCATATTTGTTCTTTTCATAGGAGGTTTCATGCAACATCTTTTGACTAGAGACAGAAGAACAAAAATCAAAACTTGATTATCTAACAGACTATCATTTTTCATCTCAAGTAGTTTTTTTTTTTTTTTGCTGGAGATTTAATGACTACAGGCTGTTTTGAAAAGAAAAACTATTTCCATCCATCTGTCTTGCTCTCACCTCCCTATTCTTGTTCCGTTTACCTTACCTTACGGTTCCAATTACTTACCAAGTTGATTAATTTCAAATGCAATCGTTCGCCACGGCTCAGCGTGCTACAGTTAAAAGAAAATGCAATCCAAAAAAAAATAAATAAATCATCTCATGGGGTGTTTTTTTTTCCACTGCGGCAAAAGCTGGGAATGCTACCTGCCGAAAGAGGCCGCAGATGATAAACTAGCAAATCACTTATTTGCGCCTCAAGTTGCTTCCGAGCCACGCTCTAGAGGCTTCTAATTAAACGGCTGAATTAGCCCCACGTCATCATCCCGAGATAAGCTTTTCGATTTCCTCTTTCTGTTGTTGTTGTTGTTGTTGTTGTTGGTTTTTACGAGACAAGTGTGCTTGTAAAAGCAGCGTGGCGCTCCTCTAATGTCTTGCTTATGGTTGCAGAAAAACGGATAAAACACATTTTGTTTACAGTGTCAGCCCCCTCGTTTCCACAACCGTTTAACTGACATTGAATGCAAAGTCAAATAATGACACGCATTTGGCAGCATTTCAGCAGCGATAATGAAAACAGCAATTAAAAAAAAGACTACCAAAAATCTAACCATCGTTATTATCGGTCACCTATATGAGCCCAAGGGAGTTTCTCTCCCCCCCGAAAAAAAAATGTCTTCTTCTTAGGCGCTCACCACTTCTGCATAATAGCGTCATGAGAGAGTCATTTTCAGATATGCAGTATTGTTCATAAAAAGTACATTAGCGTATGCTCTTATGAGCAGTTAATGGCCAATCGGAGAGATTAATGCGCCGATCGTTCAGAATCCAAACCCTTGGATTTCTTCTCATCGTTAGCGCGGGCGCTCGCCGCGGGCACGCTACCGGCGTCCGGCGGGGAAGCTACAGGTGCGGCGCATTTGCTTCATCGAGAGCATGCTAATGAGATTTTCTCCAATGCACACAAGAACTCGGGAGCGCTCATTTAACATGCTGATTGGGCTTGGAGCAAAGCCCAAATGTTGTCCCGGGGTGCTAATATACCACTTTTTCTACGGCAAAGAAGCTAAAAAAATAAGGGTCATTGCTTTCCAGGTCTTTCCAGGACCTGTCCAAGCAAGCAGACCTGGCGTACGGGACGGTGAGGGATTCGGCCGTGTACGATTATTTCCAAGCCAAAGGCACCAACCCCCTGGAGCAGGACAGCACCTTTGCCGACCTGTGGAAGACCATCAACAAAAACAACGGCTTCCAGCACTCCGTCTCGGGCCCCGGCGAAGGCATCAAGAAGGTAGGACACACCCAAAACCACTCATCCCAAAACCTAATGAGATCCAGACTTACTTTGCTTTCCGAAATCCGTGAATTTCAGTCACTGAGGTACCAAAGAAATATTTTATGATTCCTTTCCTGTCTGTCAGAGTGCAACAGCCACAGGCGTGCATAAGCCCAAGAAGGTGGAATCCATAATTGAACAAATATCTGTGAAGTTCAGACATCTAACGAGGAAGCCTAATTTGGATCAGGACGATGCGGGTGGGCCAGTTTTGGACCGCCAGCCGTAAACCAGGAGCTGCTTGGGTATACGTAGATATGGAGATAAAGAACACGTCTCAGACAGAGTTGACGCAACGGTGATTCTTTGCTGAGTCGTATTTTATGCCAAGCCACAAATGTCCTCGAGTTGACTCACTTGTAGTCAGGAGGCAAAACGAAGCGCCTTCCTCTACGTGTGTCTGCGTGGTCCTAATGAGACACGAGGTGCAGAGGCTTGGTTTTTTCGCATTTGTTGACAGCGCTCGGCAACGCGACGACACCTTGGGGGGAAAGAACCGAGACAACAAGAAAGCGCAAATCCAAAAGGATTCCGGCGCCATTCTCATCTCCTTCACGCAAATGATTTTCATCATGGTTGACAAGAAATGTCGTTCTGGCGTGTTGGAGCCGAAGTTCTTTGGCTTTGTTCTTAAAAGGATCAAACTCAACTGTAGGTTTAAAAAAAGGAAATGTACTCACAAAATGACTTCCTTCAATTGGGGGAAAAAAAACAAGTTGGGGCCAGTGTGACATTATGCACAGCTTGAACTGTGGCGAGTCATTACACAGAGAAGCTTTCAGGAAATTACATTTGGCATTAGCGTGCACGTAATTGGGACACCGTGTCGAAGATGTGACGCAGGGGGGTTCAGCAAAGTTGAACTACAAAAAGTAAAGAAAAAAAAAAAACATTGCGGCTCCAATGGAGGCAGTATAGAAGTCATTGGGCTCCTCAGGAATAAAGTTTTTGCTGTAATGAGTGAGCGAGCGAACGAACGGGACTTTTTTGCCAGTCTCGAGCCAACAATGCCCAATTGATCTTTGTCAAAAATCAATGCGACTCAAACAAGATTTTTTTTTTTGCAAGCATCCAGATGTCGGCTCACGCAATTATCCTTTGTGTATCAAACCTGTGTCTTTTTGGATTTTTTTTTTTTTTTTTTTAGGGGGGGTCAAAAAAAAAAAAAAACAGTACACAATTAGATCAGGGTTGTTTGTTATTGATCTATTCATAATGATTCCAAGCCCTGTATATTCATCAACTACTGAAATATTTAACGTGCTCTTCCCGCAGGTTAAGCGAGAGTCGTACGCCTTCCTGTGGGACATGGCGGTGGTGGAATACGCCGCCCTGACGGACGACGACTGCACGCTGACGGTGGCCGGCAACAGCATCAGCACCAGAGGCTACGGCGTGGCTCTGCAGCACGGCAGCCCCTACAGGGACCTGTTCTCTCAGAAGTTGGTACTCCGCCATCACACCTTTAGAAAGCCCGGCTTTTAACAGAACATCATTAGCGCCGTCTCGGTACTTGACTAGGAAGCCCCGTCGGGTCACGTGCAGCAGGGAACAAAAAGGAAAAGAATCTACCAGAGGACACTTGTTGAAAGCAAAAAAGGAGTGATTTGGCGGCGAGGGATTTGGGGAGATGCACTATGCTCGCGCCTGCTTTGAGGTCGGACTTGTTGCCTGGCAACCTCATAGCCGTTCATTCAAACCAGTTTGGAATCTTTCATCAATACGTGGTTTTTTTGTAAACAACCATGAAAACTTTAAATTAGGGCTGAACTATTCATGGGATTCAAATTCAGGACGGAGGGGGGAGGGCATTTTAAAGTCTTCAACGAAACCATTTCTTATGTTTGCTTTTCACCTTAAAGCTCATTTCGTGATTGTTCAAAGAAGTCATTTTGTAAACAAAAGCTAACAGGTATTTTTTGTAAACATCACAGATAATTCAGTCTTAAAGTAGCAAACAAATGCGATATATTCCTTATCAATGAACCAAAACGTGTTTTTGAAACAGCAAAGAGAATTTAGTCCTCAATTAAATTAAACTGTTCAATCAATTCTCATTTTCCTCGCGTTTTTTTTTTTTTTTTTGGCTTACAAAGTGTAGAAACACAGCATCACTTGAATGCATAACTTGTGGCCAAATGAATGAAAAACACCTGCGGCATCTCTCGTTGTCATTTTTCACGTGGAAATTATTCCTGGTCAAAGGCTTCCATGTTTCTGAGCGTGCTTTTTTAGGGGGGGCTCGCAAGACATGCGCAGATTTATGCTGTGATATTTATGTTCCGGTCCTTGCCAAAAGTGTTGAAAAATCTCAGCGCGTGAGATTCAAGGTTTCGTGTGGGTTGACCGCATCCGTCTGCTCTTTTACGTTTTGCTTTTACACAATCTGCTTTTAAATTCATTATGAGCTCCATTTTTCATTGCAGCTTGGCCGGTAGAAAATGACAAAGTTATTGGAACGTTAGAACTAGATATTACAAATCCTCCATAATGAGGCACGGAGGGCTATTTTAACACCTCGGAGCCCCTGACCGGTTTTGTAACGCTGCCTTTATGCCCTGCTCAGGATATTGGAGCTCCAGGAAAAAGGCGACCTAGACATCTTGAAGCAAAAGTGGTGGCCAAAGAAGGGCCGCTGCGACCTGCAGAGCCACGCCGACGCCCAGACGGAGGGCCGGGCGCTGCACCTGCACAGTTTCGCCGGGGTTTTCTGCATCCTGGCGGCCGGGCTGCTGCTGGCCCTGCTGGTGGCCGCCCTGGAGACCTGGTGGAACAGCAACCACTGCCGCCGAAAGGAGCCCAAAGAGGTGACCAATGACAACTCGTCCGGCCCGGGTCCTGGTCCGAACCGGGCCGTCGCCGCCGCCGGTCCCCCCGCCCCGCCGAGGCCCCGGTCGAGACCCAGACCCCCGGGCCCCCCGGTCCTGCCCAGAGACGCCACTGCCACACTCTACTTTATGGATCCAGCAAGCACAGACGCCAGCCCCGATTTAGTCGAGCTGCAGTACACGCAGTTATAATAGGTGTGCCCCGACGATAGTCCCGACGTCATGTGATCGGTCTGTGATCATTCCTTCTCATGCCTGGAGATTGCTTGGGGCGCTTTCTCTGCCGCTGTGGTTCGTTCCCGTCGGGAGCCTCGCCGCTGCTCGTGGGAGAGAACCACAGCGGCGATGACAAAACCGCATAGTCACCATGTCATGGTGTACTGTTCATGTCCAAGAAAGTCCCAATTGTACTCCTGGGTTCATCCACATGCACTTCAGTGGTCCAGAAGCTCTCTCGAGCTCATCCATTCAAGTCTTAATGCCGTAGAGCTCGGACTTGTGCTTCAACCCCTCTCTGCACGAGGCCTCCAGACTACGAAGGCTTGACATGGATCCCTAAACTAAAGTGTGAGCGCCAGCAGATGACGTAGAATCTCCGCCTTGACCCGCCACCGCCTGTTTGACTTGGTATGCCGCTCCAGGGAACCACTTTCAGTCCGCGTCCTGACCTGACCCGGTCGCACGCAGGAGGTGGCGACGAGGACAGCAAAGCCCTTTCCGCCAGCTCAAACGTCACAATTTGGGGTCGTTGTTTGACAATTACAGACGCCAGGCTCTTGACCCGGGCAGGTCAGGAGCAGCCTGAAAAAGAATTCCTGCGTGGTGATTGGCTGAGCTGGGACAAAACCAAAAAGGGGGCGGGACACGGGGTCGGGCAGGGGTAGTAGATTCTAGTCGCTTCATCTGTCATCTCACTCTGTTGTCTTTGGGGTCGTCATTGCAAGACCAGGGAAGCTGGAGGCGGACTAAGGTGGCACGACTGGGGACATGAGAAGGATTTTGTACGCAAAGTGAAGCAAACATTTCTGTAGCGACTTAACCAGAACACATTCATATTTATTAGGAGTGTGCATCTGTCCAAGAAGATGATTCCATACGTATCTCGATACATGGGATGCAATACACTGTTCATGATTCGATTCACCAGTTTGAAACCCGCCTCCAGCTTTCCGTCACTGTCATTTGTCATTGATGTGGTATGAATGTCTATTTTAAGTGTTTTAGATATTTCCGTCTTTGTTTTACCATAAAGAAAGTGGTTCTGAAACTTTTGGAGTCCAGGGACCACTTCCAAGGAGCTTCACTTTGTCCTATCACAAACGAAACTTTTTTGGGACCCTCAAACAACATCTCACAGACCTCCAAGAGTCCCCGAACCCCAGTTTAAGAACCACTTGTCTTGTGTTGGAGGCCGTCTTGTCAGCCAGTGTTCCTTCTTTTATGTCTGTGTACATTTTGATGTAAACTTTTCTTTATTTTCTCCAAAGTAAGCAGGTGTGTTATTACATCACACCTCAATTGGACAATTTGTTTTTTCCGTTGGCATGCACCAGACTGCTAGGTCAATGTGGCCAGTGCACGGGCTGTTGATGTTCCTTGAGAACAAACCAACCTGTGTAACCTCTCTCTCACCTTTTTTAATGCCCCCCCACCCTAACCCCAACTTTCCTGCAGGACAAAGAGGTAAACCTGGAGCAGGTCCATCACCGTTTAAACAGCCTCCTGGACGAAGACCTGGCCCACAAGCAGCTGCCGGGCCAGTCCATCGAGATCTCGGCCCTAGACATTGGCAGCATGCAGCCCAGCCAGTCTCTGGAGGTCTTGTCGGCCCGGGAGTACCCCGCCCACCGGGGGCCGCCGCCGCTCTCGGTCAGCACCTTCCTCCGCGAGGGCCACGGTGCCGGCAGGACACTAGGCGCGGCGGGCGGCCGGACCCTGCCCCTGCCCCTCAGCAGCGCCACCATGCCGTCCATCCGCTGCAAACACCGGGCTCCCAACGGGGGGCTCTTCCGCCAGAGCCCCGTCAAGACGTCCATGCCTATGTCCTACCAGCCCGTGCCGGGAGGAGCCATCCCGGAGGGGGAGGCCAGCCACGGGACCTCCATCTGAGCGCTCCGGCTCACTCGCATAAACAGTGCCAATGTTGTGGAGAGATATAAATAGAACCTGAAAATCAAAAGAGAAAAAAAAAAAAAAAAAGTTTTTATCGACCAGTGGTGAGGCGACACGAGGAAAGACCGAGGAGACTCTACTGTACATATTTGTAACTATAGAGAGGGCAGAGCGACATTACAAAGTGTATTTTGAATATTCCCCAGAGTTGAGTTTAAAAAAAAAAAACGGAAACGTATTTGGAAACGATGACTGTTTGAATGGCTTTGTAAATTTTTGTTCTCCACAAATAAAGGTGACAATTTTTTTGTGGTTGTTTTCTAAGTGCCAAGTTCCACTTCCGTTTTCTTTCAGATAACTGAATGTATTGTGAGAAATCATGATCAACAAAGACATTTCACACTGGGAAAAAAAAAAAAAGACATTTCAATGACTGATTTGTTTCTTACGAAAACAATAAAATGGTATAGTACAACCAAAAAAGCGACGTGTGAAACTTTGCAAGTTGTGCTGCCATGTGCTGTTTTTGTGTGTCTGTTGACTGTCGGCGACGGGTGTGTTTAGTATTGCATGAAAAAGAAACACAAAATACCCATGGGAGAATTCAAACCAGCTATTCTCATTTACAAGTTGCCTACTTTAACCACTCAGCCAAAGTTACAGGGTTAAGGTTTTGGGGTCAGGGTTAAGAGGTTATCGTCCAGTACCATGAAACATGTTCAACTCCAAAAGTCTCCATGCGCTTTTTGCACAGACGCCGTAATGATGTAACCCCGCCATACATGACTCGCATGAACAATCCGTATAATTGGCCCGTGTGGCCAATCTGCTGTTGAATAACTTCGATTCTACCCGCAGGGACGAAGGAAGCTGGCCAGATGGACGCGCCGTTTTTATGATTATCTCATTTCTGGCTTGTTGCATCTTTGTTAGCATGCTAAGTAAAATTGTCAAATTATTATATTGCCATGCGAGCCATATGATTACTCCCAACTTTACAAACTGTATTGCTTTGGTGCCAAGAAAATCATTCCAAGTGAGTCGGAATTTGAGCTTTTTAGGGATGTTTCCGGAAGCACCGGTGACCTAACAAATACAAAGCTGGAACCAAAGCTTTCATGCGAGAGAATAATTTAGTCGAGCTTGCCGTGCTATGCTGACAGGACAAAAAAAAAAGAATATTTGGAGGTGGAACAAAAGCGAGCGAGCACCTCTGGGACTCAAAGTCTCAGTGGATAGGAAAGTACAGTGCCACTTGAAGAGCGGATGAATTTTTCATGAGGCCGGGGGGGGGGCTTCTGCTGCAGGTTGCTGTTATTTCAGTTAAGACGAAGAAGTGGCCCGCTAATAAATGATGCAGTTATTTAACCTTATTGCCTCAAACGAGGAAATAATGTCGCGATTCCCTCCTAACACGTTCTGGTCCGCTTCCCACAGACCGTCTTGATCATCAGCGAGATCATGCAGCTGAAATTAACTTTGATATTAATTATGGATCAGTGAGGGAAGGCTGTCGCAAACTTGACCTTCGACCCCAAATCTAATCCGTCAGGTGAGCAAACGATTCCTGGAACTGACAGGAAATTGCCTTTCAAGCAAAGCTCTACTAATTTTTTTTTTTTTTCAAAGTCAACAGGGATGGCTTCCAGCTCGTCTGCAACCGCCAGGACAGCCGCAATAGAAAATGGTCGGACGGACGGACGGACAAAGCAATCGCCTCATTAGGATTCCGGTAGCAAATGCCCGCAGGTTGCCCTGCACTGGAGGGTGCTTGGAGCGCTTGCCCCCTCCCCTGCCATCGCTAACCTCATCTTGGCTCATAAAGGGATTCATTAGGATGAGTTAATGACTTTGTTGTGACTTGCCAACAGTGTCCTCGCTTGACACTGACCTACAGTTCTAACGGCCGCCATTAATGGCACCCTTGAGTCATTTGTGGAAGTTTCCAGTGGTCTTCATATATATAAAAAAAAAAAAACATGAGTGATGTGCTTCAGTAGGAAAATATTTTGACCCTCCAGGCCTGAAATCAGTTTCAAAAGCTTCTCAACCAGCACCTCACAGGCAGCAGGAACTAGCGACTCGCTACTCACTATTTTAGCCACAAGTTGAAGTTAAAAACTTTTTTTGTGTGGCATTTTTATTGTTGTGAGAAGACCCTGATTTTCGATGAGGTGGCAGATGTTCACTCAAAAATCCCTCAGTAAGCTTCTAATTTCATGATTCCTTCATGACTCTGGAGTCGAAGGCCTTGTGGCTTTTCAGCCATTCTTAAAATCAATATTTTGACTTAGCCTGTGCGCACGATATTTTCCCACATAGACTACGGTCGGCCTGGGCGGTGTTTGCCGAAGATCACGGTTGCCAATTACAGTGGCCAGAACCGTGCGACAAAAGTCAAAGATCGCCAGCGCCAATAAGACTGCTCAGAACTGCACGTTAACCTTTTGCGGACTTTTGATAACACGAGGTCTCTTGCTTGTTTGCTCCGCAGTTCCCCCGACGTTATGATGTTTGAGGGAATCTCAAGACCGACGTGGATCCATACCCTCGTTGAAACTGCGCACCGTTTGAAAGCAAACTCTCGGTGGCGATAACATTTTGGTCGCTTCTCTTCCTCGTATGCTTCTTACCCTCAGGTTAGTGGCAACACACCTGACCGCCGTGCGGGTGTGTGTGTTTGCGCGTGCGTGTGATAAACAACTTCACGCTACTTGATAAATAATCCAAGAGAAACACAGCATCCTGACAGAGCTATGAAAGTTTTATGGCCTCTGCTGCGGCGAGCACCAGACATGAGGCGGGCAGTCGGCGAGAATTCTAATGCGGCCCCACTTCTTATCCGTTGGCCGACTCTCTTTTTTTCGCTCTCTCTCTCTATATCCTCAATATACAAAGAGAAGCTTCTGTCTCTGGCCTCTTGTGTTTGTGCTCTGCTTGCAAATTGCTTGGCCGAGATGCAAACACAGCAGCGGAGTGCGAACTTTGACACTCGCTGTGTCGGCGAGCCGGCCAGTTGCTAAGGTGCGCTCGACGTGTTAAAAGAAAAATGAACTCAAGACTCCGGAAACGTTCTATCCGCCTAATAAGAATGTAAGCAAATTGATTCGGGTAGCTTTCGTAATGCAGCGAGATGTCGAGGTGTTGCAAACAAACCGATTCGGGGATTTTTCAGAATGCAGCAAGACGTCGAGGTGTTTCGTTTTCGCCTGCAAGTATCGTGCAATCGTCTTCCCCATTTTTTTCTGTCAAACTGATGTTAGGTAGATTCACAACATGCAAACGCCTCACAGAAAGGCCGGAGCTCAGATGTAAAAAATCCATCAAGCATTTTTGCAAGTGCTTGAAAGCCGACTTGTGCTAATCGACCTGCGTTGTAAACACAACACGCTTCTTTCTCCGCAGCGTCCAACACTTTGCTTTGGAGGAGCGTCGGTCTTGCAAGTGCGCCTCGTCAAATCCATGCTGGCAGTCGGCGTTGGGGTTGATGCAGCCGAAAAAAAAGCACTAAGTATCTTATACAACTGGAGAAAACGCAGCGCCTTTGCTTCACAGAGGCTTCAGGCGGGGGGGGGCGAGCAAAACAACTTGCCATTCGTTATTATCGAGAGCCGCCTTTGCGCCGTTCGCGAATCAGGCGTTCTCTTATTTCACATACGAGCAATTTCCCAGACACAATATTTGTCTTGCGGCATGTGATGAATCGTGTTGAAGAGGCAGACGTTGGATAGGAAATAATTGGTCCCACTCTGCGTCGCACCGTTGGGCCTTGTAGCTGCAAAGCGCCGTTCGCACGTGTCCGATGAGTAATGGCGGCGTGGCGGACGCCGCTCGAATATTCATCTCTCTTTAACTCGGTCGGAAAGGACGAAGCGCGCATGCATCAACGTGGCAATGGGGTTGACACGCACAAATGCACACACGCGTTGACGTCCTTCATTCGGACAGTCTTGACTCTGTGAGCGATGCGATGAGTCACACGCAAGAGGTCAAGCTGGGGTCAACTGGTGAATATTTAGAATTTCAGGGGTCCCAAACTACGGGAAATGAAATATCCCCCAACACCAGATTCACCAATGGACGCTAAATTCGGTGGACAGAAAGCATGCCGATATTGAACAGGAAGTCAACCATGTTGCTTTGAAGCAGCCATTTTGAGGGACTTTGACCAGCTCCTACTTGGGAATTCACCACCACGGTGTCTGAGTTGAATGAGCGTTTCAATGATTTGCCATGAAAAATGGCTTGCAACCACACGCAGTGGCAATTTTAATTGGCCGTAGATAGCAGTAGTTGGCTATAATGGTTGTATAATTGCCTTTTGTTACTTTCCAGAAGCCAATCTGACAGACTTGTGGCAGGTAAAAGATTGACAGGGAAGCGGCAGAAAGGGCAGTTTAATTCAAGGTCGTCTGCGAAAACCTTCACGTGATCAAAAAAATCTGCACGCTTCCGATTCAGGTGTCTCGCCTGGGCAAACGAGATTGGATTTATAAAAAACTTCTCATGGAAACAAACAGTCCCAGCTGGACGTTGTTCATCCTTGTGATGGCAAAAACATCTTTTCGACATATTTAATTTTCATTTCGATGGAAGATCACAGCAACATTTGACCGCAATGTTAATTAATGATTGGCGATGCAACCTTTAGCTGGTGACGCAATTCATTAATCATTTGATGCATAGAAAATTACATCAAGTGTACTTTGCTGCTTTAATTTAAACAGCATTCAAGGATGTCATTTCAAAGGGCATGTTTACCCATCATCCCTAAATAGTCAAAAGGCCTTGATACTACTACTATCTTTTGCCGTTAAAAACAAACAAATAAATAAATAAATAAATACACAAATAAATGAATGAATGAATGTCTTGGATGAGGAGGAAATGACCATTTCTAATGATTATATTTCATGGCGAACTCTGATTTTAGAGAAGCACGACAGGCAACAGGAATGACCTTGAAATGAAATGCTATTTTGCCAGTTCTATTTTAAATTGATTTTAAATCACTACTTCCTCCCTTATTTTCACAGCGAGAGACGTCGGGTGAGAGCAAGGAGGGTCCTTGTCACCCCTGTCGACACCCTGGCACCCGCCCTCGCCCCCCCAGCATTCTCATTTGCTGATTACTCGGCCACTTCAACATGCTCGGCGGCCTCCTCCCACTCGCCGTCGACAGCCGTCATCTCAGCTCTTGGGAAAAAAAAGCAGGACAACATCAGACAGGTTTGTGTGCTAAACATCTTCAACATGCATGTGGATGAAATCACGAGGAGCACCAAATAGTGACTGCATTGTTTTGAGTCCATTTTCAGTGCTTGTCACTTTGCGTAATTGTGCAACATCTGGACAGACTCCTCATTAAAGCTGCTATTAAACGCTCCGGAGAAGTTACACAGCCACTTGCCAATAAACGCATTTAAATTAAAGTCAGTCTTTGGGCAACACTTTGGGACCCGGCAAAACATGCGGAGAATCAAAAGCGGATTCCAAACGTCGACGTGAGACTTAAAGAGCAACACGGTCATCTCCTGAGCCGTCCGGCTTGGAGATGTTTATCTTCAGCATCCAATCAACGGCCAACATGGCTTCCGCCTCCGCCTGTCAATGTCGCCGTGGCAGCTCCAATCTCTGCCACCTGCCCCAAAAAAAAAAAAAAATCTAACTTGTCTCTTCTCGTCTCTCGTGAAGAAACGGGTCTCACTGGAGATGGAAGATGCGGATTCTGTCTTTTAAGATTTTAACGTTGCATCCGCAAGAGGGAAGGTTGTTTTTTTTTTCTTGTTTTCAGACACTGATATCTGCAAATAGGCCACCTCAGAATATTTGTAAATAACAAGAGCCAGGATGCTTCCAGGTGGCAGGAAAGTGACTCACTCAAACGGTTTAACATCATCATAATTTTCTCCTAGATAAACTATAAAGTATTTAGATTGTCTTGGAGGAATTTAGCAAGACTACCTTGCTAGCTAACGTCAACTCTACATTGGCTAGCATGAAGAATCCGTGGCAACAAACGGACAGAGCAAGAACTAAGACACAAGAAAACTACAAGTAGAACAAAACAAGTAAACTTACACACGTTTAGAAGGAACAAGATGAATGGGAAGCTACTTAAGCTAGCAACACAGGACGAAAAAGGCTACCATACGCTAATCAATGACGGCATGTAGGCAATGATCTGACATCTGTCTACTGTTTTTCCTGCCTGGCTGATTGTCATGGATGTCAGGTCTGTGCAGGAGGATCTGCCCAGTCACACTGAAAAAAACAATCAACAAGCCAGACAGATAACAGCTCAGCTATCAAGTCAAATTATGGCTGACTTTCCACCATATCTAGTTTTTAAATCCAAAGACCTGTTGAAATGTAAATCACAGCCGGCGTTCTGGCTCCCTCAAAAGCAATTTGCCTCACGTACTACTACGGCGGTAAAGGAAATGCTAAAATCGTCATTCAAGTTGTTTTCCAAGTTTTCCTATTTTTTCTGACATGACATTTGTGTGAATATGGCGTTTGTTATTCAAAGAGCAACCTCAATGAATAGGTTGAAAAAGCCGTGGGGATCAGTATAGCGGGATTTATTTATCTTGTTGCTTGTGTGGGATTTTGTGTTGCCATTGTAAGCTAATAGCGTGTTGACAGGAGTGAGACTTAGGTCATTTCTTTTTTGTATAAATCTTTTACGGCCTTCTGCCACTTCATCCTTCTAAGAAGGCACGTTCCGGTTTATCGCGTAATGAGTGTTGTGATGCCGCACGATTGTTCTCACTGGGTAAAGACTCCACTCGAATGCCGCCAATGGTTTGATGAAATCTAATCACATTCAAATCATTCTCACTTATTGGAAAAGTTGCGACAAATCCATGATTGAATTGTCAGCGATGGAAAAGCTAGCGTTTCCTCGTTGCAGAAAATATGATTAAAGTATAATTAAGTTGTTAATACATCCAGCGAGAAACACTTTGGTAATTACGTTTGGGACGATTGTTAATGTAAGGTTTCCGGTCGCTGTGATTAATTCTTCAATTAGCCAAAAGAAACAGAATTAAACAGCAGAGGCTGGAGAACACGGTTTGAGTGTTATAATTGCTTTCGCATTTGCGCGGTCAGCCACTTTTTCCAGGGAGAGTAAACAAAGTGACTTCGATTGTGATATCAAGCGTTGCTTTCCAAACGGTAGCCGTGTCGTTTGGACAAATTAAATTATTTAGAGCGGGGCGGTTTAGCTGTTTGGCGCAGATCTTCAAATCGTATATGTCAACGATGGATTTTTTGCTATATTGCTGAATTTTGTGCTCATCATTTTTTCATTATAAAGTAGCCAGACAGTGCGGACAGAATCTGGTGAGCGAAAACCACATGTATCACTCGCACAGTTGGCGAGTTTACACATGTCGATTGTTGATTTGAGACTTTTAAAAGAGAATGAGAAGATGACGCAAGCCGTAGAAAGAGGTTGTATGCTACGTCTCCCGGTGGCATTGGCTCAGCCGATGCAGAGAACTTTCTAGTCAAGAAGTCACGCTGCTTTAAACTCAAGGTTTGGAAAAGGTTGACGTGTTGACCTGATTGTACGACAATGGATACTAATGGATGAGTTGTTTATGCTCCTCTCAGCTTGTAACGAGGTAAAATGACGCTCTTTGGATTGCTATTTTGCGCCATGACATAATTCATAGTTTAATGGCGAATTTAGCTGCCCGATTTTGACCTGTGTGAATCAATCGGTGCAAATGCAATTAGCTGACGATCAAAGGGACACAGATCATGGAGAAAAAGAAATGACATTTGCCTTTGATTGCATGTGTTCAAAGGGTAACGCTTAAAACAAAATCATCGTGTTATTGCCAAATAGAGGCTGTTTAGCTCAATGTTTCCCAAATGCTCAACCCAATAAATAAGCCAGTATTGGCTTGAGGAGCCAGCACTGGTTTTTGATTTTAAGACTTGAGAATGGTCAGAATTGTCATTTTTGTAGAAATGTGGCTGCCCGTCAGTGACTTCCACTCTTGCATTCTCGTGTTGTCTTTGTTGCGGTCATTAGGAACCTGATGAACACACTCAGGCAGATGAGCCCATCGTGTCCCCAGCCGGAAGTCTTTGGCTCTCGGTACCGAGCCACTCGGTCCTCGTAGCTCTCCGGGCACCTTGTGCTCGTGCTCTTGTATACATTCTAAAATCCAGATTTCCATGGCTTGTTGTCCAGATGGATGCCTCGAGGGGCGACTGGCACGCATCGGATCATTCTGTTTCTTGGATTTAGAGACGCGTCCTCTCGCACGTTTGAGTTATGGCCTCATTATTGTGACAATTACGTGGTGCTTTTGCCCGGTAAACGTGTGTGTTTCATCAATAAATGACTGCGCAGGGATTAACTGGGAGTTGTTTTCATTTTGGGCCTTTCAGTTTCAGCTCTCTATAAACATTTAAAGAAGGCAAAGGAAACCATTAAAAAATCACTTGAAGTAACAGTCAACTGGGGCAAATCACGAAGCGCCGTCCTGGCAAATTGCCACTTTCAAAGTTTAATGGTCGAGGCGGGGATTTATTTGCTAGTGTCTTGTCAGACGTATAGTGCCACGGCGGATTCGTGGTTTGCTTGTCTGCCTCACAATTCGGACGTTTGAGCTTGAATCTTTCCTTTTAGAGCACAGGTGTCAAACTCAAGGCCTGGGGGCCAGATACGGCCCGCTAAATCATTTTATGTGGCCCGCAAAGACAAATTGTGCATCAAATTTGTGTCATTACTAGAATTGCAAATTGTCTTCACTTTTAATATCTTTTAATATTTAACCAGTTTTTACTCGTCTGATTTGAAAACAAGTTATTTGTCGGTTTGTTTTGTATCTTTTACTCTATATGAGGTGCTCGGACATTTATTTGGGTTGACAGTCATAATGGCCCTCCGAAAGAAGCTATGATTACAATGCGGCCCGCGAAAAAAATGTTTGACACCCCTGTTTTAGAGGTTACAGTGGAGGTGCAACGATTAATTGATTATTCGACAAATAATCGGTTATAAATAATAGTTCTAATCATCTGTTTTAAAACTAACTCTGGTGTCTTATTATCACATTGGTGCTACGGAAGACATCTGGAAGTTGGCCCCGAGGTGTTTTCCCGCCGTCCGAAGCACATAAAACTCAAAGCCATTATGTGCACCAGATGGAATTACATTTTGCATTTGAAACGCCATTAAATACAGCGTGGCATAATATTACGCTTTCATTTACACGGGCTGCCATGACTTTGGGTAATAACTTAACTTTGGATTAGCTTCCGCCGCGAACCGTGTCGGATGTTAATAAGCTAATGTACAATATGGTGCCAGCATCCTTGTTTAATGGCGTCGCATCTTCCACCTTGACGTTTCATCGTATCCTAATTAAATTTTCAACTCGTCAGCCTCACAACAAAATCGCGGTTCATTTTTTTTTCTCTTTAAAGTCAGGCTGAATAGTGTACAAAAATAAGAGAGAACAATTGTGCTTGTTTTTTCCCATTTGTTTTTCTCTGGCCGCTACCCAGAAAGAAAGAAAAAAAAATCTTCCTTCCTGTTCATTTATTAGCCGCACTCACATTCTCATAATTACCAACGTCTTAATGCTACCATACGAAAAAAGCAATTTAGGTGGGCGTGGAAGTGCGTGATATTATTTGATGCAAGAAAGCTGTCGAGAGAAGTGCGGCGCTGCCCGGCGCGCTTAAGAGATTCCAACGAATGAAAAGTGGAAAAGAGTGGGGAGGACTAACGAGGAGGGCTAATCAGGAGAATGGATTGACTGTCTGGAGCTCAGCTATCCAGCGCTCCGCACTACCAGCCTCCAAAAAAAGAGGCAGGAGAAACACAAACCGGCTCTTCAATGAGCGCCAAGTGTCACCATGGAAACCAGCCACCGTGTTTTACTTTTATTTCATTAAAAGGTTTTTTTTTTTTGTTTTCCCCTAATCCGGTCAGATAAAAAAGTAGTGCTTTGGCGCCCAGCTTGTTGCATGTCAGTCTGTGTTAAATTGCATTAAACCAAATTTAGTCAGTGCCTCCCCAATCATGAACCTCACTGGCGTACAAAGCCGTATGCAGGCAATTAAAAGCATTCAAAAGCGCTGAAAAGAATCCAGGGACAGAAAGAGAGCAACAAAATGAAAAGAGAAGATCCTGGGCCATGTCCTTGTCTGTTCTTCTGCTTTGTCCTCCCCACTTCATCGGCGCTGTGGCCATGCAGGATGTGTTCAGGGTAGTCAGGCAGACGGTACATTCAATTGATTAAGCACAAAACTTGCTAAGGCGAGTGGTTCATTTTTTTCTTTTCTTTTTTTAATGTTTTCTTCAGCTGCCAAGGACAAAAATGGCAACATTCAGCCATTTTGATGGAAGGCGGAATCCCATTTAATAGAAATGTTGGCCTTTTTTCCCTTTGCTATTTTGAAAAGATTTCCAAATGTTTTACGATATCTGTGACATCCTTTTATGAAAATACAGCAAGTATAAAAAAATGATTCCATGTTTATACAAACTAGCCACATTTGTTTTCAATCAGCACTACCCATAAAAGCAGGCAGGCGCTCCTGAAAATAAACAAGTAATTTTACACTTTATTTTATATCAAATGTTTCTATAAACAATTGTACAAAGCAATCAAATAATTTGGGGAAAAATGCTGAAGAAGACTTTGTAGCTTCTTCCGCATCTCATTTCAGGGGGCTGAAAAGGTGTCCAATGTCAGCAAAAGGGTGCTGACAACAGAGCCTTGGGGAACACCAGTGGCGATTAGCTATCATAACACAAAACTTTATTTGAAATTTGAACTTCGTTTGAACTTTTCTAAGCTTTTTATGTCTAACTGTTGAGTCTTTCAGTACTTCTTGCACCACTTGCTATTTAATCTAAAATGAACATATTGATTTTTGTTTAAATTATTATTGACACAACCTTTGTGGTTTTAATGTGTACCCTGCCTTTTGCCCAAAGTCAGCTGGGATAGTCTCCGGCTCACCTATTACCCTAATGAGGATAAGTGGTAGAGAAAATGGATGGATGGAAGGGCTAATAAAGCCAATTAGATGGAAATGAATGGAAATGACCGTAGAGTGAGGTCAGGATTTCTAAAATATGAAGCAGACATGGAAAAAAAAACAATGAAGTAGCTAATATAAAATAATTCAAGGCCTGATGGGCTTTGGTTGCTTAGCAATAATCCCAAACGAGTGACACACTCTGACTTGTTTCAAAATTGCCCGTCGGCCAGCGTTAATGGCCTCCGGCGGCTCGCCACGGAACCACGTCTCACAAATCATTTCTCTTGGCAAACATGAAGAACCAAATGGGTGACACACACAGACGAGTGAGTGTGACAGGCTTGACAGCTTACAATGCAGATGCACCGCTAGCTGCTGAAAATAGAGGCAGCGGCGGCATTGTTAGAAGCGATGTTTTTATATGCGACACCTATGCCATCTTGCCTCAATTTGGGCGTGTGGCTTCTCTAAACACAGCAAGTCTGTGTTCTTTAACAATGACAAGCTGAGTCAGACTATCATCCGCCACCTAACGAGACACGAGATCGAAATTACTAACTTACAGTGACTGGTTTGAATTTTCTCAAGTCAGCTGTGAGCACCCCCACAATGGCGCAGTTGAGTGAATTGCAACAACAATCGAGGTATTCTTATCTGCTCTATCCTATGTGAAGTCTCAACAACCGGAACGTCTCCAACCAATTTACAAGCTCGGCTCATCTGTTTAATTTTTCATCAGTTTTCAGCCCATATGCAGACGAGTATGTCACACAGCCCCCCAAAACACCATCTGTCTGATGTTGGTCGGAATTGCTTAAAAAATAGCCAATTAGTGACACTGCACAGAACACAACACACACACGCACGCACATTACGTTGAACTCATCTTCAACACCATATTAGATCATTTTTTGTGCAACGGTGAATCAAGTTGGCAAAATTCAGTTATACAATAATATAATACTATATATAATAATATATATGTATAATTATTAATATATTTATTTATGAATATAATAATATATACAGTTACAATATATATTATAAGAGATATCATGTCAGCACAGTAACTATTTATGGCAACAGTTGCACTTTTTTTCTGTCATTCTCCACGCAGAGCGTTCTGCTGTTCTGTCTGTATTTAATTAACAGCCATGCTGCTACTGGACGGCGGGCCGCTCCTCTTAGTGATGATTTATTCATTTACAATAGAAAATATATGGAAAGTACTTTTTCTTCACCAAGCGCATAGAAAGTTCATCTGCATGTGTGTGCAAAAAAGCAAAAGTTTCGCACAAAAGTTCTCTTTTGTCCCCCACCGCAAAATTCCTCACGATTGTCGATCGTCGGCGGAGCCCTGCGCTAAACGGGATTCGGCTTGCGGTTATTTTTTGATGGCAACAACCTGAACTTGCGAACAGCTGTGAGGAGCAGATGGATGTGATCATTTTGGCAGCCAAACATGCTGACAATCAACCCAATTTTTACACCGAACGTCCAAATATTTTCAATAAACAAGCCACCGCTTCTCTTTTGGCTCGCGTGACTCGAGTATAAGACTGGGATTTGATGGGATGTTTTTTGGAATAATCCCATTTGAGTTGGATTTACACGCTTTCTCAATACACGGGCCGTGATACGATTCCAGGATCAAAACCGATTTTCTGATTCCAAATTGGTTTTCGTCTCACGCCCATAGATGGCACAGTTCTAAGCCCGGAATTGTGTCATTCCTGGACTTGAAGCATTTGGTGATGTTTTTTGGTCTTAGTTCAATTAAGGACATGTTTACTTGTAACATCTGCTGCTGTTGTTTGAAGGAGAATTCATAAAAATGCCTAAAAATCCAATTCAGCAGCTATTAAGAATTTATGCATGTGCAATCAAACAAGCGCTTTGACTAGAAAGGAAACGTAAAATCTTCCGCTACTTTTGTCTTTAAACTCCGCCGATGAGATGAATGCCTTTGCGTATTCTATCTGCTGATGTTGCGAGAAAAGTGCAACCGTCGTTACTTACTTGGCCCAAGCAAGCGGCTCATTAGCCGGCTGTAATTTAAAAGCAATAGTTAGATTATAATTATGCTGCTCCAAGGCACATCAGGTGGAGAGTGGACATCTCGCTCTCTTGCTAGCGTATATTTTTTAGAAGCTCTGCTGCAAAAAATAAAAAATAAATTCTAGCGCCAGCTGTGTTGTGTTCATATCGTTCTGTGGAAAGTATTTGAAAATCTTCTTCAAGTGAGGCCGGGTGTTTGGTCCCCGACGGTGCTCGGCCTTTTAATGTGTTGCCTCTCGGCGGCAGATCGCCACTTTTCAAGATCATTATGTCGGAGTTATCGTCGTCGCGGCTGTCTCTCCGTTTGAGTCAGGGTTGCAAGTCTCTGCAGAGATAGGTCGATCCTGAGCTTTGGTGGCCGGAATATGGCGGTTTTAACGAGGAGGCCGGCCAAGTTAACTGGCGCGGCGTTACAATTTTGACGAGGGCCGTAAAAATGCAGGAAATTAGTTAACTTGAATGTAAGCGCCCGTTAGATGGCTTCGACCCCCTTGAGGAATTTGACAAACTATTTTCTATATTCTAGGCAGCTGCAGCTGATGCAAAAATCCATACAAAAAAATGTACCTGATTGTTTGAATTTACGGTTTAGTTAATTTTACGGCTCTGCTAATATTGGAGGTTAAGCTTTGTTTATATTTGTAAACAAACAATGGAAATTCAAGTTTCCATTCTGTGCCTGCGCCGTTGTTGGCGTGACAGCAATACGGTTCCGACGAATCCCATTCCTGCTCTTCGCAAGCCACATTAGTCGCTCGCATTAGCCCGGGCAGCCGAGTCGGGCCGATCGGAGCGCTCGGCTCCGTCCCCGCACTCGCTGTCAGCACAAATATCGGAAGGCAAACGTGAAGACAAGGCAGCAAGGAGCAGCTGGATCGGAAGACATCATTTAACACGCTCGCAGCTGCTATATCGCCCCCCTTTGCCCTGCGCGGGAGTGTGAAAGTTGGCCAAATGTGGTCGACGGGCGTGCGACGATAAATATTTTAAGCGGAGGACTTTGCCTCGTCTCTCCGCATCACTTCACGCCATCCCTCTTCCCCCTCGCCGGCTCGCACGTGCAAAAAAGGCAGCACTCGTGAGGACAAAATGTATTAAAGGGCTGCGGTCGACAGGTAACCTTTTTTTATCGCCCCACGCTGCCTGACGCGGCGGCCGCTTGGCACGGGTCCGTGTCGCGGCCGCCGCCTCGGGGGGAGTAGATGGCAACAACGACGAAAGCAAAGCGGACAAGCTATGAAGTCATTGAGTGTGTAATTCGAAGAGCGCGTGAGGTGAATGTTTGACGAGAGCTGAGCACATTCCAAAAGACGGTTTTATTTTTTTCACCCTATAATAAAAAAAATTGCTTTGATTGCTTGCAAAATGTTGATATTAAAAATGGTTGCCTGACTGGAAGAACTGAGTGGAGTTAACGACAAAGGTGCCGACTCATCGCGACCCGGGACGGCCAATGTCACATGCGAGCGAGTCCTCTCGACCGGATCTCCTAAACGCACTTGATGGCAAGTCTCCTGATGAACTTGACACTTTTCCACCTCCGTGCCATTTCTGCGAGGGCGCTTTTTACGCCAAGCGTCACTATGCATCAGCGCGGCGAGATGTCGCAGGGGGAGGCCTCACCTCAGCCGACGCGTCGCCGGGTAATTGACGGAAACCGCGGGAGGCCGACGCGGGAAATCTGCTCCGGTGCCCAAATAGGCTATCCGGGGTGCAGATGAACTGGAATATTAGAAATGCTAGTGCGCCTATCCGAAGTATAAATCGTTTCCCTGGTGGAACGCAAAATTGATGAAATCGGCCATGTTGATTTCGCTTTTCCTGAATAGCTGTAGTCTCAACGCCGGGATAAGCAATCTCACGTTTCAGAATTAATACGCCGCCTCGCCATTGAGTGGCGACGAATGTTAGCCCTGCCTCTCGTCCTAACTCAGCTGGGATCGCCTCTAGTGTTGGCTCGTGAGTGAACGATTTGTTCAAATGAACGGTTTTTTTTCCAGTGAGCAAGAGTGGTGATTCGGTCTTTTTTGCAGGTTGCTCATCATAGCCCATGGACATAAACGGCGTAATCCATTGCTGCACATCCGGCCTGCTGCGGTCCCAAATGTTCCTCTTGGTTCGGTTCAGTTTCGCCAGAAACTCTTGAGCTTTGGAGGGAGTCACAGCCACGGAGGCCTTGGACGAGGCGGCGGGACCGGCGACTCTTGCTACTTGATTGGCACACGACAAGAAATTACAACTACATTTTGTTTTTGCTAGTCATGCTGTTGTCTCACCTACCATCTCTCTTTCTCGGGATCTTCTGCAGGGTCTTGCCATCACCAGACCTCACTTCTGTTAAAACAAAAGACAACAGGTGAAGTCATATTTGAACCCATGTTTGCTGATGTACAGCGGAACCTCACAAGTGAATGTATTATACTGCCCCCAGTGGCCATTGAGCAGATGTGTTTTGAGTTGTGAGTGTGGAAACTTAACTCGTATCTCAAACCAGTAGATTGTTGTGCCACAGCAGTCAGCCTCGTGTACACACACACACACACACACACACACACACACACACTAGTGTTGGCTCGTGAGTGAACGATGGGTTCAAAGTCCCCCCCCCCACACACACACACACACAGACACCTTTTTTTTTCTACATCCAGTGGAAACAACCCATACACATGAAACAATTCAACTACACACAATGGGTTCAAAAGAACGAATCTTTTCAGTGAACGAGAGTGAACGAATCACTTCCTAAAGTGATTCGTTCACTCTCGTTCACTGAAAAGATTCGTTCTAAAGTGATTCGTTCTTTTTTCAGTTCATATGACTTCAACCAGTAGGTGTCGGTAATGCCCATGGAAGCTGGTGCCACCTCGCCGTAAAACAAAACGAAGAAGAAAATGACGTCACTTCCCGTTCACGAACGAGTCGAAATTGTATTTCCCGCTCGCCAACAAACGAATCTGAGTGAACGAATGAGTGAGTGTTTGCATTTCCAGTTCATCGAGAGAAGGGATCATGGAGGGAACGAATCCTGACTTTCCCGTTCGCGAACGAGTCAATGGGTCAACTGCCTTCCTTCCCGTGCATCAACGGATCAGTGCCTTCCTTCCCGTGCATCAACGGTTCAGTCAGTGAACGTGTTGCGTCTCCTGGCGTGAACTATGTAAGCCAGAATGTAGATTTACGATTTGCCAAGGAAAGAAAGAACCACTCACTAAAACACCACTTCTTTTATGCACGTTTTCTCCAAGCTAACGGCTAACTTTATTGCATGAAGGGATGCGCCGTTATGCAACAACGGGGAGATTATGCTTCTCTTTGGGTAATCTTGATTTTATAACACTTGTAGTAGTTTTTTAAACGCCTAAATATTGTTATCCAATATATCTACTGCAATTTCACATTAGATTGCTGGTTTGAAATGTACTTTTAATATTATTATTTTCAAATAAACATTTATATTAAAACGTGTCTGGTGTTTTATTCCTTGTTTTTTTATTCGCCAATTAAAACAAAAAAATCAGACATTTGGTTAACTGCTTTATATGACAATATGTGTAGGTCAGGGGTGTCCAAGTCCAGTCCTTGAGGGACGCATTCCTCCATGTTTTCCAAGTTTCCCTCGTTAAACACACCTGATTCAATGATCAGGCTCCTGCAGAACGTGAGGATGAACTGATCATTTGAATCAGGTGTGTTCAACGAGGGAAACTTGGAAAACATGTAGGAATGCGGCCCTCGAGGACTGGACTTGGACACCCCTGCCTTACACTGAGTGCCAAAAGTCCCAATGATCGTGAGCAGCAGGGGGGGGCCCCATTTCAACCCCTTACTCTGAGTGCCAAGCAGGGAAGAAATGGGTACCATTGTTATAGTCACTGGTATGACTCGGCAGGGGTTTGAACCCACCACCTCCCAATCTCAGGGCGGACACTCTCCTCTTAGGCCACTGAGCTGGTAAACACTTGTATTGTAGTATAACACTTATAGTCGTTTTTAAATAACCTGATATCTACTGCAATTTCACATTAGATTGCTGGTTTGAAATTTGCTTTTAATATTATTATTTTTAATAAACATTTATCTTAAAACTTGTCTGGCGTCTTATTCCTTGTTTTTATATTCGCCAATTAAAACATAAAAATCAGACTTTTGGTTAACTGCTTTATATGACAATATGTGTAGGTACACTACACGAGGTTAAAAAAAAAAAAGAGAATAAATAAATGGTTAATTGCACAACAAAAGGATTTCCTCGCACCTGGAATCGAACCAACCTTGCCGAGCAAGAGCCCGAGTCACTAACCAGTCGGCTATATCGACCGGCAGTCTACAATAGCTTGCACTGTTTTGTACGAGCGATGTGTATTCCAGTTCTTTTAAGTGAACTGAATCTTTAGAATCGGTTCACTCAAAATATTTGTTCAAAAGAATCGTTCACCAAATCGTTCGCTACACTTTCTTATTGATTTATTTTATTATTTTTTTTACCTCGTGTAGTGTACCAAAATATCCCATAATTATCTGCCTAAATAATTGTGACTAATTTAAAACTATTCTACAAAATAACATATTCTAACCGGAGATTGCATTAACCTAATTTTCACATGGTCCTTGTTTATATTTTGCATTTGACACTGACAGCTGTTCAGTGCTCTTCTTGTGTAAGTTTTATTTGTTATGGGTTTTCTTTTGTAAGTTTAACTTTGGGTACTTCGAAAGTGTCATTTTAAATTGTACTTTGCTAGGTGTTCGTGTACACAACGTGTTGTGATGACATCTGCTGTGGAGTCTTCACTCATCTAGTCGCTTGTGAGCTGCTCCATAAAACCATACATGTTCCATGCACTGAGAGCAAGCCTTCCATAGGGTAGTGGTTAGTGCTCTGGGCTTTCACCCCAGCGACCCGGGTTCGAATCTCAGTGGGACCAGAAAATGTTATCATAGAAAATTTGCAACACAGTTGCTCGTGTAACCATATAACCATACACTTCCTTAGGGTTACGGTTAGAGCTATGCTTAGGGTTAGAGCATGGGTTAGGGTTACAGCTAGGCTTAGTATTAGGGTAGGGTTAGAGCTTGGGTGAGGGTTAGAGCTAGGGTTAGGGTTAGAGCTAGGGTTAGAGTTAGGGTTAGGGTTAGAGCTAGGGTTATAGGGTTAGAGCTAGGCTTAGGGTTAGGGTTAGAGCTTGGGTGAGGGTTAGAGCTAGGGTTAGAGCTAGGGTTAGGGATAGGGTTAGAGCTAGGGTTAGGGTTAGAGCTAGGCTTAGGGTTAGGGTTAGAGTTAGAACGAGGGTTAGGGTTAGAGCTAGGGTTAGGGCGAGGGTTAGGGTTAGAGCTAGGCTTAGGGTTAGAGCTCGGGTTAGGGTTAGAGCTAGGGTTAAGGTTAGAGCTAGGGTTAGGGTTAGACTTAGGGTTAGGATTAGCGCTGGTGTTAGGGTTAGAGCTAGGGTTATGATTAGAGCTAGGGTTAGGGTTAGAGTTAGAGCTAGGGTTAGGGTTAGGGTTAGAGCTAGGCTTAGGGTTAGGGTTAGAGTTAGAACGAGGGTTAGGGTTAGAGCTAGGGTTAGGGCGAGGGTTAGGGTTAGAGCTAGGCTTAGGGTTAGAGCTCGGGTTAGGGTTAGAGCTAGGGTTAAGGTTAGAGCTAGGGTTAGAGCTAGGGTTAGGATTAGCGCTGGTGTTAGGGTTAGAGCTAGGGTTATGATTAGAGCTAGGGTTAGGGTTAGAGTTAGAGCTAGGGTTAGGGTTAGAGTTAGAGCGAGGGTTAGGGTTAGAGCTAGGCTTAGGGTTAGAGCTAGGCTTAGGGTTAGAGTTAGAGCGAGGGTTAGGGTTAGAGCTAGGGTTAGGGCAAGGGTTAGGGTTAGAGCTAGGGTTAGAGCTAGGCTTAGGGTTAGAGCTAGGGTTAGAGCTAGGGTTAAGGTTAGAGCTAGGGTTAGGGTTAGAGCTAGGGTTAGGATGAGCGCTGGGGTTAGGGTTAGAGCTAGGGTTAGGGTTAGAGTTAGAGCGAGGGTTAGGGTTAGAGCTAGGGTTAGGGTTAGAGTTAGAGCGAGGGTTAGGGTTAGAGCTAGGGTTAGAGCTAGGGTTAGGGTTAGAGCTGGGGTTAGGGTTAGAGCTAGGGTTAGGGTTAGAGCTAGGGTTAGGGCTAGGGTTAGAGCTTGGGTTAGGGTTAGAGCTAGGGTTAGGGTTAGAGGTAGGATTAGGGTTACAGCTAGGGTTAGAGCTAGGGTTAGAGCTAGGGTTAGGGTTTGAGCTAGGGTTAGCGTTAGAGCTAGGGTTAGGGTTAGAGGTAGCATTAGGGTTAGAGTTAGAGCTAGGGTTAGAGCTAGGGTTAGAGCTAGGGTTTGAGCTAGGGTTAGCGTTAGAGCTAGGGTTAGGGTTAGAGCTAGGGTTAGGGTTAGAGCTAGGGTTAGGGATAGGGTTAGAGCTAGGGTTAGGGTTAGAGCTAGGCTTAGGGTTAGGGTTAGAGCTAGGCTTAGGGTTAGAGTTAGAGCGAGGGTTAGAGCTAGGGTTAGGGCGAGGGTTAGGGTTAGAGCTAGGGTTAGAGCTAGGCTTAGGGTTAGAGCTAGGGTTAGGGTTAGAGCTAGGGTTAAGGTTAGGGCTAGGGTTAGGGTTAGAGCTAGGGTTAGGATTAGCGCTGGGGTTAGGGTTAGAGCTAGGGTTAGGGTTAGAGTTAGAGCGAGGGTTAGGGTTAGAGCTAGGGTTAGGGTTAGAGCTAGGCTTAGGGTTAGAGCTAGGGTTAGGGTTAGAGCTAGGCTTAGGGTTAGAGCTAGGGTTAGGGTTAGAGCTAGGGTTAGAGCTAGGGTTAGGGTTAGAGCTGGGGTTAGGGTTAGAGCTAGGGTTAGGGTTAGAGCTAGGGTTAGGGCTAGGGTTAGAGCTTGGGTTAGGGTTAGAGCTAGGGTTAGGGTTAGAGGTAGGATTAGGGTTAGAGTTAGAGCTAGGGTTAGAGCTAGGGTTAGAGCTAGGGTTAGGGTTTGAGCTAGGGTTAGCGTTAGAGCTAGGGTTAGGGTTAGAGCTAGGGTTAGGGTTAGGGTTAGAGCTAGGGTTAGGGATAGGGTTAGCGCTAGGGTTAGGGTTAGAGCTAGGCTTAGGGTTAGGGTTAGAGCTAGGGTTAGGGTTAGAGCTAGGGTTAGAGCTAGGGTTAAGGTTAGAGCTAGGGTTAGCGTTAGAGCTAGGGTTAGGGTTAGAGCTAGGGTTAGGGTTAGGGTTAGAGCTAGGGTTAGGGATAGGGTTAGTGCTAGGGTTAGGGTTAGAGCTAGGCTTAGGGTTAGAGCTAGGGTTAGGGTTAGAGCTAGGGTTAGAGCTAGGGTTAAGGTTAGAGCTAGGGTTAGGGTTAGAGCTAGGGTTAGCGTTAGAGCTAGGGTTAGGGTTAGAGCTAGGGTTAGGGTTAGGGTTAGAGCTAGGGTTAGGGATAGGGTTAGCGCTAGGGTTAGGGTTAGAGCTAGGCTTAGGGTTAGGGTTAGAGCTAGGGTTAGGGTTAGAGCTAGGGTTAGAGCTAGGGTTAAGGTTAGAGCTAGGGTTAGGGTTAGAGCTAGGGTTAGGATTAGCGCTGGGGTTAGAGCTAGGGTTAGGGTTAGAGTTAGAGCGAGGGTTAGGGTTAGAGCTAGGGTTAGGGTTAGAGTTAGAGCTAGGGTTAGGGTTAGAGCTAGGGTTAGAGCTAGGGTTAGGGTTAGAGCTGGGGTTAGGGTTAGAGCTAGGGTTAGGGTTAGAGCTAGGGTTAGGGCTAGGGTTAGAGCTTGGGTTAGGGTTAGAGCTAGGGTTAGGGTTAGAGGTAGGATTAGGGTTAGAGTTAGAGCTAGGGTTAGTGCTAGGGTTAGGGTTAGAGCTAGGGTTAGGGCTAGGGTTAGAGCTTGGGTTAGGGTTAGAGCTAGGGTTAGGGTTAGAGGTAGGATTAGGGTTAGAGTTAGAGTTAGAGCTAGGGTTAGGGTTTGAGCTAGGGTTAGCGTTAGAGCTAGGGTTAGAGCTAGGGTTAGGGTTAGAGCTAGGGTTAGTGCTAGGGTTAGGGTTAGAGCTAGGGTTAGGGCTAGGGTTAGAGCTTGGGTTAGGGTTAGAGCGAGGGTTAGGGTTAGAGCTAGGGTTAGGGTTAGAGTTAGAGCTAGGGTTAGGGTTAGAGCTAGGCTTAGGGTTAGAGTTAGAGCGAGGGTTAGGGTTAGAGCTAGGGTTAGGGCGAGGGTTAGTGGTTTCATTTTTTTTTTTTCCCAATAAACTACCATGCACGGTAGTTTTTTTTTTTTTAACTACCATTTATGGTAGTTTTTTTTTTTTTCATTTTTTTTTCCCAATAAACTACCATGCACGGTAGTTTTTTTTTTTTTAAACTACCATTTATGGTAGTTTTTTTTTTTTTTTTTCATTTTTTTTCCCAATAAACTACCATGCACGGTAGTTTTTTTTTTTTTTAAACTACCATTTATGGTAGTTTTTTTTTTCATTTTTTTTCCCAATAAACTACCATGCACGGTAGTTTTTTTTTTTTTTAAACTACCATTTATGGTAGTTTTTTTTTTCATTTTTTTTCCCAATAAACTACCATGCACGGTAGTTTTTTTTTTTTTTAAACTACCATTTATGGTAGTTTTTTTTTTTTTTTCATTTTTTTTCCCAATAAACTACCATGCACGGTAGTTTTTTTTTTTTTTTAAACTACCATTTATGGTAGTTTATTTTTTTTTTCTTTTTTTTTCCCAATAAACTACCATGCACGGTAGTTTTTTTTTTTTAAACTACCATTTATGGTAGTTTTTTTTTTCATTTTTTTTTTTCCCAATAAACTACCATGCACGGTAGTTTTTTTTTTTTTTAAACTACCATTTATGGTAGTTTTTTTTTATTTTATTTTTTTCTCCTCCAATAAACTACCATGCACTGTAGTTTTTTTTTTAAACTACCATTTATGGTAGTTTTTTTATTTTTTTTTCCAATAAACTACCATAAATGGTAGTTTAAAAAAAAAACTACCGTGCATGGTAGTTTATTGGGAAAAAAAAATGAAAAAAAAAAAAAAACTACCATAAATGGTAGTTTAAAAAAAAAAAAACTACCGTGCATGGTAGTTTATTGGGAAAAAAAAATGAAAAAAAAAAAAAAACTACCATAAATGGTAGTTTAAAAAAAAAAAAACTACCGTGCATGGTAGTTTATTGGGAAAAAAAAAGAAAAAAAAAAAAACTACCATAAATGGTAGTTTAAAAAAAAAAAAACTACCGTGCATGGTAGTTTATTGGGAAAAAAAAATGAAAAAAAAAAAAAACTACCATAAATGGTAGTTTAAAAAAAAAAAACTACCGTGCATGGTAGTTTATTGGGAAAAAAAATGAAAAAAAAAAAAAACTACCATAAATGGTAGTTTAAAAAAAAAAAAAAACTACCGTGCATGGTAGTTTATTGGGAAAAAAAATGAAAAAAAAAAAAAACTACCATAAATGGTAGTTTAAAAAAAAAAAACTACCGTGCATGGTAGTTTATTGGGAAAAAAAAAAAATGAAACCACTAACCCTCGCCCTAACCCTAGCTCTAACCCTCGCTCTAACTCTAACCCTAAGCCTAGCTCTAACCCTAACCCTAGCTCTAACCCTATCCCTAACCCTAGCTCTAACCCTAACCCTAGCTCTAACCCTAGCTCTAACGCTAACCCTAGCTCAAACCCTAACCCTAGCTCTAACCCTAGCTCTAACTCTAACCCTAATCCTACCTCCAACCCTAACCCTAGCTCTAACCCTAACCCAAGCTCTAACCCTAGCCCTAACCCTAGCTCTAACCCTAACCCTAGCACTAACCCTAGCTCTAACTCTAACCCTAATCCTACCTCTAACCCTAACCATAGCTCTAACCCTAACCCAAGCTCTAACCCTAGCTCTAACCCTAACCCTAGCTCTAACCCTAACCCCAGCTCTAACCCTAACCCTAGCTCTAACCCTAGCTCTAACCCTAACCCTAGCTCTAACTCTAACCCTAACCCTAGCTCTAACCCTAACCCTCGCTCTAACTCTAACCCTAACCCTAGCTCTAACCCCAGCGCTAATCCTAACCCTAGCTCTAACCCTAACCCTAGCTCTAACCTTAACCCTAGCTCTAACCCTAGCTCTAACCCTAACCCTAGCTCTAACCCTAACCCTAAGCCTAGCTCTAACCCTAACCCTAGCGCTAACCCTATCCCTAACCCTAGCTCTAACCCTAACCCTAGCTCTAACCCTAACCCTAGCTCTAACGCTAACCCTAGCTCTAACCCTAACCCTAGCTCTAACCTTAACCCTAGCTCTAACCCTAGCTCTAACCCTAGCTCTAACCCTAACCCTAAGCCTAGCTCTAACCCTAACCCTAGCGCTAACCCTATCCCTAACCCTAGCTCTAACCCTAACCCTAACCCTAGCTCTAACCCTAACCCTAGCTCTAACGCTAACCCTAGCTCTAACCCTAACCCTAGCTCTAACCTTAACCCTAGCTCTAACCCTAGCTCTAACCCTAACCCTAGCTCTAACCCTAACCCTAAGCCTAGCTCTAACCCTAACCCTAGCGCTAACCCTATCTCTAACCCTAGCTCTAACTCTAACCCTAATCCTACCTCTAACCCTAACCCTAGCTCTAACCCTAACCCAAGCTCTAACCCTAACCCTAGCGCTAACCCTAGCTCTAACCCTAGCTCTAACTCTAACCCTAATCCTACCTCTAACCCTAACCCTAGCTCTAACCCTAACCCAAGCTCTAACCCTAACCCTTGCTCTAACCCTAGCTCTAACCCTAGCTCTAACTCTAACCCTAATCCTACCTCTAACCCTAACCCTAGCTCTAACCCTAACCCAAGCTCTAACCCTAGCCCTAACCCTAGCTCTAACCCTAACCCTAGCTCTAACCCTAACCCCAGCTCTAACCCTAACCCTAGCTCTAACCCTAGCTCTAACCCTAACCCTAGCTCTAACTCTAACCCTAAGCCTAGCTCTAACCCTAACCCTAGCTCTAACCCTAACCCTCGCTCTAACTCTAACCCTAACCCTAGCTCTAACCCTAACCCCAGCGCTAATCCTAACCCTAGCTCTAACCCTAACCCTAGCCCTAACCTTAACCCTAGCTCTAACCCTAACCCTAGCTCTAACCCTAAGCCTAGCTCTAACCCTAGCTCTAACCCTAACCCTCGCCCTAACCCTAGCTCTAACCCTCGCTCTAACTCTAACCCTAAGCCTAGCTCTAACCCTAACCCTAAGCCTAGCTCTAACCCTAACCCTAGCTCTAACCCTATCCCTAACCCTAGCTCTAACCCTAACCCTAGCTCTAACCCTAACCCTAGCTCTAACGCTAACCCTAGCTCAAACCCTAACCCTAGCTCTAACCCTAGCTCTAACCCTAGCTCTAACCCTAATCCTACCTCTAACCCTAACCCTAGCTCTAACGCTAACCCTAGCTCAAACCCTAACCCTAGCTCTAACCCTAGCTCTAACCCTAGCTCTAACCCTAATCCTACCTCTAACCCTAACCCTAGCTCTAACCCTAACCCAAGCTCTAACCCTAGCCCTAACCCTAGCTCTAACCCTAACCCTAGCTCTAACCCTAACCCCAGCTCTAACCCTAACCCTAGCTCTAACCCTAGCTCTAACCCTAACCCTCGCTCTAACTCTAACCCTAACCCTAGCTCTAACCCTAACCCTCGCTCTAACTCTAACCCTAACCCTAGCTCTAACCCTAACCCCAGCGCTCATCCTAACCCTAGCTCTAACCCTAACCCTAGCTCTAACCTTAACCCTAGCTCTAACCCTAGCTCTAACCCTAAGCCTAGCTCTAACCCTAGCTCTAACCCTAACCCTTGCCCTAACCCTAGCTCTAACCCTAACCCTCGCTCTAACTCTAACCCTAAGCCTAGCTCTAACCCTAAGCCTAGCTCTAACCCTAACCCTCGCTCTAACTCTAACCCTAACCCTAGCTCTAACTCTAACCCTAACCCTAGCTCTAATCCTAACCCTAGCTCTAACCCTAACACCAGCGCTAATCCTAACCCTAGCTCTAACCCTAGCTCTAACCTTAACCCTAGCTCTAACCCTAACCCGAGCTCTAACCCTAAGCCTAGCTCTAACCCTCGCCCTAACCCTAGCTCTAACCCTAACCCTCGTTCTAACTCTAACCCTAACCCTAAGCCTAGCTCTAACCCTAACCCTAACCCTAGCTCTAACTCTAACCCTAACCCTAGCTCTAATCATAACCCTAGCTCTAACCCTAACACCAGCGCTAATCCTAACCCTAAGTCTAACCCTAACCCTAGCTCTAACCTTAACCCTAGCTCTAACCCTAACCCGAGCTCTAACCCTAAGCCTAGCTCTAACCCTAACCCTCGCCCTAACCCTAGCTCTAACCCTAACCCTCGTTCTAACTCTAACCCTAACCCTAAGCCTAGCTCTAACCCTAACCCTAGCTCTAACCCTATCCCTAACCCTAGCTCTAACCCTAGCTCTAACCCTCACCCAAGCTCTAACCCTAACCCTAAGCCTAGCTCTAACCCTATAACCCTAGCTCTAACCCTAACCCTAACTCTAACCCTAGCTCTAACCCTAACCCTAGCTCTAACCCTCACCCAAGCTCTAACCCTACCCTAATACTAAGCCTAGCTGTAACCCTAACCCATGCTCTAACCCTAAGCATAGCTCTAACCGTAACCCTAAGGAAGTGTATGGTTATATGGTTACACGAGCAACTGTGTTGCAAATTTTCTATGATAACATTTTCTGGTCCCACTGAGATTCGAACCCGGGTCGCTGGGGTGAAAGCCCAGAGCACTAACCACTACCCTATGGAAGGCTTGCTCTCAGTGCATGGAACATGTATGGTTTTATGGAGCAGCTCACAAGCGACTAGATGAGTGAAGACTCCACAGCAGATGTCATCACAACACGTTGTGTACACGAACACCTAGCAAAGTACAATTTAAAATGACACTTTCGAAGTACCCAAAGTTAAACTTACAAAAGAAAACCCATAACAAATAAAACTTACACAAGAAGAGCCCTAACGTGGCACTTGACAGCTGTCAGTGTCAAATGCAAAATATAAACAAGGACCATGTGAAAATTAGGTTAATGCAATCTCCGGTTAGAATATGTTATTTTGTAGAATAGTTTTAAATTAGTCACAATTATTTAGGCAGATAATTATGGGATATTTTGGTACACTACACGAGGTAAAAAAAATAATAAAATAAATCAATAAGAAAGTGTAGCGAACGATTTGGTGAACGATTCTTTTGAACAAATATTTTGAGTGAACCGATTCTAAAGATTCAGTTCACTTAAAAGAACTGGAATACACATCGCTCGTACAAAACAGTGCAAGCTATTGTAGACTGCCGGTCGATATAGCCGACTGGTTAGTGACTCGGGCTCTTGCTCGGCAAGGTTGGTTCGATTCCAGGTGCGAGGAAATCC